>NC_069508.1:193391196-193701196 GCF_027579735.1 Bombina bombina | reverse complement strand
GCTCCCAGGTGGTAACTGGGCAATAGAACAAGCCACTGAGCTGTTGTTTGTTCCTGGGCTGTTTTTTGTTCCTGAGCTGTTGTTTGTTCCTGAGCTGTTGCTAGTTCCTGAGCTGTTGTTCGTTCCTGAGCTGTTGTTCGTTCCTGAGCCTTTGTTCGTTTCTGAGCTATTGTTAGTTCCTGAGCTGTTGTTCATTCCTGAGCTGTTGTTTCTTCCTGAACTGTTGTTTGTTCCTGAGCTGTTGTTAGTTCCTGAGCTGTTGTTTCTTCCTGAGCTGTTGTTTCTTCCTGAGCTGCTGTTTGTTCCTGAGCTGTTGTTTCTTCCTGAGCTGCTGTTTGTTCCTGAGCTGTTGTTTGTTCCTGAGCTGTTGTTTCTTCCTGAGCTGTTGTTAGTTCCCGAGCTGTTGTTTGTTCCTGAGCTGTTGTTCGTTCCTGATCTGTTGTTCGTTCCTGAGCTGTTGTTTGTTCCTGAGCTGTTGTTTCTTCCTGAGCTGCTGTTTGTTCCTGAGCTGTTGTTTCTTCCAGAGCTGTTGTTTCTTCCTGAGCTGCTGTTTGTTCCTGAGCTGTTGTTTCTTCCTGAGCTGTTGTTAGTTCCTGAGCTGTTGTTTCTTCCTGAGCTGTTGTTAGTTCCTGAGCTGTTGTTTCTTCCTGAGCTGTTGTTAGTTCCTGAGCTGTTGTTTCTTCCTGAGCTGTTGTTAGTTCCTGAGCTGTTGTTTCTTCCTGAGCTGTTGTTTCTTCCTGAGCTGCTGTTTCTTCCTGAGCTGTTGTTTCTTCCTGAGCTGTTGTTCGTTCCTGAGCTGTTGTTTGTTCCTGAGCTGTTGTTTCTTCCTGAGCTGCTGTTTGTTCCTGAGCTGTTGTTTCTTCCTGAGCTGTTGTTTCTTCCTGAGCTGTTGTTTTTTCCTGAGTTGTTGTAAATTCCTGAGCTCTTGTTAGTTCCTCAGCTGTTGTTAGTTCCTGAGCTGTTGTTAGTTCCTGAGCTGTTGTTTCTTCCTGAGCTGTTATTTCTCGCTGAGCTGCTGTTTGTTCCTGAGCTGTTGTTTGTTCCTGAGCTGTTGTTTTTTTCCTGAGCTCTTATTTCTTCCTGAGTTGTTGTTAATTCATGAGCTCTTGTAAGTTCCTGTGCAGTTGTTAGTTCCTGAGCTTTTGTTAGTTCCTGAGCTGTTGTTAGTTCCTGAGCTGTTGTTCGTTCCTGAGCTGTTGTTTCTTCCTGAGCTGTTGTTTCTTCCTGACTATTTATATGTATTTCCAGACATATATACACATATAAACACAGAAATACATTTGAACACATATAAAGAAGTGCAAACAGAAAGAGACACAGTATGCCAGGAGCTGTTGTTTGTTCCTGAGCTGTTTTTTGTTCCTGAGCTGTTGTTTGTTCCTGAGCTGTTTTTTTGTTCCTGAGCTGTTGTTTGTTCCTGAGCTGTTTCTAGTTCCTGAGCTGTTGTTCGTTCCTGAGCTGTTGTTCGTTCTTGAGCTGTTGTTCGTTCCTGAGCTGTTGTTCGTTTCTGAGCTGTTGTTCATTCCTGAGCTGTTGTTCATTCCTGAGCTGTTGTTTCTTCCTGAACTGTTGTTTGTTCCTGAGCTGTTGTTTCTTCCTGAGCTGCTGTTTGTTCCTGAGCTGTTGTTTCTTCCTGAGCTGTTGTTCGTTCCTGAGCTGTGGTTTGTTCCTGAGCTGTTGTTTATTCCTGAGCTGCTGTTTGTTCCTGAGCTGTTGTTTCTTCCTGAGCTGTTGTTAGCTCCTGAGCTGTTGTTTCTTCCCGAGCTGTTGTTTCTTCCTGAGCTGTTGTCTCTTCCTGAGCTGTTGTTTCTTCCTGAGCTGTTGTTAGTTCCTGAGCTGTTGTTAGTTCCTGATCTGTTGTTCGTTCCTGAGCTGTTGTTCGTTCCTGAGCTGTTGTTTGTTCCTGAGCTGTTGTTTCTTCCTGAGCTGCTGTTTGTTCCTGAGCTGTTGTTTCTTCCTGAGCTGTTGTTTGTTCCTGAGCTGTTGTTAGTTTCTGAGCTGTTGTTAGTTCCTGATCTGTGGTTTGTTCCTGAGCTGTTGTTCGTTCCTGAGTTTTTGTTTGTTCCTGAGTTGTTGTTTCTTCCTGAGCTGCTGTTTGTTCCTGAGCTGTCGTTTCTTCCTGAGCTGTTGTTTCTTCCTGAGCTGTTGTTTCTTCCTGAGCTGCTGTTTCTTCCTGAGCTGTTGTTTGTTCCTGAGCTGTTGTTAGTTCCTGAGCTGTTGTTAGTTCCTGAGCTGTTGTTCGTTCCTGAGCTGTTTTTTGTTCCTGAGCTGTTGTTTCTTCCTGAGCTGCTGTTTGTTCCTGAGCTGTTGTTTCTTCCTGAGCTGTTGTTTGTTCCTGAGCTGTTGTTTGTTCCTGAACTGTTGTTTGTTCCTGAGCTGTTGTTAGTTCCTGAGCTGTTGTTTCTTCCTGAGCTGTTGTTTCTTCCTGAGTTGTTGTTAATTTCTGAGCTCTTGTTAGTTCCTGAGCTGTTGTTAGTTACTGAGCTGTTGTTAGTTCCTGAGCTGTTGTTCATTCCTGAGCTGTTGTTTCTTCCTGAGCTGTTGTTAGTTCTTGAGCTGTTGTTTCTTCCTGAGCTGTTGTTAGTTCCTGAGCTGTTGTTTCTTCCCGAGCTGTTGTTTCTTCCTGAGCTGCTGTTTGTTCCTGAACTGTTGTTTCTTCCTGATCTGTTGTTCGTTCCTGAGCTGTTGTTTGTTCCTGAGCTGTTGTTTCTTCCTGAGCTGCTGTTTGTTCCTGAGCTGTTGTTTCTTCCTGAGCTGTTGTTTCTTCCTGAGCTCTTGTTAGTTCCTCAGCTGTTGTTAGTTCCTGAGCTGTTGTTAGTTCCTGAGCTGTTGTTTGTTCCTGAGCTGTTGTTAGTTCCTGAGCTGTTGTTTCTTCCTGAGCTCTTATTTCTTCCTGAGTTGTTGTTAATTCATGAGCTCTTGTTAGTTCCTGTGCAGTTGTTAGTTCCTGAGCTTTTGTTAGTTCCTGAGCTGTTGTTAGTTCCTGAGCTGTTGTTCGTTCCTGAGCTGTTGTTTCTTCCTGAGCTGTTGTTTATTCCTGAGCTGCTGTTTGTTCCTGAGCTGTTGTTTCTTCCTGAGCTGTTGTTAGCTCCTGAGCTGTTGTTTCTTCCCGAGCTGTTGTTTCTTCCTGAGCTGTTGTTTCTTCCTGAGCTGTTGTTTCTTCCTGAGCTGTTGTTTCTTGCTGAGCTGCTGTTTGTTCCTGAGCTGTTGTTTGTTCCTGAGCTGTTGTTTGTTCCTGAGCTGTTGTTAGTTCCTGAGCTGTTGTTTCTTCCTGAGCTCTTATTTCTTCATGAGTTGTTGTTAATTCATGAGCTCTTGTTAGTTCCTGTGCAGTTGTTAGTTCCTGAGCTTTTGTTAGTTCCTGAGCTGTTGTTAGTTCCTGAGCTGTTGTTCGTTCCTGAGCTGTTGTTTCTTCCTGAGCTGTTGTTTGTTCCTGACTATTTATATGTATTTCCAGACATATATACACATATAAACACAGAAATACATTTGAACACACATAAAGAAGTGCAAACAGCTGTTGTTTGTTCCTGAGCTGTTGTTAGTTCCTGAGCTGTTGTTTCTTCCTGAGCTGTTGTTTCTTCCTGAGTTGTTGTTCATTTCTGAGCTCTTGTTAGTTCCTGAGCTGTTGTTAGTTACTGAGCTGTTGTTAGTTCCTGAGCTGTTGTTCATTCCTGAGCTGTTGTTTCTTCCTGAGCTGTTGTTAGTTCCTGAGCTGTTGTTTCTTCCTGAGCTGTTGTTAGTTCCTGAGCTGTTGTTTCTTCCCGAGCTGTTGTTTCTTCCTGAGCTGCTGTTTGTTCCTGAGCTGTTGTTTCTTCCTGAGCTGTTGTTCGTTCCTGAGCTGTTGTTTGTTCCTGAGCTGTTGTTTCTTCCTGAGCTGCTGTTTGTTCCTGAGCTGTTGTTTCTTCCTGAGCTGTTGTTTCTTCCTGAGCTGTTGTTTTTTCCTGAGTTGTTGTAAATTCCTGAGCTCTTGTTAGTTCCTCAGCTGTTGTTAGTTCCTGAGCTGTTGTTAGTTCCTGAGCTGTTGTTTCTTCCTGAGCTGTTGTTTCTTGCTGAGCTGCTGTTTGTTCCTGAGCTGTTGTTTGTTCCTGAGCTGTTGTTTGTTCCTGAGCTGTTGTTAGTTCCTGAGCTGTTGTTTCTTCCTGAGCTCTTATTTCTTCCTGAGTTGTTGTTAATTCATGAGCTCTTGTTAGTTCCTGTGCAGTTGTTAGTTCCTGAGCTTTTGTTAGTTCCTGAGCTTTTGTTAGTTCCTGAGCTGTTGTTAGTTCCTGAGCTGTTGTTCGTTCCTGAGCTGTTGTTTCTTCCTGAGCTGTTGTTTGTTCCTGACTATTTATATGTATTTCCAGACATATATACACATATAAACACAGAAATACATTTGAACACATATAAAGAAGTGCAAACAGAAAGAGACACAGTATGCCAGGAGCAAACAACTGCTCAGTAGCTGCTCCCAGGTGGTAACTGGGCAATAGAACAAGCCACTGAGCTGTTGTTTGTTCCTGAGCTGTTTTTTGTTCCTGAGCTGTTGTTTGTTCCTGAGCTGTTGCTAGTTCCTGAGCTGTTGTTCGTTCCTGAGCTGTTGTTCGTTCCTGAGCTGTTGTTCGTTTCTGAGCTGTTGTTCGTTCCTGAGCTGTTGTTCATTCCTGAGCTGTTGTTTCTTCCTGAACTGTTGTTCATTCCTGAGCTGTTGTTAGTTCCTGAGCTGTTGTTTGTTCCTGAGCTGTTGTTCATTCCTGAGCTGTTGTTTCTTCCTGAGCTGTTGTTTCTTCCTGAGCTGTTGTTTCTTCCTGAGCTGTTGTTTCTTCCTGAGCTGCTGTTTGTTCCTGAGCTGTTGTTTCTTCCTGAGCTGTTGTTTCTTCCTGAGCGGTTGTTAGTTCCTGAGCTGTTGTTTGTTCCTGAGCTGTTGTTCGTTCCTGAGCTGTGGTTTGTTCCTGAGCTGTTGTTTATTCCTGAGCTGCTGTTTGTTCCTGAGCTGTTGTTTCTTCCTGAGCTGTTGTTAGCTCCTGAGCTGTTGTTTCTTCCCGAGCTGTTGTTTCTTCCTGAGCTGTTGTTTCTTCCTGAGCTGTTGTTTCTTCCTGAGCTGTTGTTAGTTCCTGAGCTGTTGTTAGTTCCTGATCTGTTGTTCATTCCTGAGCTGTTGTTCGTTCCTGAGCTGTTGTTTGTTCCTGAGCTGTTGTTTCTTCCTGAGCTGCTGTTTGTTCCTGAGCTGTTGTTTCTTCCTGAGCTGTTGTTTGTTCCTGAGCTGTTGTTAGTTTCTGAGCTGTTGTTAGTTTCTGATCTGTTGTTTGTTCCTGAGCTGTTGTTCGTTCCTGAGTTGTTGTTTGTTCCTGAGTTGTTGTTTCTTCCTGAGCTGCTGTTTGTTCCTGAGCTGTCGTTTCTTCCTGAGCTGTTGTTTCTTCCTGAGCTGCTGTTTCTTCCTGAGCTGTTGTTTGTTCCTGAGCTGTTGTTATTTCCTGACCTGTTGTTAGTTCCTGAGCTGTTGTTCGTTCCTGAGCTGTTGTTTCTTCCTGAACTGTTGTTCATTCCTGAGCTGTTGTTAGTTCCTGAGCTGTTGTTTGTTCCTGAGCTGTTGTTCATTCCTGAGCTGTTGTTTCTTCCTGAGCTGTTGTTTCTTCCTGAGCTGTTGTTTCTTCCTGAGCTGTTGTTTCTTCCTGAGCTGCTGTTTGTTCCTGAGCTGTTGTTTCTTCCTGAGCTGTTGTTTCTTCCTGAGCGGTTGTTAGTTCCTGAGCGGTTGTTAGTTCCTGAGCTGTTGTTTGTTCCTGAGCTGTTGTTCATTCCTGAGCTGTGGTTTGTTCCTGAGCTGTTGTTTATTCCTGAGCTGCTGTTTGTTCCTGAGCTGTTGTTTCTTCCTGAGCTGTTGTTAGCTCCTGAGCTGTTGTTTCTTCCCGAGCTGTTGTTTCTTCCTGAGCTGTTGTTTCTTCCTGAGCTGTTGTTTCTTCCTGAGCTGTTGTTAGTTCCTGAGCTGTTGTTAGTTCCTGATCTGTTGTTCATTCCTGAGCTGTTGTTCGTTCCTGAGCTGTTGTTTGTTCCTGAGCTGTTGTTTCTTTCTGAGCTGCTGTTTGTTCCTGAGCTGTTGTTTCTTCCTGAGCTGTTGTTTGTTCCTGAGCTGTTGTTAGTTTCTGAGCTGTTGTTAGTTCCTGATCTGTTGTTTGTTCCTGAGCTGTTGTTCGTTCCTGAGTTGTTGTTTGTTCCTGAGTTGTTGTTTCTTCCTGAGCTGCTGTTTGTTCCTGAGCTGTCGTTTCTTCCTGAGCTGTTGTTTCTTCCTGAGCTGCTGTTTCTTCCTGAGCTGTTGTTTGTTCCTGAGCTGTTGTTATTTCCTGACCTGTTGTTAGTTCCTGAGCTGTTGTTCGTTCCTGAGCTGCTTTTTGTTCCTGAGCTGTTGTTTCTTCCTGAGCTGCTGTTTGTTCCTGAGCTGTTGTTTCTTCCTGAGCTGTTGTTTGTTCCTGAGCTGTTGTTTGTTCCTGAGCTGTTGTTTGTTCCTGAGCTGTTGTTAGTTCCTGAGCTGTTGTTTCTTCCTGAGCTGTTGTTTCTTCCTGAGTTGTTGTTAATTTCTGAGCTCTTGTTAGTTCCTGAGCTGTTGTTAGTTCCTGAGCTGTTGTTAGTTCCTGAGCTGTTGTTCATTCCTGAGCTGTTGTTTCTTCCTGAGCTGTTGTTTCTTCCTGAGCTGTTGTTCGTTCCTGAGCTGTTGTTTGTTCCTGAGCTGTTGTTTCTTCCTGAGCTGCTGTTTGTTCCTGAGCTGTTGTTTCTTCCTGAGCTGTTGTTTCTTCCTGAGCTGTTGTTAGTTCCTGAGCTGTTGATCGTTCCTGAGCTGTTGTTTGTTCCTGAGCTGTTGTTTGTTCCTTAGCTGTTGTTCGTTCCTGAGCTGTTGTTTCTTCCTGAGCTGTTGTTTCTTCCTGAGCTGTTCGTTCCTGGCAGACTGAGCTTACTTCTATCAATGTTAACGCTTGAGCAAGAGCGTTATATAGCGCTTTACTTGTAATCTGGCCCTCTATATTAAAATGAACCTGCATTTGCTGATTTAAAATATATACATATATTCCTTTGTTTATTTAAACAACTTTTTATGCTTATGGAGGGATTTTATTGTCCACCAATATAATCGTGAAATTATGAGTAGACAAATATTATTCCAATTTCAATTTACACAGCTTTAAATACTTTTTTAATTAAAAGAAAATTGATTGTGTTTACCAAAAATGTCAAGTAATTGCTGTTTTAATTTAAAGGGGAATGCTACCCATATGCTAAACCCCTTGAAAGTTATGCAGCATATCTTTAAAAGAATTTCATATAAAAAGAAGATATTTTACCTCAAAATACATGGTTAAAAAAAACAGCTAATCAGCATTATCTTTGCTGCATTCATACTTTGATTTACTATGATCATATGGAATTTTACCATAATCTTGCAAAATTAAACTGAGGAGGTAAATAAAGTGACTGTGTCTGCACATGCTAGATGTACCTTCTCTGGCAAGTCCCTGGAACAAGCGTCCTAATTGGATGATTAAAGTTCCTATATAGAGGGATGACGCTCCTGAGTATATTTTGAGGTAAAATATCTCCTTTTTTAAAGAGAGATGAACATATGATATTTTCTAGACAGTTTTTTTAGAGATATGCTGTATCGCTTTCAAGTGCATCAACATTTGGATATCATGTCCCTTTAATTTAAAAGTAATACAGCAGTATATATAGTGAATTTCCTATAATATTAATTGTCTGACAAGTTATTCTCACTAATTCTCATTGGGTGGTTCCTGCTAATGCTTATGGCTCATAGGTACAACAAACAATTGTTCCTATTATATCAGCCAATAATCAATAGTGCAAATACAAAGCTAATAAGCTCTATTAATTGCAATCTAAATGTAAATATCATTTACTTCACATTTTTCAGATGAATAAAAATTAGAAGTTTTATCAGGAAAATAAGCTTTTTAAAATAACAAAATAAAGCTAGAGGAACTATTTGTAAAAAGTAAAAAAAAAATTGAAAAATACTGCAGCAGATAAATTTGGTAACTATGAAGACATTAAAGGACCACTTAATGCAGTAGAATTGAATAATTGACTAATACACAATAAAAAGACAATGCAATGGCACTTACTTTGAATTTAAAGGGATACTGAACCCAATTTTTTACTTTCGCGATTCAGATAGAGCATGACATTTTAAGCAACTTTCTAATTTACTCCTATTATCAAATTTTCTTCATTCTCTTGGTATCTTTATTTGAAATGTAAGAATGTAAGTTTAGATGCCGGCCCATTTTTGGTGAACAACCTAGGTTGTCCTTGCTGATTGGTGGATAAATTCATCCACCAATAAAAAAAGTTCTATCCAGAGTTCTGAACCCAAAAAAAAGCTAAGATGCCTTTTTTTCGAGTAAAGAGAACTAGGAAAAATTGATAATAGGAGTAAATTAGAAAGTTGCTTAAAATTGCACTATCTGAATCATGAAAGAAAAAAATTGGGTTCAGTGTCCCTTTAAAATGTACTTAAAGGTACATGAAACCCAGATTTTTTTCTTTAATAATTCAGATAGAGCATACAATTTTAAATACATTTCCAATTTACTTCTGTTACCAACTTTGTTTCATTCTCTTAGTATCATTTATTGAAGGAGCAGCAATGCACTACTGGGAGCTAGCTGCACACTTCGTTAAGCCAATGACAAGAGGCATATATGTGCAACCCCCAATCAGCAGCTAGCTCCCAGCTTTTTGGCCTACAGAGATATCATTTAAAAGAGGATATCAAGAAAACAAAGCAAATTAGAAAAACAAACAAAAAAAAATGGAAAATTGTTTCAATTGTATGCTCTATCTGAATCAGACAAGTACATTTTTGGGTTTGATGTCCCTTTAATCTAATTTTCCCTCCGCTTGTATCATGTGACAGTAATTGGCCAATGCATATAATTATATACTGTGCACTTTTGTCCTTGCTCAGCAGGAGCCTCAGAAAGTGTGCATATAAAAGGATTATGCATGTTTTGATAATGGAAGTATATTGGAGAGTTTTTTTTTAAAACGAAATGCTTTATCTGAGTCATGAAATTTTAATGTTTACTTTAGTGGCCCTTTAAAGGAGAGAAAATGCCACAGTATATTGTCCCTTTAAGCACTGCTTTTGTAATTTAAAATTTATTATGGCATCTAACAATTATGGTCACAATTCTATGATATCCAGTTATTACAGCAGCCAAAATAACTATTAATATATAATGAATTTAGTGTACAAAAACTTTCAAATATTAGAATGCTTCCCGTTGTTTTGAAGCTTTGAAAAAGTGTTCAATTTGAATGGTGATGATTGGTTAATAATAAGCATCTATAGAACCTATCAACAAGGGACCATCAAGTCAAATTTGACATTTTGACTAAATGAACTGAGTGCAGAAGAAAATTACCATCTAACTGAAAGATATTTAGTCTCTGAGGTGGAAGCCTGTCAGACATTTGGACGCTATTAAAATATACATCCATGTGCAGGGTCTTTGACAAACTGAGATTATAGAAGAAACAACACCATAATTTAATTTTAAATTCAACAGATATGACAAAACTTAGAGATAAGATTTTAGAAAATATTCAGTAAATCATATCATATACCGAGGATATTGTGTATTTAGGGTAACTATCGAGTTTGAACACTATTTTTTATGCACATTTTAAAGGGACTTTTTCATGAAAATCTGCTAATTTTAATTTTGAATCTAACAGAAGCACAAATTTGTGCAACACAAGCCCATAGAACTGAAGCTGACTTGCTGGTAGGCAAATCTCAAACAGCTCTGGTGGAAGGCAGTTACATGCCGCAAGATCATAACAGTTAAAGTTTGCTTTCTTTTTATATTTAGAGGCACAGCAGAGAGTTCTAATGGTCTATTCATTTTTGTTGTTGTTGAAATAATTAGCATTTATCAGGTTTTAGTGTAAATTTTACATTTTTAAGCAGTAAACAGTGTTTCTCCTTTAAGGAAAAATTTAACTTTGAGCTTGCTTTACTATCCTTGAGAAGAATGATAACATTGTGAATGTTTTGTTTTTCTTTTTTATAAAAAAAAAGTTCTCTCTTGTGTTTGGCTTTTTGCAGAGGGAAAGATTTGTACTTTACATTTAAAGCGACAGTACTGGTGTTCTATGTTATAAAGAATGATAACTATAAATTGCTAACTGCAAAAAAAACAAAAAACAAGTAATTATATTATATTCTGTCACAGAATCTAACTTAAAACTGATCATTTTATTTCAGTGGCAGTCTGCTGTCAAACTGAATCTCACAGATATTACAGAACTCTTTGTTATTGAAATAACCCCTCAGAGTTCAAAAAATAAATGAGGTATTATTTAATGAATTGATTTAAGTGACACTTTAACAAATATATAGCTATACGGTTACTAACCAGTCTGCAACTATAATAAGTTTTATTGCTCCTTAACAACTAAGCTGTGGTCTATAATAAGTAAGTGTCTACAAATAAACACCCCTAATTAAGGCAGAAGGGGGACACAAGCAAACGCACAAGGGGCCACACTGAGCATGCTTGATGACCATACCCTATCCAGAGGAGATGGGAGGCTAAGCTGACCAGATAGACAAGTCAGGATAATGGCGAGAGAGGGTCCAGGGGTAACCTAAGAGGGTCTTTTTACACTGAACCCCAGTGAAGGATCCCACAATGTTGATAAGTATGAAACAAACCTATATGAAACAGTTTTATTAATATGATTTATGCTCTTTACATTTATATTCAAAGTTTTATTATTGAATCAGGTGAGTTAATCAATTCTGGTTTTCCTTTTATAGTCACACATATTTTGTTAGGTAATTCCTGTTAACCCGGGCTTATCTGTCGACAATAACACTGGGTCAATCAGGAATCTGGTATTAATATCATTTTCTTATGGTTTGCCAGGATTATAAGTTTACCTGATTCTTGCCAGCTATGCTGAGAATTTAAATAACAAACGTTTCTATTTCTCTATTATACACGCAAGTTACTGCAAAGAAAATAATTTAGTGATTGTTTTCATTAGTTTTAACCTGATAATCATTAAATCATTGTAATGATGTTTGCTTATTGATTTGCTTTATTCAAATATTGCTTATTATTTCTAATAATTCTTTTAATAAACTAAGTTTGTTTATTGATCTGGTCTCAGTTTAATTAATAGATAAATCAGAACTAAAAGGATTCAGGTTTTATATATAGTATCTGTAGTGTTTGTAAATCCAGGTGGTTTAGAAATATATCTGACACAGAGTCCAAACTAGGAAGAAAGCATTATATATTATAATATCACAACAAACACCATATCTCTCCCTTACTTTAGATTAGAAGCATAACAATTAAACTAAACATAAATATAACTATATATATATATACTATGCTTAATATCTAGAAATAAGACCAACTATATTTCACATAAAAGAGTTGCATGATGACATAATACATTGCATGAAAACACATTATTTTTCATAGTTTTTAAGGTATTCAGGAGGTCTTCTATTTTCTCTGAGAGGGTATTTTCGATTAGTATCTAAGGACTGATCATATGCTATGTTTTCTTCCCCCTCACTGCTCTCTGAGTTATTCATATTATCATCATGTTCTTGAAATAATTTGGGTATATCAGAATCATCATCTTCTGCATCAGATACTTCAGTGTCCTGTTCTTTGTGTAGTTTCTTGAAGAAAGAAGAGTTCCGAGTAATTGTATGTCCATTTCTTACTGCAGTGATCATTGATCCTTGAATTCTTGTAACTGTATATGGGATGACATCATATAAAGTATCCAACTTGTGTCGTCTATCTTGCCTACACAGGACTCTGTCTCCAACAGCAAAAGGAGCAGATTTGGTATGATAATATTTATCTGCATAAGCTTTCATCTTGGCTTTGGCATGACTGTCTTTTTGTATTAAGTCCTTGTTGAGTGTCTCTGTTAGCAAATCATTTATATCCGGAATTTTGATCCGAAGTTTGCGATTGAATAACAGCTCTGCAGGTGATCTGCCAGTAGTACAATGGGGAGTTGATCGATAGTCTCTCAGAAAAGAGTATAAATTTTGTTTCCATGGTCTACCTTGCGCTGTAGTTGCCCTTAGAAATTTCCCCATAGAACGCATGAATCTTTCAGCTTCTGCATTAGCTTGTGGCCACAAAGGAGTAATGCGCCTATGTTTAAATCCAAGATATGAAGCAAATTTATTAAACTGAGTACTGTTAAATGGGGGACCGTTATCTGTTTTAACAATTTTAGGAATTCCCAATAAAGAGAAAACTTTGTCTAAAACCGGAATAACAGTGACTGAAGATGTTGAGCTGATAACTTCTACTACCGGGTATCTTGAATATTCGTCTATAACCACCATCAAATAATCTCTAGTAGGTAATGGACCATAAAAATCTATACTCACATTACACCACGGTGCTTCAGGCAATGCAGACATTTTTAAAGGTTCTTTGTGAGATCCTGAAGTTGTGGCTTGACACACAATACAATTTCTCACCAACTTTTCTGCTTGTTGATCTATTGATGGAAACCACACTTTTTCTCGCAATAAACTTTTCATTTTAACTATTCCTTGGTGACCTTCATGTGCTAAGGATACTACTTGCTGTTGTAAACATGTCGGAATGACTAGTCGATTACCTCGCAAGATAATACTGTTGTCATTATTCACTGAGAGTTCTTTGCTAAATCTTGCAAATGACTTCAACTCTTTTCCATGTATTTTGTCAGAATCAGCTGTGTACCATTTTCCATTCCGAACTAATACAGCGAGTTTTTGCAGTATAGGGTCAGCTAATGTTGCTTGTTGTATTTCTTCTAAACTCAATGCTTTAGGTATAGCATGATTAGTAACAAAATTGATATATTCCTCTGCATCCATGGAACTTGGTGAACTTGTGAATGAATCTGTTGATATAGGATGTCGAGACATATAGTCTGCTGGGTTCTCTTTTCCAGATTTGTAAACCACAGTAAAATTATATGGTTTTAGTCTTAAACCCCATCTTTCTATTCTAGCGGGTGGTTTGGATTTTGGATTATTCCAGATCAACTGTAAAGGCTTGTGATCTGTGATCAGTGTGAATGGACAACCATATAAATATAAATGAAAGTATTCACAACTCCAAACTATTGCCAGAGCTTCACGTTCTGTTTGAGAATAATGTTTTTCCACATCATTTAAAGAACGGCTACCATAAGCAATTATATAATGCTTGCCTTTGTCTCTCTGCGCCAGAATAGCACTTAAACCAACAGGGCTAGCATCTACTAAAAGAATAGTTTGCCGTTAAGGGTTAAAATAGGACATTGTCTTGTCACTGGTCAAACTCTGTTTCAGTTGTTGTAAAGCTTGTTGTTCAGTTTCAGTCCAACGCCATGGCACACTTTTCTTTGTTAACTCTCTTAAAGGTGTGGCAATAGTAGAGAAATTAGGGATAAATCGAGAACAGTAGTTTACCATCCCTAGGAAACTTCTGACTTCCCTGGCGTCTATTGGAGGATTTGCATTCTGAATTGCTTCCACTTTCTTTGGGTCTGCTGATATGCCTTCAGCTGAAAAAACAAATCCATAAAATTCTAGTTTAGTTTTGTTAAATTCACACTTACTACAATTTAAGGTAAGTCCTTTCTCATGAAGTCGCTCAAAAACTGCTGTGAGATTTTTATCATGGTCCTCTTGAGTAGCTCCAAACACAATGATATCATCGCTGAAGTTTTTAACTCCTGGAATTCCAGATAATGTTTGCTGTATTGCATTTTGAAATACTTCAGCAGCAGAAGAAACACCAAAACTTAGGCGCTTGTATCTCCACAATCCTGTGTGTGTTGAGAATGTATTTATATATCTACTTGTTGGATCCAATTCCAGTTGATGATAGCCTGATTTTAAATCAAGTTTGGAGAAAACTTTTGCCTGGTTGAGATCATGAATTATATCATCTAATGTTGGAGTAACGTGGCGCTCCCTGATAATGGCAGTGTTGGCTTGCCTCATGTCTATGCAAATTCTTACACTATTTGGGTCTTTGGGTTTTGGCATTGATACTATTGGGGAGACCCATGGAGTTGGCCCCTGCACTCTTTCGATGATTCCTTGTGTTTCAAGGTTCCTGAGTTCAGCATCAACCTTGTGCCTTAGATGAAATGGAATTCTTCTATGTGGTTGTATTACAGGTTTTATATGTGGATTAATATGCAGCTGTACTTGAAAATCTTTCAATTTACCAATGCCATTAAACAAATGGGAATACTGCTGTACTAACCGATCTGCTACAGATCCTGTGTCCTTTCTAGGTGAAATTGCATTCATAAGATTTATAAGTCCCAAACTGGATGAAGTTTCAAAACTCAGAAGAGAAGAATTTTGACCCTTTACAACATAAAACATAGTTGCTGTTTTGTTGTGTTTAAATGCACATGTGGCTGTAAATTTACCAATGACATTAAGGGGTTTAGTTGATCCATATGCATATATATTTATTTTACTCTGTAATAACTGTGGTTGTGGTTTTAACATGTGAAATGTTTGTTCACCCACTAAATTGACAGCAGATCCTGAATCAATCAATGCAGTGATTTTAGTGTCATTAATGAGTACATCAACTTGTGGCTGAGTTAGGTTACACATGTTGTTTACTACAAATACATATTTCTCATCATTGTTTGAATATTGTCCTTTTTGATCAGGAGATCTGACTAGATTTACTTTCCACTGTTCTGATGCATGTGGCTCAGTATGTGATTGAGGTATTTGATACAGTTTTGTTCTACATTGCTTTGCAAAGTGATTAAATTTCCCACATGCCCTGCATTGCTTATTCCTTGCAGGACAAGTCCCATTATGTGGATAGAAACCCCCACAGTTCCTGCATAACACACATGAGGTCTTTCTTGTGGGCTGTACTGTTGAACTGTCTTTTTGAACTCTATTTGTAATAAACTGATCTTCAGAAGATCTATTTTCTATGCTTGCAGCTTGCCTGTCAGCAATTTCTAATGTTCTGCCATAATCAAGCAAATCTTTTAAAGATAGTTCAGATTGTCTCAGTGCATATTTCCTAAGTTTTGAAGAAGTGCAGCTTTGTATTATCTGTGCTTTAATCTCATTTTCAACATTAGAAAACTCACAATTCTTTGCTAGTAAACGTAACCTGGTTTGAAATGCATCTAAAGGTTCATCACCCTGTTGTGTTGCCTGTCTGAATGTGTATATTTCATACTGAGTGTTCTTTTTAGGGAGAAAATATGTTGTCAGTTTATCTTTAACATCATTGTATGAGTCAGTGGTTGCAGACAAGGTATCATAAATGTCATACACTTTTTCTCCAGCTAAATGAAGCAGTAAAGCCTTTTTTCTGTTTGCATCAGTAACATCCAAAGCAATAAGATAATTTTCAAATCTCTGAATCCATTTTAGCCATCTTGGGCCTACTGAGCTTAGTTCTGCATCAGAATCAAACACAGGGAAGTTGTATTCATTACATGCAGCCATTCTTGTGTGTGTATTGCAGCAGGTTACTCACTGTTTGCTGAGACAAAGCAATAGGGTTCAAACATAATCCTCGTCGCCAAAATGTAGTGTTTGTAAATCCAGGTGGTTTAGAAATATATCTGACACAGAGTCCATTTATACAGCAACTAACTACACACTTTATTTCCTGGTTCCTCACTCCAACAACACTGTCCCCGCCCCTGCTTCTTTGCAACAATTATATACATTTACAAGTCAGAGCACAAACTAGGAAGAAAGCATTATATATTATAATATCACAACAAACACCATAGTATCCTTTGCAAAAGATATAATCAGAGTGTTATTAAATTGCACACATTGCCCCTGCAAAGTTGGTAACCGCTATTATATAAATATTGACTTACATTATCAGAATGATATAGAGGTTCCATAATATTTATTGTGTCTAAACACGTAATACACTTTGCGGGTACACTACTGAAATAATAATACAAATAATAATAAGGATAATATTCTCAACATTATATTTGGTGAATTTGCATCCATCTTATTTTTTTATTTTTTTTAAATAGATTATTTTGTGTTGCAGTTTTACAAGAAAAAAATTGGCTCAGAAAATAGTCGGAGGTATCCAAAACCTCTGAATGCACAATATATATATATATATATATAAAACCACTGACTAGTAACTATTGAAATACCAGGACTACCGCATTGATGCTGTGATATGCAATTTCACATTTGAAAATTGATGATATACTGTATGTTAGTCATAGCCTTGCACTCACTCCTGCTTTTTCATTATCATGCCTGGTTGCATTCTTAAATCCATCAATACAAAATCCTATCACTGAAGGGAACTCACAGGTCTTGTAATAAAAAATTCCTTTATTTATAATCTATTAACCCCTTAAGGACCAGACCATTTTTCAATTTCTTGCCCTTAAGGACCAGGGCTATTTTTAAATTTCTGTGGTGTTTGTGTTTAGCTGTAATTTTCCTCTTACTCATTTAATGTACCAACACATATTATATGCTGTTTTTCTCGCAATTAAATGAACTTTCTAAAGATACCATTATTTTCATCATATCTTATAATTTACTATAAAAAATATATAAAATATGATGAAAAAAAGAAAAAAAAAACACTTTTTCTAACTTTGACCCCAAAATCTGTTACACATCTACAACCACCAAAAAACACCCATGCTAAATAGTTTCTAAATTTTGTCCTGAGTTTAGAAATACCCAATGTTTACATGTACTTTGTTTTTGCAAGTTATAGGGCAATAAGAACAAGTAGCACTGTGCTTTTTCCAAACCATTTTTTTTTTTTCAAAATTAGCGATAGTTACATTGAATCCCTGAATAAACCCTTGACATGTATATATTTTTTTTTAGTGGACAACCCAAAGTATTGATCTAGGCCCATTGTGGTATTTCATGCCACCATTTCACCACCAAATGCGATCAAATTAAAAAAAAAAAAACTTTTTCACAATCTTTAGGTTTCTCACTGAAATTATTTACAAACAGCTTTTGCTATTATAGCACAAATGGTTGTAAATGCTTCTCTGGGATTCCCTTTTTTCAGAAATAGCAGACATTTATGGCTTTGGCATTGCTTTTTGGTAATTAGAAGGCAGCTAAATGCCGCAGCACACCACATTTGTATTATGCCCAGAAGTAAAGGTGTTAATTAGGGAGCGTGTAGAGTTTATTTTAGCTTTAGTGTAGTGTAGTAGACAACCCAAAGTATTGATCTAGGCCCATTTTGGTATATTTCATGCTACCATTTCACCGCCAAATGCGAACAAATAAAAAAACTTTTCCACAAACTTTAGGTTTCTCACTGAAATTATTTACAAACAGCTTGAGCAATTATGGCACAAATGGTTGTAAATGCTTCTCTGGGATCCCCTTTGTTCAGAAATAGCAAACATATATGGCTTTGACATTGATTTTTGGTAATTAGAAGGCCAGTAATTGCTGCTGCGCACCACACTTGTATTTTGTCCAGCAGTGAAGGGGTTAATTAGGTTGCTTGTAGGGTTAATTTTAGCTTTAGTGTAGAGATCAGTCTCCCACCTGATGCGTCCCACCCCCTAATCCCTCCCTGACCCCCCTCAAACAGGTCTCTGCCCTCCCCCACCGCACAATTGTCGCCGCCATCTTAAGTACTGGCAGAAAGTATGCCAGTACTAAAATAAAAAGGCATTTTTTTAAATTATTTATATATTATTCTGCAGTGTTGGATCCCCCCTTAGCCCCCAACCTCCCTGATCCCCCCCAAACAGCTCTCTAACCCTCCCCCCTCTACCTAATTGCTGCAATCTTGGGTACTGGCAGCTGTCTACCAGTACCCACTTTGCAATAAAATTGGGCTTTTTTATTTTATATTCCCATCATTTATAAGATCTCTTTCCCAACCAGATCCTTTTCCCAACCTTTATCCCCCCCTCCCTCTTCAACCTTCCCTTACCCACATTCCTTCACACGTTCACTTTACTGTGATCTCATCTGAAGCAGGCGTGCACACACGCACGCTCCCGCCCCCTCGTGGTGCTCTCGCACATTACCGGCCAATATCCCCGCTTTACCGGACACAGCTCCAGCGATGGGCCGCCCACCCGCCTCCCTTCTATGGCTCCCACCCACCAACGATCAGCACCATCGATGTACGATGCAGAGAGGGCCACTCGGTCCTCTCTGCAAATCTATTTCTGCAGTGCCATACTCATGGGGCATGCAGAAATAGCACAATCTCGCTATTTTGAGTGAGATTGCGGCAAGGCCCGGCGCTTGGCATAAGGCAGGTTTGGCAGCTGCCTTAGAGCGCTTCAGTAGAAGGGCGCAAAATTAGAGAAACACCATTGTGATTTGTTTTTTACATTTTGCATTAACGCTCCAGTTCTTCAGCTCCAGTCATGTTCCTAACCTGTCACAGCACCAGGAACATGACCGGAGAGGAAGAGGGAGGAGCCAGCCAGCAGCAGTTATAGCTAGGAAGAGAGCAGGAAGACAGGCAGGAGCTCAACAGGCAGAGGCAGCTAATTTGAACACTTACACACAAGATCTAGGAACCAGGTAAGTTTGCCTCTGGTGTGTATATGCAATGGCACAGGACAGGCAGTGACAAGGAAGTAGGACAGGATTGATTTAAAGTAGTAGTTAGTTAACTAAACTACTATGCTGCTGCTGCTGCTGCGTTCAGAAACTACTGATATATGCTCTATATACCGTGCATGCTCAGAGTCAGCACAACATATAAAGCATATCTGTGGTTAGGAATTTTCTGAACGGAGCATGGTGGTTTAGTTAGTAGGAGTTACATGCAGCTGCTTCTTCTTGTTACAGACTGGCTTGGCTGCACACTGCTTGTTTCCCACTCCCCTGTGATGTAACAGTTGTGGTCCGAGATGAAAGCTGCTGGGCATAGCAGATTACAGGATCGTTAAGGTGAACGGTCTATGTTTTTGTTTTGTGCCTGCCTGCAATAAATAAACTCTCTCCCCTACACGTTGCCCTCATGCAGCAGCACTTGGACAGTGTGTGAGTCTGAAGGATAAGCTGACTGTGACAAACAGGAGCTGCAAGTTTAGAAGAGAGTCAGGAGGAATGTCATGGTTATTTAACACTTTGTATGGCTGTGTGCAGGGCTTTATACATACTCAGTCTCTTCCAGCCTTACCTCTGCAATTTTATCTCTCTGCTCTGACCAACTAACCCCTCTCCACCTTTCCCCCTTCCTGATGATTAATGTGGCCACTGGCCAGTGTTCCTTGAGCTGTAAAGTGCAAGCCTGTCCCATTATATCTTTTAGCTTAAGAGGTCTGTTTTCTCATCTTTTTTTTTTTGTTTAACTGGCAGATATCACTATGTTGAAGTAAACTTTATATTGTATTGAATTAAATGCTAGCATGTGTGTGTATATTATTATAGACATATACCTGGTTCCTAGATTTACTACATCACATGATATATACAGTACTGTGTATGTGTGTGTCTTCTTAAAATAAACTTTAAATAACAAAAAACAAAAAAGTGTCAAGGATAAGAAGTAGTAGTAGAAGTTTGTAGTGGCTACCATTTATATATTTAATGGGTGGGACCATATGTTGCCTTAATGTAGTGATCTTTGGTAATGATCACTGTTTAAATGCTAATACTAGCCTGTTACTATACTTATACTGTACATGACGGATCAGTGAATAAATTAATAAATATATACATTGAAGGATTTGTGAGTGTGTCACGGACAAATTCTTTAATGTATAGGCGCTAGGCGCTGGCTGCTCTATACAGCTTATTCTCTTAAATTGGCCTGACTTTTCATTATATAGATTGATTCTTGACAGGTTTTGATAGATCATATAGTACATAATTTCTGAGTTTGTTATGGTTTATCCCAGAGATTGCTGTTGACGTTAGTTTAGTTGCAGCTTAATGGAGCGCACATAAAATGTACTTGGTATGGGGGTGGTCTGGAGGAGGGCAGGGATGTTGGTGGTATTGTCTGGGTTTTTTATGGTGTCATGGGGGGGCGTCAAAATGCACCTTCGCCTGTGTAGATAAAAATCCTTGCACCGGCCCTGATTGTGGCAGAGGGAAGCCCAGGACTGCAGCAATGTACAGGGTACGTCGCTGGTCCTTAAGGGCATAAGGGGTTAAAATTCAGAGTCAACATTTTGTCTTAACCATAACCCTTTCTCAAGACATCAATTCAAATTATTATTCCATTTAAAGATAAGAAAACAATTTTTGGGCCTACTGTGCAGCAACAATTACACACCCCACATCAAACTGCCATTATTCACTAAACCCCTAACTCAGTAGACTCTGGTACCAATTGAGGACCTGCTTTACCACTTGTGGGACACTTTTCCCAAAACTCTAACTCCGGACATTACAGTGACATCCTATATATAAATACCAGTTATCAATGTTCACCTAGTCTTCTAATAGTCTGTGTATGATTCCATATAACCTTTTGCTATTCAAGAGTCATTGCTGTATACAAAATGAAAGAGAAGAACCAATCGGTTAAAGACTGCTTACGTGAAGCTCAAGCTAAGAAGAAGCCTATAACTCCAGACAACTCTCCCTTCCAGGAAGCTGAAATAACAGATAGTATGCTGGATAATGGTTCTGATGAACAGATGCAGGCTACATCAAAGTCCCTTGTCCAACAAATCAAAGAAGTATTTCAGATAGAATTAAAATCTGCTATCAAAGATCTGAGAAGTGATATTAGGGAAATTGGCCAACGAACATCTGCTCTAGAAGACAAGGTAGATGAGATAATTGAGGAAATCCCTATCATACAACATACACTACAAGACCACAATAATAAGATACAACAGTTTGAGACTCAGCTTGAGGACCTGGAAAACAGGTCCAGAAGATCTAATGTCAGGCTCAGAAACCTTCCAGGATCCTATGACAAACTAAATGAAGTCCTTCTGTGTATTTTACACAGTCTGCTTCCAGAAGTGGAGGATAGCTTTCTATTAATGGACAGAATTCATAGAGCGCTTAACAATCATAGAACTCCAAACACCCCTGGATATGATATCATTAAATTCCATTATTACACTACAAAAGACCAACTACTCCAGGCTACTAGGATGCAGCAAGATACAGAATTTGAAGGTCACAAAATACAATTTGTCGATGACCTCTCACCTATCACCTTACGTAAGCAAAGAGAGCTTAAGTCAGTCATCGCTGTGCTGTTGAAAGCACAACTCAGATACAGATGGACATTTCCATTTAGACTAGTCTTTATCCATAATAAGACTACTCACACCTGCACCAATCTAGAAGAAGATATGGATCTTGTACATCAGTTACAAATATCAGGCAATGACACCCTCTTACCTCTTCTTTAAAGACCACCAAAGAGAGCAGTTCAGCAGTTATGGAACAGAATATCCAAAGAAATATCGCCTATAAAAAGAAACAAAGAACCTTCAAGAGAAGACCCAGATCAAAAGGAACATATATCAATTAATGGATAAATATTGCCAAATTAAACATCTAGAAGATCTACACCACATGCCTATATCCTTGTAGACTGTCTGCAAAACATGCCAATGAACATTTCAAGAGTTAAAAATATGTGATATACTCACGGACTTAATATAGCCTCCAAATGGGGCAGAGGGACTGATCTGGAGAGTCCTTCTCCTGAACTTTTAAAAATTAAAAGGGTTTGCAATCTTTTCAAAACATTGGGGTTGAGCATGGCTCTTCCTGTACACACAGAAGGGGAGCTATGGAGTTAATTCCTAATCTGTAGACGTTACAAGGAATTTACAAATTGGGTTATGTTTAGTTACTGTATTTTTCCTATAATTTAACTTTGAGTTATAGAATTGAATGGTTATTTTTTTAATATGGAGTTATTAAGGGTAACATAATGTGATTACATTGTCTTTCCCTAACCTAGTCTAAACCAACTTGCTCAAAAAGCTGATAATAACTTTTAGGTTGACTGATTTATTCAAGATATCGTTGTATCCCATATTTAGGACAAATGGATTTGACTTAAAATCATTGATATAATTATTCAAGGTCCTTCTGTGTGACATGCTCAAGACCATAGGACGCGACCTAAATAGTCAATGCTGAGTTAGGGACACTACCATCTGATGAGAAAACCTAGCTTTATTAAGCCTATGCCGACCACATAGAATAACCTAACTGAAGCTGACTCATAAATTACTGTCCTTAACACAACTGACCTCAGAAAACAACATTAACTAAATTGTAGCTCTTTAGGCAACCCGACTGCTCCCGAAATGTGGAAAGGGGCTGTTATCATTTTTGTTTTTTTCTTTACTATTGTTCTTGTTAACCCACCTTAATAAGATTAACAGTTTATGAGGTAACAACATTTGCTTTAAATACCTACAAGAGACTTAGTACCTCTTGGAAAACTGTAGACTTCTTTTTATAGTCCTGTTACATCCCCACTATTACATCCCACCAGACTAGCTAAGGTTAACACCAGCTTCCTGTTTAAGAGATAGTGGGGTGCAACCACTTAATTGTATAAGATTTTTGTTTAAGTTTGTTTGCAGTTCAACACCATGTTTATTGTATGATACATACACCATGGGATCAATAATTCCAGCAAAAGACAAAATTGAGTATCTCACACAGATACTATTGTTATAGTGTGTTATTATGTATACTAATGTTTTCTTCCTCTCTTTAGTTTTCCTTTCTTTTTCTCTGATCACTGATGATATGCTGGATTCTCGATTCCCTAGGCTGAATATTAAGAAACCAAGTTCACCAGATGTGAGACTAGAATCAATACAACAGGCTCTCCAGGTACTATCTATCCTGGATATACACTATGCATGCTGCTACATGAGACTTAACACCAATTTAAGATGACCTTTAAAATAATATCACAAAATGTGAGAGGGCTACACTCCCACATTAAAAGAAAAAAAACATTTCAGAATACAAAGCAAGCAAAGCACACATAATTATGCTACAAGAGACACATTTCACTACCACGCATAACCCCAAATATTGGGATTCAGCTTTCCCAATCCAATACTATTCATTTGGCCAAAAGAAAAAAAGAGGGGTCTCTATTATATTGCACTTGTCCTTCAATTTCCAGGAAGAGGAGGTTATTAGGGATTCAGAGGGAAGATTTATTATTCTAAAAGGGAAAATTCAAGGAAATACGATAGTATTGGGTAATATTTATGCTCCAGGGTCAATTCATAGCTTAAATCAGCAAGATGTTAACCTCATGGAAAAGACACAACATTATTTTAGGAGGATATTTTAACTTAATCCTTAACGATAAAATTGATAGGTCCCCTTTAATAAGCCTACCTGCTAAAAAGATTCTAAGTGACTCAATCCTAGTCCATAAACTTATATCAATAACACCCCAAGAAATAGCTATAGCAATAAAACAGCTTAAAAGCAATAATGCCCCAGCTCCCGATGGATTTTCAGTGAACTTTTATAAGAAAGTTTCCCTTGAACTCATTCCACAATTGGTAGTCTCATTCAATCACATAATGGAAGGGCGGATATTCCAGCAGATCTACTAGCTGCCAGAATATGTGTTGTCCCAAAGCCAGGTAAAGACAAATTCCACTGTAAGAATAACAGAACTATTTCGCTTATTAATCTGGACCTTAAGCTCCTCACTAAAATTTTAGCCACTAGATTGAACCCACATATAGCAAAATTAATATCAAGCAATCAAGTGGGATTTATATAGGGGAGAGAAGTTCCTGATAATGTTTGTAGGGCTATTGACTTACTGGATTATGCAACAAAAGCAAAAGCGCCTTCTCTGTTTCTATCCCTGGATGCAGAGAAAGCATTTGATGCAGTCTTCTGGGACTACATGTTTGAGACCCTATCACAATTCGGAATCTCGGGAGCATATACAAAGGCTATACAATCCATATATACCAACCCTTCCGCGTACCTTAGAATAGCAGGCTACCAATCTAAAAGAATCAATATACATAATGGAACAAAACAGGGCTGTCCACTTTCGCCTCTACTGTTTGCGTTGTCCATCGAACCCTTGACCACTAGTATTAGGAATCATAAAGATATGTCTGGCATCCAAATTGGTAATACAGAACATAAACTTTCCTTATTTGCAGACAATGTCATCTTAACAGTTAGCAAACCAGCATTATCCCTACCAATTCTATATGACCTATTCTTGAAATTTGTAACACTATCGGGGTATAAAATAAATAACGATAAATGTGAAGTGATTGAGGGCCATTTACCTAATAACACAAAAACTTATTAGAGATCAACTTCAACTTTAAATGGGCATCTCAGGCAATTAAATACATTGGTGTGTTAATACCATACAAAGTAGAAGATATATATAAGCTTAATTACTCCCATTTTTACAAATATCTTAAAAAGGAAATGAAAACTTGGTCTACATATAAAATATAATTTTATGGAAAAATGTTTGCTAGCAAGATGGTAATATTACCAAAATGACAGGGTAATTAACACTTTGATGATAAGGGCCACATTCCCTGAGAAGTTTTGTATATTCAAATATCAGTTCAGACTGAACGTCTGTTGTCTACAGGGTGCCTCCTGAATAAGGTAAGTATCAGGGCAATTATTTTAATTGAGTTATAAAAGAAATACATCAAAGTGCAGTCTGTATATTGAGTGTAGAGAGGAGTCTGGGCTGAAAAGTCTGATTTTAAAATTTAATGCAACTTACATTATCCAGATTTTCATATACAAATTAATTATTTCTCTACATCATATATGTATGTATATAAATATATATATATATTACATAATGTCACTCTCCTGGCAATTCTATCCATTTATCTTCAAACTCTTTTATCCACTTCTTTCTATACTTTTACTTCTAACTACTTTTTCTTCTTATTCTTTCATAAATACATTTTTAAAAATTCGGGAAGTTTTCTACTCGGAGAGACAACTTCAGAAGACTTTCAAGAGTTTATTCTGAGAACAGTGTTGTTATATGTCTTACTACACATCATATGTTACTCTGTCTTATAAGAAGCTCTATTGTCATTTGGAAATGTATGTATTTCCATGTTATGTATTTTGTTTATGCGGAAAACTCTAATAATAAAAATATTTCAAATAAAGATAAGAAAACCTCAAAATTGATATATATATATATATATATATATATACCTCCCTTTAACAAATTAAATATATGAAAATAAGCCTAGTTTGAGAAAATTCAATTGCAATATAAAATTTATTTTTATTTAGAACTATTTCATCATCTGAATTTTTTCCATTGCTAATACATTTGCAGATATTTTTCATGTGTTGAACATTATAAATAAAGCAATTTTTTTTAAATTGTTAAATTAAATGAACATATTTGACTTTTTTTTGTATGAAACCGAGTAGCTAAGCTGATTATAGATAAGATTAGGTCACAAGAGTAATATATGTTTCTGGACCTATTTGTTAAATATGTAATTTATATATAATATTATACAAACTCACAGTATCCAGTGACTGTCACCAAAACCGTTTTCAGGTCAGGACCTTAGATGTCAATAGCAAAAAAGCTGGAGTTCATGAAAGTTCATGAATTCTACAAGCCACACATGAATGAAAACGTATCCACACTTGGGTAGGTCAAATTTAAACAGTAATGTATATTAAATATGTTTTCTTTTATCATTTAAACTACTTAATATCACTAGTCATATGAAGATAAATGTTTTAATTTTAGGAACATTTCAGAATTTTTATAACTTTTTTCCGAGTATAAAATATAAAGAAGTGAGAACTATAGCATAACAAAATTAAACATGTTAAGTGTTTAACTTAACAAATTGGTCTCATTGGGTTGCATACTGAAATATAGGCAATTAATCATGTGAAAAAGGTGAATGGAGGTGAAAACGAAATGAAATGATGAAGTATTGATGAAATGTGTGATTTATGACCAACATTTCATTAAAGGGACATTAAACACTAAATAAATGCTAGGTAGAATGATGCATTCAAATAAAAGATAAGTCTGAAAATAAAATGTAGATGTATTTTTTAAAGTTTAATTAGCTGTTTAAATATTGACAAAATATGTGTAAAGTTCTAGTGTCTATAAAACAATGGGAGCTGCCATGTTGTAACTTAGGTTACCTTCTCTGCTGTGGCCAATTAGGAACAGTTATAAGTAGGTCATGAGAGTGTGCAGCCAATGGCTGTGTGGAATACAATAGTGTTCTGCACTTCCATTTCTAACAGGAACTGAAAAGCTCACAATTTTAGAATGGACTTACAGACAGGAAAAAGAAACAAAATGAATATTGAAAGTATATTGCAAAGTTTTTTATTTATACAGTTTATCATTTTATATTGTCAGCTCAAAGTGTTTAATGTCCCTTTAAATATGGTATTAAAAGGTAAAACATCCTTATATATATATATCAGATATTGCATTAATTTAAGTTATACTATACCATTCATGTTTGCCCCTTAAACACTATTTATCACTCCCACTCGCATGCAACTCCACTAGAAGCATGCTTTTTGTCCAAGTTGGGTAGTGCTCGTATTACAAGTTGAAAGTAAAAGGTTTTCACATAAGTGCTAAACCATCGTGTGCAAGAAACCAAGCTTCGAATATCGCAACCAGGTTAAAGTATTCCCCATAGACTTTGATGGAGCGCAAAAAGAAAAGAAAAAAACATTAAAAAAGTTGTGCAAACCCAATCATGTTTTCTCAAGTGAACTAACCCATCATGAGATAATAATATTTCAAATTCCAATGTTTTTCACAAAGCAGAATATGATGTTATTTTAGTAAAAGATATGTTTATACCTATATATATATATATATATATATATATATATATATATATATATATATATATATATATATATATATACAGAATACAACAGAAGTGAGTACACCCCAGTGCAATATCACTTAAATGTCAAATGATTCAAAATTGTATAACCTAACAGTAACTGCATTAAGTCTAAGTTTTACAGTAGGGTATTTGCTCTTATGTAAAATTAAAAATGAACTGTTTAGATTTACTATATTAATAATGCCGGCCCCAAAGCAGGAAATCAATGCAACAAAAATCAGTGCACCTTTCCTTACTGAGATTCAAATCTTTTATTTTTTTCAATACTTTGCATGTCCACCTTTATTTTTGATGACAGACTCAATCCTCCTTGGCATGGAGGAAACCAGTGTCATACAAATTTCTGGAGAGATGTTCTGACCTTCTTCATAGATAATTTTTTTCAGCTGCTCTTTGCTGGAGGGGTTGTCCTGCTCTACCATTCTCTGTAAAATACCTCAAAGTCAGGTGACATACTTAACCAGGTCATAGTTTTCACTTGTTTCTCCTTTAGAAACTCCTTTGTGATTTTGGCAGTTTGCTATGGATCGTTATCATGCTGGAATATTCGTCCTCTGCCAAACATTTGGAAACTGGAAGTCATCTTGTCAGCCAGTATTTTGGTATATCCCAGGCATTCATGGTGCCATCTATAAATGTCATCTCCCCAACACCTTTTGCAGTCATGCAGCCCCATATCGTCACACTCCCACCTTCATTATTCACTGTTGGGACTATGCATTTACTGTAATAATCCTGACAAGGTTCACACTAAACATGGTGCACCCCATCTTAGCTGAAAAATTGTATCTTGGTCTTGGCCATCTTACCAAATAATGTGCTCCAAGTATTCATCAGGCTTTTCATGTTGTTTAGCAAAGTTTAATCTTGCAGTTTTGTGCTGAAGAGCAAGCAAGGGTTTTTTCCTTGGATGTTGTCCATAGAAGTTGAGATTATGCAATGTCCTTAGCACTGTCTGAGCTGTCACAGAAACTCCAATTTCTATTGATAATCCCTGAGTCAAATCTGAAGCACTTGCCTGTTGCCGTTTTTTCAGAGCTAGATTGTGCAAGTAGCACACTGTCTGTGGCATCATTTTTAGGAGGACAGCCACTGCGGCTCTGATTTTTGTCACTGTGTATCAATTTATACCTCCTGATTACTGCTGCACCTGCGTTTTGACTGATTTTTAGTTGGTCACCAATCTTCCTGTATCCTTTTCCATCTTTGTGAAATCTCACAATCAGATTTTTTCTATTCCTCTGGCAATTCTTTTCCATGTGGAAACATGATGCAGACTTGCAGATAGACACAGCCAATTGGTCAAAAAATTTGACTGTTTTGGTAACTATGCTCATGCAATTAGGCTAATTGGAAATCATAGGTGTACTCAATTTTGTTTCAGTGATCTAACTTGTGTGTCAGTGACCACAGGTAGATTCACTTTTGTTGTATTAAGTTTCTACTTCGAGGCCTGTATTTTAAATATAATCTTTCTAAAGCATTTGTTTTTGATTGTTTCTAATAGGAAATACTCTACTTGTCAACTTAGAAATAAAACAATTGTATTAAATATTAGATAGCAGATGTTTTAGTTAAACTGTTTAATGATTATTTTATCAAAGGTCAAACTATGTTGAAATACCTCTCTGTATCTATTATATTACTGATCCTGAAAAAAGAGTAATCGAGCAATCAGGACTTTGCATTAATTGCGAACGACGCCGAGAAGGCTTTTGACTCTGTGGTTTGGGACCATTTATTCACAGCACTAGATAAATTTGGCTTCTCTGGCTATTTTGTTCAATTCATTAGGACTATATAGGATCACCAAAAATCCTCTATAGTAATAAACGGAAGCCACACCCCCAATTTTATACTAAACAGGGAAACAAGACAAAGATGCCCACTTTCCCCGCTACTATTTAATATCGCTATAGAACCTCTTGCTATTCTTTTACCAGAAGAATTACAAGGTATTAGCCTAGGAGGGCAAAAACTAGTATTATCATTGTATGCAGATAACTTGCTGTTATTTGTTAATAATATTAAAATGAATATGCCTAAGGCTATGAATATCATGGATACATTTAGTTCCTTCTCTGGCTATAAAATCAACGTCAATAAATCGGAAATTCTATGGATTCATAAAAGTAAAAAGAGTATTAAGGAACATCCATTTCAAGAGTCTTCTAGTATTAAATATTTAGAAATATACTTACATGCGGATCCAAACCAGTGGTATAGGCTGAATTACTCACCTTTTTTCAGAAAAGCAACTGAGAAACTTCAGAGATGGAGTGCTTTCCCTATTTCTCTTTCAACGAAAGTGATGATTATTAAAACTATTTTATTCCCCCAATTAATGTAAATTATGCAAAATGTTCCTCTATTTATATTGAATCAAGATATTAAGATTTTTAACAGAGATTGTGCTAAATTCTTATGGAGCAATAAGAGACACATATTGTCTATAATGAAACTAACACTCAGACCAGAAGATGGCAAAAAACTCAATATAACTCAATATAACTCAATATAATGTTAAATGTCAACTTTGAACTATCCCCTTTTCTCCCGATACTAGGTAATCCAAAATTTATCCCTGGACTATCCTACGAGACTTATAACATTTGGACGTAAAAAGGATTGACTCATGTTTACCAATGCCTAGATAACCTGTCTCAAATGAGATTATTTGAAGACTTTTCTAGACAATTCAGTTTATCAAACAAGAACTTGTTTGCCTACTTGCAGATTAGACATTATATAACAGGAATTAGAAAGTTAAATATAGAAACTGCTGGATGGGGGGGAATTAAAATTTATTTAGCTAGCTATAAAGCTGGCAACCATAATATAGCCTTACTATACAAAATGATGTTGTCGAAACAGGGGCAATTAACATCTAGTAAACTACTGGAGAAATGGAGTACTCATTATAGTGATATGTCCATAGAATTAATGAACGCAAGTTTTAAATGGGTCAAGAATGCTCCTATCTCTACAGCCTGGAAAGAGCCCCATATAAAATTACTCAACAATGCTTATCTGACACCTCTGAAAATGACCAAATGGGATATTAATATAACTAATAATTGCCCCAAATGTAATAACCCTACTGCAGATATAGTACATTATTTCTGGGCTTGGGGTAAAATTTAAATCTAAAGATATTTTCTTTCTTTTAGCAACAAAGCCTAATAGAGAAAATGTCAATTTTATAAATACTGTAATTATTCTGGGTCGTAGTCTGATACTGAAAAATTGGAAGAACAAGAAGGCTCCCACGATGACGAGCTTTATACACTCTATTTATTATCAGGTACTTTTCGAACAATTTAATATATCACCTTTGCATAATAAAAAGATTAAAGAATTTTTCATGAAACGGTTAAGAGTTATTTTATCTTATCCACTGTCCATTAATTTTTTAGTGATTCATAATCTCCGTATAACAGAATATTTTGAGTCTTTCATCTTAAGGAATCATTTTCCATCTGAATGGTAATAGTCTCTATTTAGCTGACAGCGGAGGGGTAAGGGAGAGGAGGAGTTTTTTTTTTCTCTTCGTATGTTTTGCCTTATTTATTTAATTTGTGTACTGTTTTTATTTTTGTCCACTCTAATCTGCATGGTAGGAGAGACCGAGAAAGAAAAGAGAGAAAATCCCCACAAGGGTACTAGAAGGAGCTTTTGTTTTTGTATAGGCTGGTTGAATTTCCATATAAAATAATATTATTATCTAGGCTTATATATGGATTCTAGCCTCAATATATATGATTTTTGTAAAATAATGTGTTATGTAAGAAGAATAGTAACAAAATTACCTATTATATATTGATTAATATTGGATACTGTCTATTATTGCAGGCTTTTGCTGTAAAAGCATACTTTAAATGTTTGTGATTGTACCCAAACTTGTTAAATAAAGAAGTAAAAAAAATTAAAAAAAGAAATAAAACAATTATTGAGAGGTGATACAATTTTGAATAATTTGATATTTAAGTGATATTGCCCAGGGGTGTACTCACTTCTGTTGTATACTGTTTATATATATATATACATATATACATATATATATATATACATATACACATTGGAATGTGAAATATTTACATTAAAAACATTAAACACTTTATTAAATATGAATATTGCATAAATATGATTTTACAGAGGCTTGTTCCTCTCCACCAGTTAAGCAGAGGCTTGTTCCTCTCCACCAGTTACACAGAGGCTTGTTCCTCTCCACCAGTTACACAGAGGCTTGTTCCTCTCCACCAGTTAATCAGAGGCTTGTTCCTCTCCACCAGTTAAGCAGAGGCTTTTTCCTCTCCACCAGTTACGTAGAGGCCTGTTCCTCTCCACCAGTTACGCAGAGGCTTGTTCCTCTCCACCAGTTACACAGAGGCTTGTTCCTCTCCACCAGTTACGCAGAGGCTTGTTCCTCTCCACCAGTTGCGCAGAGGCTTGTTCCTCTCCACCAGTTACGCAGAGGCTTGTTCCTCTCCACCAGTTACACAGAGGTTTGTTCCTCTCCACCAGTTACGCATAGGGTTGTTCCTCTCCACCAGTTACGCAGAGGCTTGTTCCTCTCCACCAGTTACACAGAGGCTTGTTCCTCTCCACCTGTTAATCAGAGGCTTGTTCCTCTCCACCAGTTATGTAGAGGCTTGTTCCTCTGCACCAGTTACGCAGAGGCTTGTTCCTCTCCACCAGTTACGCAGAGGCTTGTTCCTCTCCACCAGTTACACAGAGGCTTGTTCCTCTCCACCAGTTAATCAGAGGCTTGTTCCTCTCCACCAGTTAAGCAGAGGCTTTTTCCTCTCCACCAGTTACGTAGAGGCTTGTTCCTCTACACCAGTTACGCAGAGGCTTGTTCCTCTCCACCAGTTATGTAGAGGCTTGTTCCTCTGCACCAGTTACGCAGAGGCTTGTTCCTCTCCACCAGTTACGCAGAGGCTTGTTCCTCTCCACCAGTTACGCAGAGGCTTGTTCCCCTCCACCAGTTACGCAGAGGCTTGTTCCTCTCCACCAGTTACGCAGAGGCTTGTTCCTCTCCACCAGTTACACAGAGGCTTGTTCCTCTCCACCAGTTAATCAGAGGCTTGTTCCTCTCCACCAGTTAAGCAGAGGCTTTTTCCTCTCCACCAGTTACGTAGAGGCTTGTTCCTCTCCACCAGTTACGCAGAGGCTTGTTCCTCTCCACCAGTTATGTAGAGGCTTGTTCCTCTGCACCAGTTACGCAGAGGCTTGTTCCTCTCCACCAGTTACGCAGAGGCTTGTTCCTCTCCACCAGTTACGCAGAGGCTTGTTTCTCACCACCAGTTACACAGAGGCTTGTTTCTCACCACCAGTTACACAGAGGCTTGTTTCTCTCCACCAGTTAAACAGAGGCTTGTTTCTCTCCACCAGTTACGCAGAGGCTTGTTCCTCTCCACCAGTTACACAGAGGCTTGTTCCTCTCCACCAGTTACACAGAGGCTTGTTCCTCTCCACCAGTTACGCAGAGGCTTGTTCCTCTCCACCAGTTACACAGAGGCTTGTTTCTCTCCACCAGTTAAACAGAGGCAGATTTATTTATCAGCCAGTGAGGATTAGAATGAATTACAAAACCAATAATGCAGTTTTGAGTTTCAATTTAAAGTTTTTACTTAATTTAAAATATATATATGTAAATCCTGTATAATGTTCATTTAATATTTATGTGTAAATAAAGTAAAATATTTGTTTATGATGTAAAAGAGTGAGTAACACTTATAAATCTTTAAAAAGGTGCAGTTGCGTTGTTGTTTTTATACCTAGAGTGGGAGGTATTCTAGCTCCCAATACTGCAGCATCCTCCTCCATAAACATGGATATCAGAATTCCGCAGATGTAACTTGATATCACTTAAATGAAGATTAAGGTAGAGAGATATACATTACATGGCCACAAGTATGTGGAGATATTACCTTTTCACCAATATGAGCTTGTTGGACATCCCATTCCAAAACCATGGTCATTAATATGTAGCCTCCTCCCCTTTGCAGCTATAACAGCCACCACTCTTCTTGGAAGACATATCACATGATTTTTGAGTGTACCTGTGTGAATTTGTGCCCATTCAGCAAAGAGAGCATTTGTGAAGTCAAGCACTGATGTTAAATGAGAAGGCACGGCTCACAATTGGTGTTCCAATTTATCCCAAAGATGTGCAGTGAGGTTGAGCTCATGGCTATGTGTAGGCCACTCAAGTTTCTCCACACCAAACTCATCAAACCATGTCTTCAAGGACCTCACTCTTTCTGGAACATTAAAGGGCATTCTACAAACACTTGCCACAAATGTGGAAGTTCCCAATTATCTAAAATGTTTTTGTATTATGTAGCATTAAGATTACCCTTCACTGGAACTAAGGGGCATAGCCCAAATCCTGAAAAACAGACCCAGATCATAAATCCCTCCTTCACCAAACTTTACAGAAGGCACCATGCATTATATCAAGCCCAAAATTCTTCCATCAGACTGCGAAATAGTAAAGTCTATTCATCACTCCAGAGAATATGTTTCCACTGCTCCAGAGTTGAGTGGGGATGTGCTTAGCACCACTCATAAAGATACTTGGCATCGCACATTTTGATGTAAGGCTTGTGTACAGCTGGTCAGCCATAAAAATGTATTTCATGCAGCTCCAGACACAAAGTTATTCTGCTGATGTAGCCTTCATAAGGAGTTTGGAACTCTCTAGTGTGTGATTAAACATATGATAAGTGATTTTAAGAATTACACAATTCAGCACTCAGTGCCCCACTTTCTGAGTTTTTTTGGTCTACTCCTTTATGGCTGGGCTGTTGTATCTCCTAAATGTAATAATAGTACTTACAGTGAAGATTAAGTAGGGCATACATTTTATAAACTGACTTGCAGCAAAGGTGGCATTCTATGGCAGTACAATGTTTTAAGTCACTGAGCTCTTCAATTTGACTGATTGTACTACCATTGTTTTTCTATGGAGATTTTATGGATATGTGCTGAATTTTATTTTATGGATGTGGTTGAGACACTTGAATTCAATAATTAGTATGGATGCTCACATACATTTGGCCATATAGTTTACTTTGAGTGGCATGCTATGTATTTATATGTTAGGAATTGTTTTAAGTATTTTTCTTTGAGTACTTTTGGAGTGTGAGTCTCCAAGAGCAGTGGTTGGTCTGGAATCTTTTAAGTGATAAGGGTAGCTTTGTGAAGTTTAGGGTTCCTTTCCCTGAATATTTGTTGGCGGCACAAAACGGAATATCGAATTTTATTTAAACATTTACATTTGTTTTTGTTAAATGAATACAAATGTTTATAAAGACAAAGGGGACAAAATTTACATGTACCTAAAATACTTACCTAAATGTTCTGAGAAGTACGCTAACCCCCTTAACTCTAGAGCAAAGCCCGTGATAACTGGAGGCTTAGCACACTTGGGAGATAAGTGAGCTAAGCCCGCATTTAGCGCAGGCCATGCTCTAGAGTGAAGAGGAGGGGTTAGCATGCTCTCCAGCACTTATAAATAAGTATTTTAGCATTTGTTAAGAAAACAAAGGAATATTGCAAAATTCAGCAATATTCTTTTATTTTCATTAATTTTCCTGGTGCATTATTTTGGATATTTGTTTCATTAAAACAAAACTAATATCCCTTTTTTCGGAATGAAAATGCATCTTTCTGAAATTAATGTACATCCCTAATAAATATAACAATCAATAAAAATGACTTCCCTCCAGTTTCTCCGTTATCTTTTCTCAACTGACATCAGGGATCATAATTAGTAAGCTGCTTGGATACTAGAAGGTGTTAGGTGTAAGTGTAGCTGTGTGATAGGTGGGTGGTTCTGTGTGAGTGCGTGGTGGCAAAATGAGTTAATTAATCAAATCACCCCTAATATGTATATTATACAGGTACCACTGGGTATTTATCAGAATGTTTTGTGTTTCTGCAGTTCTTGCTGTGGTTTAGCCTTGTACTGAAATTCCTCCGTTGCTTTAGGCGTTAATTTACATTTTTTAAATGTTTTCTCAAACACTGTTCTGTGCCTATATATCGAGTCAGTCAGTCTGTTTGTCTTCTGGGTGTGAATATAATTTCTACTCACTGATTCATCTACCTGCCTGCTGCCTCATGACCTGCCTTTGGATCAAAACTCTGCCCATACACACAGCAGATGAACATTGTTTCACCATGCTTAAGTACAATATACATTGAGGATAATCATGAGTGTTGCTACCAGGGGTGTAGAGCGTGTGGAGAATAAACAGCAAAAAATGAAAATATTTGTTCAATGAAACTTTGATACTTTCCATGATAGCATACTGAAGTAGTCTCAGTAGGTTTTTATCTCTGTAGATTATTATAATAATTTAGAAAACACTTTTTGTTTTTGTTAATCTAGTTACTTCAGACATTTACCTCCATGTTCTCATAAATATGTATTTTTGTTTTTCATTTTAATTCTTTTTTTTTCTTAATTACAAAATACATAGCAAAAATAATACAAATATATACAAAGTGGTACAAATGAATCTAAAATGAAGTGTGATAGTAATATTATTATTGTTGACATACTTTCACAGCTGTTGGACTGAGAACGTTAAATTTTAATCAAGTTAAAAGCAAAGTGTGTGTAAGCTGTAGATATGTGAAATACAGATAAGCCAACCTCCTGATTGCATTCTTTAAAAGCTTTCTAACACGCAAGTCTTCCAAACACTGAAAAAAGTCGTATTAATTCATTAATTGGTACATGCTATATTCTCTTCAACTCTGAAGTTTTTATTAATTTGGCTTTCACATAGCACTGTGCTTTATATATCATTTATATCCAGCGAATAAAAAATCTTTACCATTATGATTATGTTTCTATAATTACTGACACGCTGCTCTAATAAAAAAAAAATTATATATATAGTTGTAAAAATTTTTGGCTAGATTTGAACTTGAGACCTTGGTCGTGGGAGCTTAGAAACTTAACCATTCAGCTACAATGGCTCATTCAATGGTAGCAGGAATTATGGGAATCAAATCTCTAATCTAATCTTCACCTTATAAAAAGATTAATCACAGCTATTCCTTTATTGGATTCGAACTCTGGGACCTATCCTATGTAAGGTGGATACCTTATCCACTATGCTGGCTGTATAGTCAATTCAACTAGTTTGGAAGGTAAACTTATTGTATAATTCTCTTTTGTCAAATTTAGACACTTACCTCTCCTTACTCTCTATAAAAGGAAATGGTATCCACCTCCAGTCCTAATTTATACAACTGAGATGGTGGTATATATATTATCTGTAATCTTTGAAAATATAAAAAATTAATATATTAACCCTTATCTAGACTGGTGTGCGAACCTTGTGCTCTATAGACGTTACATTGATGATTTGTTTTTCATTTGGAGGGGTGACATAGAGTTACTAGATTTATTCATTGATGACCTAAACACTAACAGATTTGGTTTAAAATCCACTTATGAATTTAGCAATCAGAAAATTAACTATTTAGATATAGAGATAGAGATAAAGAATGATGAAATGAAAACAAAGACTTTTTTAAAAAAAGTCGACTCTAATAATTACATAGATGCGGCGAGTTGCCATCACATTAAATGAAAAGAAATATACCGAAAGGCCAGCTAATGCGAGTTAGAAGGAATTGTACGGATGTAAAAGATTTCGAGGAACAATATTAATACAAAGATTTGGGCAAAAGGGGTATAATACAAATAAGATCTTGGATTTAGCGAAGGAAGTAAAGAATACTGATCGAGAGGAACTACTACTTAAAAAAGTGAAACCCCTAAAAGAAAGGTACAAAGAAACACTTGATATACCAGTAATCACAACCTATTCGGTACATCACAAACTATTTCAAAAGATAGTCCAAAAACATTGGCATCTTTTATTGAAAGATCCTCTAATAGGGCCCAATCTAGGAAGGAACCCAAGATTCATTTATAGAAAGGCAAAGAACTTAAAATCAATGTTAGCCCCCAGTGAATTTAAAGGTGGTAATAAGATGTGTAATAGAGGTTATAAAACTTTAGAAGGAGAAAGAATTGAAGGTTTTTTCCCCTGTCACCAGTGTAAGGCGTGTAAGCACAGCACTAAACTGAAACAGGTCAAGTCTGAGAAAGATGGAAGGGTTATAAAAATAACCGACATTATAAGATGTACAGATATTAACATCATATACATGTTACAATGTAAATGTAACCTAAGATATTTCGGACAGACAGGACGAAAAATCAAAGACCGTATACGTGAACATTTACTAGCGATTGAGCATGAGAGAGAAGACACCGTCCTGTATAAACATTTTAAAGAAGTTCATAAGGGGAATATAGGAGCTCTTAAATTCTGGGGAATTAAAAAGGTAATGCAGGATGGGAGGAGAGGTAATCTTGCTAAGAAATTATTAAAACAGGAAGCTGAATTTATTTTCAATTTTGGGACACTACACCCCAAAGGTTTAAATAGTGAAATGGACATAAACTCTTTCATCTAATTAATTAATCACGTAATGGATTACCATCTGATTACCAGACCCAATGTTAGTGACCAATTGTATTGACCATTTAATCACTATTGAATAGTTAACAACCATATGTAATAAGATGGTTTAGTGGATACAAGTACCATCCGTATTATCAATTTCCCCCTATGTAAAAATCATGAGTTCGAATCAAACCAGTCTAGATAAGGATTAATATATTAATTTTTTATATTTTCAAAGATTACAGATAATATATATACCACCATCTCAGTTGTATAAATTAGGACAGGAGGTGGATACCATTTCCTTTTATAGAGAGTAAGGAGAGGTAAGTGTCTAAAATTGACAAAAGAGAATTATACAATAAGTTTACCTTCCAAACTAGTTGAATTCACTATACAGCCAGCATAGTGGATAAGGTATCCACCTCACATAGGATAAGTCCCAGGGTTCGAATCCAATGAAGGAATAGCTATGATTAATCTTTTTATAAGGTGAAGATTAGATTAGAGATTTGATTCCCATAATTCCTGCTACCATTGAATGAGCCATTGTAGCTGAATGGTTAAGTTTCTAAGCTCCCACGACCAAGGTCTCAAGTTCGAATCTAGCCAAAAAAATTTACAAATATATATATAAATTTTTTTGATTAGAGCAGCGTGTCAGTAATTATAGAAATATAATCATAATGGTAAAGATTTTTTATATATAAATGATATATAAAGCAAAGTGCTATGTGAAAGCCAAATTAATAAAAAACTTCAGAGTTGAAGAGAATATAGTATGTACCAATTAATGAATTAATACGACTTTTTTCAGTGTTTGGAAGACTTGCGTGTTAGAAAGCTTTTAAAGAATGAAACCAGTTGAAAAACGGTGATGAATTATTTGATCACTATAAAAAAAAAAAAAAACAGGATAAGAATTTCAGATGGACGACTGAAAAAAACAAGATAGGGTTAACAAGGAAAATCCTATAAAAGAGTAAGCACAGCTGGTGGAGGGTATCTTGACAAAGGCTCCCTGGAGAGCTGAAAAGTGTAGAAACCACACCAGTATCCAGCTTGTTTGGAAGAGACACGGACCCATTTGACTCCCAGGACCGTTAAGCCAGTACCAGTGAAAGCTTGCATTGCTGAGCAGACGGTAGGAGCAGGGATTAAACGTAAGTGTGCACACTTAGAAGAAAACAGAACAACATTACCCCAGTACATTATAGGATCACAGGCTAGTGGCCGAAGTTAACCGCCCCCTACACCGGAATACCGGGTGAGCGAGAACTGTCAGAGGGCTTGCCGTAGCGGTGAACGGAAGGATATCTGGCGGCAGCTGTTGATTGATTTGTTAAAAAACCCGCTGATATTTGAAAGTATATTTGAAAGTGAACTGATCATATCACCTACCCTATCAGATTTTAGGAGTTATCTTAAACATTACGGTTCATTCTTTACTGCAACACAAACAAAGTATCTGCTGAGGAGATATACAGACCGCCGAGTCTTGAAGTTAGATTATGTTTTATATTAGTGCATAATTATTGCTTAAATATTCACGCTACATTTGCACTTTGCAATTTTAAGTGTACGTGTGCATTGCATGATAGTAACACATGTTCTATTTTTAAAGGATTGTTTTGTATAGATAGATAGTCTTATATGCTAATTTGTTTTAAAAGAACTGACACCGGTGTTTTAATGTAGTAAGTCAGCGCATTTTTTATATACAATTATTGTGATTATTACTTAAATTGCCATTAAATTGTTCATCTCTGTTGGAATTCACTTTTGCAGCAATTTGCTTTATTTATGTATATCTTTACGTTAAATTTTAAGTTATGTAGACTGTACACATTTTAAAAAATAAATGTCATATTTAAACAATACAGAAATGTTATCTACTAAGATCTAGGCATTCCTTGTAGCAATTCAGAACATTTTTTTAAATTTTTTTTCTTTCACAGAAATCCAACCCTCAAAACCAATGTCTTGCGGTTGGGTTTTATGTTTCAAAATTCCCAGTACCTCTCACCTCTTTTTACCACACTAAATATTGTGCCCAAGAAATCAGTTTTTCTACATTGTTGGAAAAATCTCTATGAAAGTTCATCTAGAATGCAACATAGCAAAGCAAATGTCTTTAACTCTGTGAATTAGCTCTGTAATATGTGTTTTTAGTATAAATGTAGAGGAGTGGCGCATTTAGTAAATATAATCTATTTAATATAAGTTCATAATGTATCATTAGTAAGACATTGTAAAAAATAGCTTCACCCCATAAAAATGAAAACTATAGACAACATTTTTCTGGAAATGGAACTTAAAAATTTAATTTTCTTTAACCAATCTCTGATTTTTACAGGGTATTTCTTCTGGCCACAAGTTGATGAGCATAATTCAAGTCTTTAAGAGGTTAGGAATTATATCAATCATTGGTGAAAACCCCTTGATAAAAAAAATCCCTGTGTTTGAGGATCAGGTTTCTTTTTCAAAGTTGTGATTTACCCCATGCCTTTTAGCGCTGCGAAATCTGTTGGCGCTCTACAAATAACCGATAATAATAATTAAATAAATAAATACATGAATAACTCTCATAAAGATAAATAACATCACTACTAAGAGTCACTGTTGATATAAAAATGTAATATCAATAAAAATATTCCTTGCATGCAAATCTTTTTAACTATGCAAGGTGACTTGTACAAGGTTTTCCAACTAAAGAATATAATGCATCATTTGTTAACTAAAAATCTTGGGAAATGTTTTCAGGGCAGCAGAGAAGTAGCTGTACAACTGCTTCAATAAAGTTAAAGGATTCCAAAACTTTTGTTTTTTTTTCCACCAACTTACCATCAATATCATATGTAACATGTTTATATATCCTCACATACCTATTTGTAGTCTGAAACGAAGTTTCTAAACATGAAAAATGTTCATTTTAATAATCGTCTATTGCGTCATATCAGCCAACTCTCAAATATGGGAGGCGCACGATACAACAAACGTAACGGTAGTAATTTCAATAATTGTTGTCACTGTTCGCATGCGCAAATCAATTTTTCTACCATATCCTTTCACTTTGCATCTCATTAACTTGAGATGTTGTCACTGTTCGCATGCTCAAATTGATTTGTCTACCCGCGCATGCGCATATCCTTTCACTCACTCCACATTGAGCCATAAGCGACTTGCATGTTTTCTTCCAGTGACGTTTGCTAAAATCATGCATGCACATAGCAGCGATAATCCGCCATGTTGATAACTTGGGTTATCAGTCTTGATTGGCTGATTAGAAGTTATTGCCAGCGGTGGGTTCGGAATTCTATTAAATTTCGGGTGATGATTACTCAGAAAGGGTAAACATATGAAGCGCAATGATATTTACAAAAAGTGCATAATTATATTGATCTGGCTAATGGAGGTAACTTTTATGATTGGTTTAGTGTCTCTTTAAAGTAATAGCTAGTACAACTGCTACAAGCCAACAGAATCCCAAAAGAAAACATTTATTTATTTATTTATTTATTTTTTAATGACGCCAGAACTGGCAAGAACAGAAGTGAAGCTTACATGCTGATTGGCTGACAACAAAATCCCCTGACAAGGACTATGCTAAATAATGATGACAAACAAATCAATTAAATATTAAAAAAAATGCAAAAATATTTTTTAATTTTTTTTTCATATTTGTCTGAAAAGGAATGTGCACATCACTAAATTCCTCCACAATAAAATGGATCACTCGTGGTTTCAACACTATTAGCATGTTGCTGACTTCAATATATTAGGAAGGTGAACAGAGACTGTTGATTCCCATTGATTTTTCTGGAGCCAGTTCTAAATCTGTACTAAATTAATCTCTCTTTAGGAATAATGTTATATAGTCTGTACACTAAATGAAATAACCTGAACAAATCAAATGCATGAATCCTTCAGCATGAGGTCAATCAAAGCTATTTTAATACAAAGCATGTTGCATTTAAATCAAGACTCATAGTGAATTACAGTTTTGCTCTTTTAAACATATATTTTATTACATAAATAAACCATTAATAGTGGTTCTACTTATCAGATAGCATAATAACAGACTAGATTATATTGTTACATTATTTATGCATTTTCTTCTGGTTGGCTTTTACAGCCTTTTTTAATTCCATGTATGTGTTTGATTATATGATACTTAATCCAACGAAAGGTAATTAGTGTGACAAGGGAGTTAAACCAAGATTAGTTTGATTCAGGACTTTATTAAAGTTGTATTTAGAAATGTAAAATACCATACACCTTAAATGGGGCACTAAACACCTTGAGACTGTACCATATATTGAGAAATTATGTGAACTAAATACAACATTACAATGTACTTTTTATATTTAGTGTTTCCCTTTTTCATATAATTTAATAAGATTTCCAATTCCCAATAAAAGTGTAGAATCCAGGCTTCTAATTGGTGCCCAGTTTTTAATGGTACTCTCCTTAATTGACCTCTGCAAAGAAGAAAACCTAGGTTACAACATGGCATTGTGGAAACTAAAACTTAACCATTATTTTTTCAAAATAATTAAAAAAAAAATACATCTGCTTATTAATCACAGTCAAATATTCGCTTTGAATAGTTATTTCTATATATTTATTGTTTAACCCCTTAAGGACCACAATGTACCCTGTATGTCACTGGTCATTAAGGGTTTTTTCAGGACATAATAGCACAAGTCTAGAAGAACACACTATTAATGCCCTCCCTCCAGCAGGCTTTGTGGAATAGAGCAGTCTCGACGCTGGTGGCAAGACCGCGCTTTAAAACAACCAAGTCCCAAAAAAAGGCCAGTGACATACAGGGTACGTTGCTGGTCCTTAAGGGGTTAATACCCCTTTAATACATGAACTTGAAATGTCATTGCCCTTGTCTTTTAAATGTATTGTGCACTATTCATCTGTTTTATTGTTATTGTGAAAAATTACAAGATACATGTTAAACCTAAGTTAAAGTGTAATGAATTCCAATCCAGATCTTCAATATTAATAGTAACGTACATAGTAGACAAGGTTGAAAAAAGAAACAAGTTCATCAAGTTTACTCTTCACAGATCAATGTAATAAAAAACTGATATGTTAATTAAAAGCAGTAAAATACTTGTGTACCCTTTTTACACTGGCTGTCATAACCATGGATACTGTTTTTGCCAAAAATCTAAAATATATCTATCTGTAAAGTTATCCACTGAATATGCAGTCAGAAAATACAGAGGCAGCAAGTTTTACACATTAATTACTCCTACAAGGAAAACAGGTTTCTTTGTTGAAGGTGAAATCTCTTTTGCTCTAGCCTTAGAGCACCTATATTAAACTGGTACCTGTGATATAATGCACTAATTCTAATTGCTACCTCCCCTAACTGTAACAGGGGGATTGCTTGGTATCAAAGATATCATAATCTACTGCTGGCAAAATGTAATGCACTATGCACAGCTCTACAACTGATTTTTTTTTTTCTTTGCTGACAAAAGAAATAAAATAATATAAGTGAAATTAAAGGAGCTGCAACTATTTCATAACTGCTCACTTCTTACATAGAATGAGATCCACTGTCAAGAATATCGGCATTGAAAAAAAACTTTCAGAACATTGAAAAAAAAATATAAAACAATTTAACATTTGCACAAAATAGAAAATATAAAAAGTTAAAAACAGAGAAGACAATCTTGTTGAAATACTAACAGACAAGATACTTCATCAGGGCAATACAGCATTAATGAATTCAGATTTTTTTTTAGGTATATCCCCTTGATCATGCCCTGAAATGTCCATGGTCAGCTGCTCGTTCTGTCTGCAAGGTTTCTGAGACCTCTTTTGATCTATCCAGAGAAATAACTTTATATAACAAAACAGACATACAAACATTCTACATTGACAGATACTAGAATTAATCGTGCTTCAATCGTGCTTCCCAAGCTGCAGTGGTGATAATTGTTTTACCTACCTCTTGTTTCAATGTGTGAAATTGCATTACCTAACGCAAATATAAGGGATAGATGACAAGTGGAGTGCTAAATATAGATTGCGTGCAAGCAATATTACCGCTCCACTTTGTAATACCACTGCACAATAATGTGCACTGGTATTACAAGTAAAATGCAAGCACGAGCTTGCATTCTCATTGCTAGGAAGCATTGCGCTCATGAGAGCTTCCATAGGCTCCTATAGGAACCTCGTTGTGATGCTGTCAGAGAACCTCGCAAAGGGGCTAAGTAGCACAGTGATGGGTAGCAGTTAGTGTATATATATTTATAGACACATAAATTTATGTGTTTGTATGTGTTTATACACATATTAAGACATACATATATACTGTCTGTATATACACTTATTAACACATAAATATATACTTATGTATATACACATATTAAGACATAAATATATACTGTATGACTATGTATATACACATATTAACACATAAATATATACTGTATGTATATACACATATTAACACATAAATATATACTGTATGTATATACACATATTAACACATAAATATATACTATATGTATATACACATATTAACACATAAATATATACTGTATGTATATACACTTAACACATAAATATATACTGTATGTATATACACATAATAACACATAAATATATACTGTATGTATATACACATATTAACACATAAATATATACTGTATGTATATACACATATTAACACATAAATATATACTGTATGTATATACACATATTAACACATAAATATATACTGTATGTATATACACTTAACACATAAATATATACTGTATGTATATACACATAATAACACATAAATATATACTGTATGTATACACATATTAACACATAAATATATACTGTATGTGTATACACATAATAACACATAAATATATACTGTATGTATATACACATAAATATATACTGTATGTATATACACATAATAACACATAAATATATACTGTATGTATTGTATACACACATATTAACACATAAATATATACTGTATGTATATACACATATTAACACATAAATATATACTGTATGTATATACACATAATAACACATCAATATATACTGTATGTATATACACATAATAACACATAAATATATACTGTATGTATATACACATATTAACACATAAATATATACTGTATGTATATACACTTATTAACACATAAATATATACTGTATGTATATACACTTATTAACACATAAATATATACTGTATGTATATACACATATTAACACATAAATATATACTGTATGTATATACACTTAATAACACATAAATATATACTGTATGTATATACACTTATTAACACATAAATATATACTTTATGTATATACACATATTAACACATAAATATATACTGTATGTATATACACTTATTAACACATAAATATATACTGTATGTATATACACTTATTAACACATAAATATATACTGTATGTATATACACATATTAACATATAAATATATACTGTATGTATATACACATATTAACACATAAATATATACTGTATGTATATACACATATTAACACATAAATATATACTGTATGTATATACACATATTAACACATAAATATATACTGCATGTATATACACTTATTAACACATAAATATATACTGTATGTATATACACTTATTAACACATAAATATATACTGTATGTATATACACTTATTAACACATAAATATATACTGTATGTATATACACATATTAACACATAAATATATACTGTATGTATATACACTTATTAACACATAAATATATACTGTATGTATATATACATATTAACGCACGTTGATTGGAGTAGCCATGTTAGTCCAGAGATTTAGATATCAAAATAACAAGAGTATTGCATTGAGCAATGATACTTTTTTTATTGGACTAACTATACATTTATAAGATGACAAGCTTTCGGAAGAGTTCCTTCCTTTATCAAGTCTGAAGCAATACTAACCAATTCAATGGAATTTACAGATTGTATCTTAAAACACAGAATAGCTAAGAAGACAGTGCAGGGAGAGGAGGAGGTGTCGTAAAAATCATGAGGGGGGCTTAGGTAACAGGCAGACAGTGTCCAGTGTAGGAGAACAGACAGGGGAAATATATAGCTTTACATAGAGCATATACTGACATAAAGTTATATATCAACATTGAATCAATATCTATAGAGATGTGAAATTGTATATACAGGGGGAATACAAAAGTTAAGAAAAGACAAAAGTGTGGACATAGGCTTACCTGTGTACCTATGTATAAAGAATGTGGAATATACAATGTAATTGACTAAATGAAAGTACATTACAAAAACTTTTGATAATGTGTTAAGAATCCAGAGTCCACATTTAGTCCAGAATTAAACAGGTTGAAGTGCATTATCATTTTCATTTCAAAGGTTTTTCTTTCCATATTAACGCATAAATATATACTGTATGTATATACACATATTAACACATAAATATATACTGTATGTATATACATATATTAACGCATAAATATATACTGCATGTATATACACATATTAACACATAAATATATACTGTATGTATATACACTTATTAACACATAAATATATACTGTATGTATATACACATTTTAACACATAAATATATACTGTATGTATGCACACTTATTAACACATAAATATATACTGTATGTATGCACACTTATTAACACATAAATATATACTGTATGTATATACACATATTAACACATAAATATATACTGTATGTATATACACATATTAACACATAAATATATACTGTATGTATATACACATATTAACACATAAATATATACTGTATGTATATACACATATTAACACAAAAATATATATGTATATAAGCATATACATATATATTTACAGGGAACACACAGTTCCCATAGACTGCAATGTAAAGGCACTTTTTTAGTGCCTTTTTTTTCTATTTCTAACACCCCACTCCCGACAACTTTAGAGTCCCAAAACTGCCTAGTGCATTTTTTGTATTAAAAAAAAATTGTAGAATTTTTTTTAATGAAAAACTATAATGTCTTCTATTTTGAGGGCAATTGGGGCACTTTTAGAAAATTAACCAGAGATCTGATCTCTGGTTAATTTTCTGAGCGCTAACTATTATACAGGTCATTTTCTGAGTGCTAACTATTATACAGGTCATTTTCTGAGCGCTAACTATTATACAGGTCATTTTCTGAGCACTAACTATTATACAGGTCATTTTCTGAGCGCTAACTATTATACAGGTCATTTTCTGAGCGCTAACTATTATACGGGTAATTTTCTGAGCACCAACTATTATACAGGTCATTTTCTGAGCGCTAACTATTATACAGGTCATTATCTGAGCGCTAACTATTATACAGGTCATTTTCTGAGCGTTAACTATTATACAGGTCATTTTCTGAGCGCTATTATACAGGTCATTTTCTGAGCGCTAACTATTATACGGGTAATTTTCTGAGCGCTAACTATTATACAGGTAATTTTCTGAGCGTTAACTATTATACAGGTAGTTTTCTGAGCGCTAACTATTATACAGGTCATTTTCTGAGCGCTAACTATTATACGGGTAATTTTCTGAGCGCTAACTATTATACAGGTCATTTTCTGAGCGCTAACTATTACGCGGGTAATTTTCTGAGCGCTAACTATTATACAGGTAATTTTCTGAGCGCTAACTATTATACAGTTGAGATCATGTTCTAAATTCATTAATCCACGCTTCACTTATTTTCTGAGCATATTATTAGTGGGTGTTCTTGCTATTAACATTTAGGGACAGATTACAAGTGGAGCTCTAAATTATTGCTCTCCCGCAAACAGGCAAATTTGCCGTTTGCGGGAGAACAATAATTAACCAGCCATTACAAGTAGCTGGTAATTGCTAGCATGTCCTAGCAAAGTGAACATTATTTTTAATGTAAAAAACCATGGTAGATATGTTTGATGCTTTACATCCCTTTAAGCTATGAAAGAGTTAATCGGTTTCTTCTAATTCAGGACTCAGAGGTCATGGATCCATTATCTCCTTTATGAGTGTGCATCCTAAATGAAACTGACAATTCTTTGAAGATATGTCGATAAAACACAAAGCTGTAATGATATGAATGCATTTTTACTTAGTCATAAAGATGTGGCATAAAAGGATGTCTTTGAACTTCCAGATCTTGACAGCAACATATGGTGAAGAACAACAGTGAAAGACAATTGCTTATCACTGTCTTCATACACATTACATGCAGCTATAGGACGTTCAATACACATTTTTCATTTTATGTAAATATACTTTTTTCCAGTTCCCAGTTTCACGTGCACACTTTGTTAAATTGAGCTCACAATTTTGCTATTTAAAAGCACTTTCTCTCTTTGTGCAATTTAAAGGACCATTAAAATGACCAACTTTTTATTTCATGATTCAGATAGAACATACAGTTTTAAGCAACTTTCCAATTTTCTTCTATTATCAAATTGTCCTTGTTTTCTTGTTATCCTTTGTTGAAAAGCAGGAAAGTAAGTTCAGGAGTGTGCACGTGTCTGCAGCACTAGATGGCAGCAGTTATACATTAGCAAGAGCACTAGATGGCAGCAGTTATACATTATCAAGAGCACTAGATGGCAGCACGATTTCCTGTCATGTAGTAATAATGTTATACATTAGCAAGAGCACTAGATGGCAGCACTATTTCCTGTCATGTAGTAATGTTATACATTAGCAAGAGCACTAGATGGCAGCACTATTTCCTGTCCTGTAGTACTAATGTTATACATTAGCAAGAGCACTAGATGGCAGCACTATTTCCTGTCATGTAGTACTAATGTTATACATTATCAAGAGCACTAGATGGCAGAACTATTTCCTGTCATGTAGTACTAATGTTATACATTAGCAAGAGCACTAGATGCCAGCGCTATTTCCTGTCATGTAGTGCTAATGTTATACATTAGCAAGAGCACTAGAGGGCAGCACTATTTCCTGTCATGTAGTAATAATGTTATACATTAGCAAGAGCACTAGATGGCAGCACTATTTCCTGTCATTTAGTACTAATGTTATACATTAGCAAGAGCACTAGAGGGCAGCACTATTTCCTGTCATGTAGTAATAGTGTTATACATTAGCAAGAGCACTAGATGGCAGCACTATTTCCTGTCATGTAGTAATAATGTTATACATTAGCAAGAGCGCTAGATGGCAGCACTATTTCCTGTCATGTAGTAATAATGTTATACATTAGCAAGAGCACTAGATGGCAGCACTATTTCCTGTCATGTAGTAATAATGTTATACATTAGCAAGAGCACTAGATGGCAGCACTATTTCCTGTCATGTAGTACTAATGTTATACATTAGCAAGAGCACTAGATGGCAGCACTATTTCCTGTCATGTAGTACTAATGTTATACATTAGCAAGAGCACTAGATGGCAGCCCTATTTCCTGTCATGTAGTACTGTTATACATTAGCAAGAGCACTAAATGGCAGCACTATTTCCTGCCATGTAGTACTAATGTTATACATTAGCAAGAACACTAGATGGCAGCACTATTTCCTGTCATGTAGTACTAATGTTATACATTAGCAAGAGCACTAGATGGCAGCACTATTTCCTGTCATGTAGTAATAATGTTATACATTAGCAAGAGCACTAGATGGTAGCACTATTTCCTGTCATGTAGTACTAATGTTATACATTAGCAAGAGCACTAGATGGCAGCACTATTTCCTGTCATGTAGTACTAATGTTATACATTAGCAAGAGCACTAGATGGCAGCACTATTTCCTGTCATGTAGTAATAATGTTAAACATTAGCAAGAGCACTAGATGGTAGCACTATTTCCGGTCATGTAGTACTAATGTTATACATTAGCAAGAGCACTAGATGGCAGTACTATTTCCTGTCATGTAGTACTAATGTTATACATTAGCAAGAGCACTAGAGGGCAGCCCTATTTCCTGACATGTAGTACTAATGTTATACATTAGCAAGAGCACTAGAGGGCGGCACTATTTCCTGTCATGTAGTACTAATGTTATACATTAGCAAGAGCACTAGATGGCAGCACTATTTGCTGTCATGTAGTACTGTTATACATTAGCAAGAGCACTAGATGGCAGCACTATTTCCTGTCATGTAGTACTAATGTTATACATTAGCAAGAGCACTAGATGGCAGCACTATTTCCTGTCATGTAGTACTAATGTTATACATTAGCAAGAGCACTAGATGGCAGCACGATTTCCTGTCATGTAGTTCCCCAGACAGGTGCACATTACATGCCTAGATATATAAGAATAAAGGAAGCAAATTTGATAATAGATGTAAATTTTAAACTTTTTTTAAATTGTATGCTCTGTCTGAATCATGAAAGAAAAAATTTGGGTTTCATGTCCCTTTAAATACTATAGATTTGCATAATCAACAGATGCATAATAAAAAGGCAATGCAAAGGCACTTCATCTGACTTTCAAATGAATTGTTACAAACATTGTTGCAAGCAATCCAATGTAGTGTTCAAGACACATTCCTAAGCTTACCTAGATATTCTATCATGGTAATGATTTGAGTGCTAACAATGTATATCAAAGTAAACAACAACGTTTTTTGTTTTTTTAAATTAGACTCAATCAGAATTGAGGAAGTTTAATTTTTAATTCCTTGTCACTTTAAAGCTAGTATTTACTTTTATTGTTTATTTTGATTTGTTCTCTTGGTATCCTTTGTTAAAAAACATACCTAGGTAGGAGCTATAAAGCAATTCTAGAAGGTAGCTGTTGATTGGAGGCTACAAACATAAACCTCAAACTTGTTACAAAAAAATATTACAAGTAATAATATATTTATAGATCCTCTTCTATTTCATTACATTGCGAATGATAAAGGGCTTTTGTTGAACCATGACCTTTACCCTCAGAGGTCAGTGCAGATGTTGATGTTCCTGGATGGTATTTTGGGACATAAGTGTCAAAAAACACTGACTGTTCTAAAAATGTAAAATATTATTTTTACTTCTCATAACAGAATAAAATGATTTTAAATGTGACCCTGACGGGATATTCTGGCACAAAGGATTCTGTCTGCACATTCAGTGTTATCATTTCATCGACAACAAGAGGAAAATGTTGCATCTGCTAGTTCAGGTGCTTTGCTGATAGTCCTGCTGTTCAGAGCAAACATCTATTTCCCTTTCTCCCACCATAAAAATAAATAAAGTGGATCAATTCAGTTAGTTGTATCTTAAATAGAGAAAATGTGTGGCTGCAGCTGCAGCACAATATATTCAGGGACTATGTTTAACACATACTTAGCATCTGCAGATAGTTTAAACACAGAAGTGTAACTAATATCTCTCCAACGTACCATTCTAATTATCCTTTCTATTGCTTAACTTCCTTTACATGATAATTCCCCATATGGTCACTTTTTTACTATTCTGTGTAGCCTTTACAAAGTTGTATTTGCTTATCAATATATATTAAAGGGACATGAAGCCCAACATTTTAAAAAAATTTTTTAATTCAGATAGGGCATGCAACTTTAAACAACTTTCCATTTTACTTTTATCATTAAATTTGCTTTGTTCTCTTGTTATTCTGTTTTTAAAGCTAAATCTAGGTAGGCTCAAACTGATTTCTAAATAGTTGAAGGCCACCTCTTATCTCAGTGCATTTTGACACATTTTCACAGCTAGACAGTGCTAGTTTATGTGTGCCATAAAGATAAAATTGAGCCCCCGTCTGTGGAGTTACCTATGAGTCAGCACTGATTGGATAAAATACAAGTCCGTCAAAAACACTATAATAAAGGGGCAGTCTGCAGAGGCTTAGATACAAAGTAATCACATAGGTAAAAAGTGTATTAATATAACAGTGTTGGTTATGCAAAACTGGGGAATGCATAATGAAAGAATTATCAATTTTTTAAAACAATAACAAATTTCAAGTAGACTTCCCCTTTAAGAAGTTTTAATTGAGTATTTAAAACATTGGCATTGTAATCATCAAAATTAACAAGCCAAGAACAATGTTACATTAAACAATTTAAAATGTGACTTTTTCACACCAATGTTCACAGATTTACTTGCTACTCAAATAAACAAAATTGTCTGGAGCAAGTAAAAAAAATCAACAGAGTAAAATTAATACAGATCTATGTGGGTTTTGTTTTATGGCTCTATTATGTTTCTAGTTTTTAGTTAATTAGTGGAATACATTTACAAGAATATTATTTGTCTTGTGAATATAGAAAACACTTTCTTTGAGCTAAACATGATATTTGTTGAGGAACCTTAAATAACTGAAATCAGACAACCCTTGTACGCAACCTTTTGTCTCTTGTAAACTAATTATATTTGTACTACATAAATAATTACTTTTCTAAGTGTAGGAACAGATTTTCTCTGTGATGACCTGATATGCTCTCCTGCTGGATGCCTGCTAAATGTTTGGAACATACATGTGTTCCAAATGTTCAAAGCCTAACTACAATGTAACACATCATTTGCTTGTGCCAAGACAGCTGTTTAGGATGTATGAAAAAAAATTGTATAAGATTTTAGTCATTTCTTTCTCTTCCTTTGTCTAGCAGCAAACTGTATATTAGATCATCTATTGTAATACAACAAGGTGACAAAATGTGTATTCAGCAATATCTAAAAATAATGTTTGACATGTTTACAATTATACATTTATACATGTGACAATTTACTAAATATTTACACAAAATTTAAATATCCACTTTAGGGTTTGGAATTACAGTATATATAGCACTCACTGTATAATGCAGTAATATTCACATTTGTTACACCGTAATAAATGTGAATATGATTGGATTATACAGTGAGTGCCTTCCTTTCTAACGATGTTAATGATATATTACATACTGTCTTTGAAGTGCACCCTGGAAGCTGTTTTAATGAGAAGTGAATGTTAAGCTTGAACTATATATAATAGATAGATAGATAGATAGCTAGATAGATAGATAGATATGTGTGTGTGACCTAGGCACACAAACATCCCATGCATCATCATCAGTTCCTCAATCAATACAACTCATCTACCTTTCCCCATTTGAAACACACATGCTTCTTTGCTAGGATACAACTTATTTATGTGTAACTCAAGGTCCAACTACATTTCAACTCCTTTAAAGTAAATAGCTTTTAAAAATCTCCAATTCCCTTAAAAATAAATCTCTCCATTCTGCAATAAAACTTAACCCCAACTTTATCCATAATTCACCACAACTTTGAAGAAGCCCCCAACTGCAATCAATTGTAAAAACAACCTGGTTCCACTAGTATACCAAGCAAACTGCTTAACCACACCACGTTAATATGCCAATGCACCCAAGGGACTTCCTCTAACATAACCCTCCCTAGAAAGCCCATGGGGTCCAAAATTCAATTATCCCCTGTACAATAACCCCATAATACCCATGGTTCTTGCAGTAAGACAACATTATAGCTCTCTCAGAATTATGTCCTGCTTATTTTGGCATCACTCCCTTCTTTCTCAGATCTGAGTAAGGGGTAAGTGACTCTGAAATGTCACAATAAAGTAGCACATGATTTAAAAAAACAAAGAGTTCCTATTTTTGGGAGAGCTATATATAACCCGTAGTGTGACTGGAAGACCCATAAGTATTTGGGGTATTTGCTTATTTTTGAGAAAGCTACAGGTTTTTTTTTACTGCACATGGGTGTTGTCCAGTGAGATGGTGTGAGTGCTGGTCTGTTGAGAATCATATATTATTTATCTTATTGTATCTTCAATCCAAATCCTTATTTTACAGCCACTTACACTTTGCCTATCTGAGCCAAGACCAAGGCTTCCTTTTCTTTTCTTTGTTTTTTTCTTTTTTAAACAATCCTGATTGGTCATCAGATTATAACAGTTAGGGTGGTGATGGAAAGGCTCACTGTGAGATTAGAACCCTTACACCCTTCTGATTGATTAATCATTGATTAACCATTCAAAACAGTGCAACAGCTCTGTATAATATAGCTACAAGTGTACCAGTGCTACCTTACTCTAGGGATCATTTATTTTTTAACTACCCTCATTGGAGTTTATGTTTCCGTGCTGTTGATGTGCTACCCCAAGACAGCCATAATGATAAAGTGGACTGCATGTTCATGCATAATAGCAACAAGCATAGGATACTGTCTGTTGGAGTACCTCAAGGCTCTGTCCTGGGTCCTCTACTCTTCTCTATTTACACTTCTTCACTGGGTAAACTTATCAACAGCTATGGCTTCAACTATCACCTCTATGCTGATGATAACCAGATCTACCTATCCACCCCTTCACTCTCTCCTTCAGTCAATTCTCACATCAGCGACTGCTTATCTGGCATTTCCTCCTGGATGGCCTCTCACCACCTAAAAATAAACATGTCCAAGACCAAACTATTTCTACCCCCCTCCCCTAACTCTACTTTAGTTTCTAAATTTTCTATCACTGTTGGCGGCACCACTATCTTCCCATCACCCGAAGTCTGCTGCCTTGGAGTCACACTTGACTCAAATCTGTCCTTTATTCCCCACATCCAATTGCTCTCTTCATCCTGCAACCACCTACTCAATATCCCCAAAATTTGTCCGTTTCTGAATGCTGAAAATACAAAACAGCTAACCCACTCCCTGGTAATTTCCCGACTTGACTACTGTAATAACCTATTAACTCGCCTCCCTCTCTCCTGCCTCTCTCCCCTTCAATCCATCCTAAATGCATCTGCCAGGCTAATCCACCTCTCTCAACGCTCTGTTTCTGCTGCACCTCTCTGTGAGTCCCTTTACTGGCTCCCCATTTACAGCAGAGTTAAATTCAAAATTCTCACCCTGACCTACAAAGCCCTCACCAATGCTGCCCCACCCTACCTGTCCTCACTCATCAACAAATATACTCCAGCCCGCCCCCTAAGATCCAACAATGACCTGCCCCTTGCGTCCTCTACCATTGCCTCCTCTCATGCTAGTTTACAGGACTTCTCTCGTGCGGAACCAACCATCTGGAACGCACTTCCCCGAGCTGCCAGACTCCCCCCAACCTCTCCTCCTTTAGATGTTCCCTAAAGACCTTTTTGTTCAGGGAAACTTATCACCCGACTTAGTAACAAATGAATTTCACTTACCTAACAGTTGCCCTCATCTCCTCACTAATATCATTCTCACCTCTGCAGTCCCCACCTCCAGTTTCCCATCCTCCTACCCATCTAGATTGTAAGTTCCCATGGGAACATGGCCCTCAATTCCCCCTGTATTTGTCTGTAAAATGTTGTCTTTTATTGTATTGTTTCTCCATTGTACTTTTATCCTTGTACCCATGGGCAGCGCTGCAGAATCTGTTGGTGTTTTATAAATAAAGAATAATAATACTACTACTATTTCTATGATTGTATAGCAGATAGTAAAGTAAGTTATTCTATTACTGTGAGCTCTCTCAATGCATCTGTAAGTTACTTCATTTTGGCAAGAGTATAATCAGTGCTCTCGCTATCAGTTGCATAAATCTAGTCTGTAGTTGGTGAAAGTCTCCATGATTAAGCAACAGAGTTTCACTATTACCCCTAGCAATGAGTAGGCACAGATCACCAGGAACATACATATTAAATTGGTACTATTGTTTTTCTAATACAGCCCCTATTTAGCTAAATCGCTTTGTGGCTATGTCCAGTTTAAAAAACTGACCGTGCTGGGGGCAGGATTTTTTTGCAGCAATATTGGTAACTTTAGATATTAATTATGTAAAAGATCCATTTACGTAATGCAGCCAGATATATTTTATATCCCTTTAAACAAACAATAACAGTAGTTAAAGGGACATAAAACCCCAAAATGTTTCTTTCATAGAGTATATCCAATTCTAATAATCTTTATTATCAAATTTGCTTTTTTCTTTTTGTATCCATTGCTGAAAAGGTAGGCTCAGAAGCAGCAAAGAAGTACTAGCTGCTGATAAATGACTGCACGTATATGCCTCTTGCCATTGGCTCACCTGATGTGTTCAGCTAGCTCCTGGTATTGCATAGCTGCTCCCTCAACAATTGATACTAAGAGAATGAAGAAAATTTGATAATGGAAATACAATGCAAATTTGTTTAAAATTGCCTGACCTATTTGAATCCTTGAAAGAAAATGTTTGTGTTTCATGTCCCTTTAAAGCTTACCTAATATCTTATTTTTAATAATAATCCTACTGAATTTGCCATTTGAGTAGAAATAACCATTGCACAATTGAGCGCTATGTATTTACTGTTTATATGGCATGGGGAAGCATCATTCATCAATGCTGAGCTAAATCATAAATATTCTAATGTGTCATTGCCCTGATGGGATCAACAGTTATAGAGAGAAGCTGTCTGTAGCATAATATATCACAGAACGGAAACATGTCATAGCTTGGGTGGGTATAGTTGGCTTAACGGACTTGGAACTCCCAATATTTCTAATGCGTATTTCAAAGAACATATTTTAAGAATTAAGAAAAATAACATTTGCTTTTTTTAAATTAGTCATCTAAGGTTTAGAAAACTAAGATTTATTTTGTTGCATAAAATCCCTAGTTCCATCCATATTTCATTTTACAAACAATTTTAATTGTAATAAAATTTAAATCAGGTCCTGTGCACCAGAATCTAAACTAGTGCTTAAAATGATTGCTTGAGAAGACAGTCGTTGTTATAATACCATTATAGTGCTAATTTGTTAGAAGTCTATGGGCTCCATTTATCAATCCGCAGATTCAACTTCGGTAGAGACATTGGTACAGGCTTGCATGATAGTTAAAAAGCAGCCGCCACTCAACTTGTCTGATCTGGGTGATTGACAGCCCCTGCTTGCATGCAAGAGTGGGGGGCGGCATTGCACAAACAGTTTCTTGTACAATGATAAATGCAATGGTGCCCACTACCCGCAATCTTAGATAAGCAGATTCCCTAATTGGAAACCCATCGGCCCAAACAGATACAGCCAGTGAGCCAATCTTCAGTGGCAGTCGCATGAGCCTGCAGCACACTCTGGCTCCCAACTTTAATTATGTCTTTAACCCTATAGGGGTCTTAAAACATAAACTTGCTGGGTTAAAATGACATGCTCTAAGGAATGGGAACATTAAATGTTTGCACTATAATCGCCCTTTAAATGATGAAACTTCTTTAATTTGTAACTATTTGCTGAAATGCCCTGGCTCTACAGTTTAACACATCAGGGCCTCAATCACAATCAATTGGGAGCAGAATGTTGGGCTCTTTTTCAAGCAGAAAATGCTACTTTTCGTTTCAGAGAGATCACAATAGCGCATTTTCAGCTAATTTCAGCACTTGCAAGCAAGTTATAGTCTTCATAAAAGTCTTATTTTCTCTATGGAGCCAAAAAGATCTCTGTGATCACAATACTTTTTTCAGTAACTTTTTCTAAACAGAACATTTTGGACAACTTTAAGACTATTTCACAGCTATTTGCAAACAGTATTATCTTGTGTATATGTGATTCGATAAAACTCAATTCATCCCTATTGGAGAGTCTGTATACAGGGACCACAGCACATTTATTATTATTTTTTATTTCCTGTAGTGTAGTGGTCCCACCCCTCCGGCGATCGTTATCTAGGGCCACCACCACACCTTTTTTCTGTAGTGTAGCTCCCCAACCCTCCACCTCCCTTTATTTATTTTTTTCTGCAGTGTAGACCCATCCAGCTCCTTCCCCTCACTTCTCCCTCCCCCTCTGCTGTTGGACCACCCACCTGCCTCCTGTTTTCCCTCCCACCCTTCCCGTTAGCAGCAGCAGATGATCGTTACACACAGTGACACCATCTGTAATGATCTGACATCTGCCTTTACATGGAACTGGAGCACCGATCGGGCTCCGAGCTGCAGGAACCCCCAGTAGTGTCAGCTTTAACTTTACAGCCGAGAATGCTGGAGCTTCCTGCAGCTGCCATGTGGTATGATAGGCAAAGTACAGCATGGCCTGTATATATATATTCTTTTGGGTTAAGGGGTTAATCTAATCTGTAAACTGCAAGAGAGTACCAAGTGTCAGTTCACCAATTTAGATGTTTTGTTTTATTATACTGTTGTTCTAATTGTCAAGGGCAGATACTTACAAAGTGGGACAGAATACTGGGACAATTGTGCCGTGGGACAGGGGCTAAAACAGGGACTATCCATGGAAAATAGTGACTGAGATCTTTTGTATTGCAGTGCTAAATTTCTGATATATGCTATGTATATATTAAAATCCCTTTAATCGTAACAATTATTTAGGGTTACAAGTGAATTACAAGTGGAGCGTTAATTTATTGCTCACCGGCAACAGGTAAATTTGCCCATTTGCTGACACGCGATAAATTACCAGCCATTACAAGTGGCTGGTTATTGCTAACGCAAGGTTGTGGTAGCAATTTGTGCTTATAAAATTAACCAGAGTTCAGATCTCTGGTTAATTTTATAAATGTGTCCCAAATGCCCCCAAAATACAGTGTAGTGTTTTGTATTACAAATAAAAATTGTAGAATTTTTATTTTTTAATAAAATAACTACACTAGGCATTTTTTGGGGGGTAAAATTGGTGGGTGTTAGAAAAAAAACATCACTGAAAAGTGCCTTTACATTTTGGTCTATGAGAACTATGTGTTCCCAGTAAGTATATATGTATGTGCTTATATACACATATATTTAATATTGCTGCCATCGCTGCGCTACTAACGCCCTTCACTGCGCTTAGGTTCTCTGACGGCATCAGAACGGGGATCTCATTGGAGCCTATGGAAGCGTGTTTTCGCATTGCTGTCAATACCGGTGAACATTAGCATGCGCTTGTATTACAAAGTGGAGCGCAAATATCGCTTAAGCAAAAGCAATATTTTGCCCTCCACTTGTAATCTGCCCCTTAACCTTTACTTATAGTTACCCACCAAAGGTTTGCTTTAATAAGTGTTATCTAATATCATATAATGCATACAAATAATATTCAGTAATGTCTGCTTTCCATTATAGGGTATTGTGGATGAGGGTTTTCAAACACAGGGATATTAGTCATAAAGTGGAGGTGCTTGGCAAATGGAAATATCCACTAAACTATTCATGTTGTGAAAATGTGCCGTCAAGTGCTGATATGAGTAATACAATCCAAATGCAAAAACATTTCATGCTCATTAAAATAATCTTAAAGTAACATTAAGCTCAAAAATATTTATTCAATATAAAGGAGCAGCAATTCATTCTGTAATAAGTTATCTGCATGATAAATGTTAAGTTAAAGCTATTTTAACTAATATTGAACTTAGAAGAGAATGCATGTGATTTTGAGCATCTACAGTATATGGGCCGCCAGAGGGAACACATGCCCCTCCATTGGGGAATTTGTACAATTTACAGGGGTATGTGACCCCTCTACATGCATGGGTCACATGACCCTGTATTTATCATTTTTACATTGTGGCAATAGCAGTTTTCTAAAATGTTAATATTTATGCATTCTCAAAATATGTAAAGTATTTTAAATGGTCTATGAAGTATTTGAAAGTGTCACTGGGTGTGTATAGTGTTGTGTATACGTTGTGTGGGTGTGTTATATGTGTGTAGTACATTTGTGTGTATGTGTGTCTGTGTGTGTGCATGGATGTCTGTGTTTGTGTGTATCTATTGTGAGTGTGTGTACTGAGTATGTGTGTATGTGTAGTGTGTGCGCGTGAATGTATGTCTGTTTGTGCTTGTGTGTGTATGTGTAGTGTGTGTGTGTGTGTGTGTGTGAATGTATGTCTGTTTGTTCTTGTGTGTATATGTGTAGTGTGTGTGTGTGTGAATGTATGTCTGTTTGTGCTTGTGTGTGTAGTGTGTGTGTATGTGTGTGAATGTATGTCTGTGCTTGTGTGTTTATGTGTAGTTTGTGTGTGTGTGAATGTATTTCTGTTTGTGCTTGTGTGTGTATGTGTAGTTTTTGTGTGTGTATGAATGTATGTCTGTTTTGTGCTTGTGTGTGTATGCGTAGTTTATGTGTGTGAATGTATGTCTGTGCTTGTTTGTATATATGTAGTGTATGTGTGTGAATATATGTCTGTGTGTGCTTGTGTGTATGTGTAGTGTGTGTGTATGTGTGTGAATGTATGTCTGTTTGTGCTTGTGTGCGTATGTGTAGTTTGTGTGTGTGTGTGTGTGAATGTATGTCTGTTGTGCTTGTGTGTGTATGTGTAGTGTGTGTGTATGTATGTCTGTGTGTGTGCTTGTTTGTGTATATGTAGTTTCTGTGTGTGTAAATGTATGTCTGTTTGTGCCTGTGTGTGTATGTGTAGTTTGTGTGTGTAGGAATGTATGTCTGTTTGTGCTTGTGTGTGTATGAGTAGTGTGTGTGTGTGTGTGTGTGTGTGTGTGTGTGTTTGAGAGAATGTATGTCTGTTTGTGCTTGTGTGTGTATGAGTAGTGTGTGTGTGTGTGTATGAGAGAGAATGTATGTCTGTTTGTGCTTGTGTGTGTATGTGTAGTGTTTGTGTGTGTGTACTGGGTATGCGTGTATGTGTAGTGTGTAAATGTATGTCCGTGTGTGTGTATGTGTAGTGTGTGTGTGTGTGTATGTGTGTGTACTGAGTATGCGTGTATGTGTGTGAGGAATGTATGTCTTTTTGTGCTTGTGTGCATGTGTAGTGTGTGTGTGTGTGTGTGAATGTATGTCTGTTCGTGCTTGTGTGTATGTGTAGTGTGTGTGTGTTAATGTATGTCTGATTGTGCTTGTGTGTACAGTGTGTGTGTGTGTGTATACTGAGTATGCGTGTATGTGTAGTGTGTGTACTGAGTATGCCTGTATGTGTAGTGTGTGTGTGTGTGCTGAGTATGCGGGTATGTGTAGCATGTGTGTGTGTGCTGAGTATGCGTGTATGTGTAATGTGTGTGTGTGCTGAGTATGTGTGTATGTGTAATGTGTGTGTGTGTGCTGAGTATGCGGGTATGTGTAGTGTGTGTGTGCTGAGTATGCGTGTATGTGTAGTGTTTGTGTGTGTGTACTAAGTATGCGTGTATGTGTGTGTGTGTGTGAGTGAATGTATGTCTGTTTGTGCCTGTGTGTGTATGTGTAGTGTATGTGTGTGTGAATGTATGTCTGTATGTGCTTGTGTCTGTATGTGTAGTATGAGTGTATGTACAAGCCTGCAGCCAAAGGTGCTTCAAAGCTACATTAGCAGCTTCTTAAATGGAGCCCAGTGTGTTATGCTAGCCGCAGTAGAACATTGTTCCTAACCCCAGGTATGTTTGTCAACAAAGGATACCGAGAAAATGAGGCAAATTTGGCAACAGAGCTGGAAAGTTGTTTAAAATGGCATTTTCTGTCAAAATAATGAAAGTGAGATTTTTACTTTATTTTTATTTTCAGAGTTATAGTTCTATGAAGAAGGGTTGTATGTAATGTAAAATGAGAAGGTTTGTGACATAACTCTGCCAATAGGCTTTATGCAGGAAAGTCTCGCCCTGGGTCGGTGTATACGTACTGCACAGCGCTGTTTAGTAAATATGGACACAACATTGGCAGAGCTGAAAGTCTAAACAAAAACATGCCTGTGTAACTGAATCTTCTACACAACCCCAGTGTATGCATTAGGATTAGCATTAGAATTCTTACAACGCAAGCCAAGAATTAAAACTGTTACTCAGCTATAATCCAGTGTCCGTGCCAAGCGAAGCACCAGTTGTTTGCTTTTTCGCTCATCTGTGATAACGCTCAAGTGTTACCAGATTTTATTTAGAGAAGGAACTCATCCTCGCAGCACATCTCTTCGAACCTAAGATTGTGTCATTGTCAAAAGATAAAAACGAAAATTAACAATCAGTCTGAATCATACAAGTCAAGTCTTGTTTACAGCAGCAGAGCCAAAGTACATTTGGAACAGCTAAGGGGAAAAAACAATCCATTTATGAAAACAACATGTGAAATGCATGTTCTTTAAAAGGGTAATTTGCGTTGAATATTTTGAAGAAGGATATCATTTTACAGTTTCCAAAATGTGTTCTTGGCTGTGACCAAAGTAACCACTGACTTCAACCACCCTGATGCAATATTATCCTGGGCACTCAGACCCAATGTAGAAAATAAAGAACATATCTTATGATTAACCCATCTGCTCTTATCAGTCCTTTGTTACAGAATATGCGCTCGTCAGCTTAGCATGACTAAAGACCTCGCATAAAGTGTAAAAGTTAAAAGCATGTTCACCAAACACAGCATAAATACACTAAAATAAATAGTTACACTCATATATACAGTTTCTGATAAAAAAAAATATTATTTTAAATATTTTGTATATATATATATATATATATATATATATATATATATATGTGTGTATATATGTATATATGTGTGTATTTCTGTATATACATAGGTATATATGTATATACATACATATATAAACACATATATACACATGTATAGACATAAATACATATATATATATATATATATATATATATATATATATATATATATATATATATATATATATATATATACACACACATACACACTTTGTAGCCCTTGCCACTCAAATAACATAACATTTGAAAAATCATGTTCAATCAATTTTATATGCGTAATTAAATTCAGGACCCTAACTCTACTACAATCTTTGCAGTGAGTGTTTGATATGTGTAGGAGCTTAATACACAAGTATCTAATTGACTAGAGCAAATAAAAAAAAAGGTAAACAGCACTCAATAGCTTTCCAAGGGTTGTGTTTGGGGATCACATCCAAATATTCATAACAAAGGGGTTGATTACTATTTATCGTGTGATAATTATTTGCACGTTAACTGCAGCCATTTTTATGTCAATGTGATCACAATCAGCCATTATCATTTTGATAAAAAATGGTCGTATGTGTAACACGTGACAGTCATTTTTTTATCATATTTTAAAATTTCCATACTCCACAGTAAAAAACAACAGACAACAATTTTCAGCTTATTATTGATCACCCTAACTCTTTTTCAAATCCAACTTTGATGTTGTACACAGGCAAAATATTCTGAGATGACCCTCGCCATATTGGATAATTTTAGGAAGGACTGTCACTAAACAGATACAAACACTACCAGCCTAATCAATTAAAGTTTAAAGCATTAATACAGGCTTTTATACTAATTACAATGAAAAAAAAGAGACATGACCTCCTCAAATTACTTAAAAAAACATACATATTTGATTTGGAGGCTAATTGTACACCACCTTTAACATACAAGCCCTTCCATCGGTGTTGCAATTTTGAAACCCATTTTGTTTGTCTTCACTAGTGATGGACTACATTTGGATTACAAATCAGGAAATTAATTGCACAAATACCATATTTGTGTTGTTTTTGAGAGATAATGATTTTAAGCTTCATGTGTATTAACGGCAGAAGCATTGTAGGATAGTGGTCCCTGGAAAAAACATACTAGAGTCCATTACAATCATTTAGAGAACATTATCCAATTATTAATCTATAGATAGACAAGAAAAATCATTCAATATGATTATTTCATTTTAGCAATAATACCTTCTTTTGCAGTCCATGGACAGAACCTTTGACAAGCCATTTGAGTATGTGTTGACATCTCCTTTTCTGTGGCCAAATTGGTAATGATATAATTGAGTTGTTACAAGGACCAACCAATGTGTAGAATGTTGCACAGAGGAAGGATTCTAAAGTCTGTAAAATACACTCCAGTTTTATAGGTGAATTGCAGGAGAAGCAAAATGAATAGTAAAGGTATATTTTGTTCTCCTTATTAAACTTAATTAAACATTTATTGGAAGAATTAGTTTAATGTCCTTTTTACCGTAAAAACTAAATGAAAGAATTGCCTATCTGGGTGGGTGCTTGATTTACTATCCTTTAGAAATGTTTAAAGATTGATCTATACCATTCACCATTAAAGTCTATGGGGATGTTTTACTTCTCTATTAAGAAAAGTGTTCCTACTATATTCTGTAATCCCTATAAACTGAGCAATAAATGTCACATTTGACAATGCAACATTTATGTTCAATAATGATGTAGTTGTGTTTAATGCCCTTTTATATTATTGCTTCACTTTCAGACATCCAACAATTTAATCCTATGATTCTGAGCTCTTCTGCCAATTTTCAGACCGGCGAGTGTCAGCTCTTCTGCCAAGTTGTTATCCTTTAAGTGTCAGCTTTTTTGCCAAATGCATATCCTTTGACTATCTTCTCTTCTGCCAAGTTCCTATCTTACAATTGCCAGCTCTTCTGCCAAGTTTCAATCACTTGAGTGCCCTCTTATCTGCCAAAGATTGAGCTAAAAGACTGTTCCTGCATTTTAAAGTAATTTGTTGACTTCTACTACATTTCTACGCTATACAACCTATTAACCTTTCTAGTGCTCCTAAATGTGTATGCAAGTCTCTAATATCTGGCAAATTTATAGAATGTCCTGCTCTCCTGTTGTCGTGGGTCAGTGTTTCTCTTATCAGCCATAATGCTATCACATTCCTAAAGTCCAGCTACATAGTGGAGATGCTGTCGTCCTGGGTTCCTCATTGGGTATCAGAGGTACAGTCAAATTCTTCTCCCTACTTGTGGGTTGTGCATTATATTAACATCCTTATGATCTTTTTAACTAATGGAAATCAAAGCAGCTCACCAGTGAATGCCCCCCTGTGGCTTTAGCTATTACCTACAGTATAATCAGCTTTACCAAGGCTTCCTCTTTGCCAACAGTTCCAGTTTTTTAGAGAGCGAACCTTTTAGATGTTTCTGTTAAATGTTATAGCATTTGGCCTACCTGCTTCTATCACATGAAGCCTCACAGTTTGGGAGCTATGACTCATGTTTCTTCATGCAGATTTTCTTTCCATCTTAGCTTTCTGTTTGAAACAAATGTGACAGACTCCTTTGAAAATATGAATGTCGTTAACAACAAGGGAACAGACTCACATCTGACAGACCAAACAAATGCAAGGTCATAGAAAGCATCTATACCAGGTCAATCATGCCATCTGGTGATTTGCTGAAAAGTGAGCACAAATCTAATCACGCATGGCTCTATTTACTTCTACTATTCTACTTATGTGACAAAGGAGGCATTAATGGGAAAATCAGCAATGGGCCATGGTTGACAATGGAGAAGGCACAGGAGTGCCAAATAAAATAAACTTGACACAACAAAGACATATAGGATTAAGACAGTTTCAATTAATGAAGTCTTCATAAAAAAAACATAGGGCTCCATGTACTAAGCCGTCAGCGAGCTACCCGCAACAAATCTCGCGTCAAAACTCGCAAACTGATATGTACAAAGCCGTCAACTATGTTAAAACTCGCATCTTTAAAATTGCGAGCGTACTTATCCGCCAAACCTCGCTACCTCTCCATTTTTCACTGTAATTAGAAACATTTGACCACCAACTCGCCAAAAACGAATGTACTAAAAAATCTATTTGTCCGCTCGCGTCAATTTCCGCCCCCACCTCGTTATTTTTGCCTCGCCACCTTTTAGGTGGCGGGCAAGGTACAAAACAATAGGAAAGTCACTCTAGACGCCAGTCTAAACATATATAAAAGGCAGTAATATCAGCATTGTACTTACATTGTTCATTTCAGCAGCTATGGAGAGAATTCTGTATTTGTTTATTCTCTGTGTGATGCAAATCCGGGCTAGAAGACAGAATACTGGAAATGTCGCTAATCGAATGGTTAGAAGAAGGAGAGTTCATGTCCCCCGTGTATTCCTTCCACGGGTTGGTTTGCACGGCCTTTCTGACCGAGAGATCATACAAAGATTCCGGCTTGATCGTGAATCCATATTACACCTGTATCGAGAGATTGAAGATCATTTGGAGCCGATGACGGCTCGTTCACAAGCTATTCCGGGACTTCTGAAACTATTAGCTGCATTGCATTTTATGGCAACAGGCTCCTTTCAGGCAGTTTCTAGCGTCATTATTGGAATGAGTCAATCTGCTTTTTCACGCCACTTATCCAAAGTCATTTAGGCTATAATGGTTATTTTTCATCAATATGTTTGTTTGCCATCTACCCCTGAAGAATGGCAATCTATAAAGTCAAATTTCTATAGGATGGCTGGGATGTCCAATGTCCTAGGTGCCATAGACTATACCCATGTTGCTGTAAGACCACTTCAAGCTCGTGAGGAGATCTATAGGAATAGAAAGCATTTCCATTCCTTGAATGTCCAGATGGTCTGTGACCCCAACATGAGGATTATCAGTGTCCGTTCTAACTTTCCTGGCTCCTGTCATGATTCTTACATCTTAAGGCAGACTGGCTTATACCGGAAGTTCGAGGACGGAAATATGCCTGAAGGATGGCTTCTAGGTAAGCATAACTGGAGTCTAATTTGTCTCTCATTTCAATGTACAAAAATTGCGCCCAATTTGTCGACTGTTATCTGTATATTTTAAATTTGTATTGTATAGTTCTCAATCTTTATAATTATTCTTATATTAATATTTATATTTATTATATCTTCTATTAGGAGATGGAGGGTACTCATGTACAGAATGGCTGATGACTCCCTATAACAACCCACAGACCAGAAGTCAAGTACGTTTCAATGAAGCTCACCGATCTACCAGGGATTTTGAAGCGGTTTCAGATCCAGATGAAGCCATATCGAATTTGTAAATAAAGATCACAAAAAATAACGCTCTGTAATCACTCTCCAAAAATTTTGAAACAATAATAAAGTTGTTTAGAAAAGTTGTACATTTATAGGAACAAAATTCTATTCCCGCGACTATTATGACGTTCGTGACACCTTGCATGTCACGTGTTAACAATTGGCCAGACAATTCAACTGAATGTCAAATTTATCAATATTCCGCCACTGCTCGCGGCGGGCTAGACGTGTCTATTTATTGTGGGATTATTAGTACATAGCAACAGCAGACACCATTTCGCCCGCAGCGAGTAACGGCGAGTTTAGCCGCGTCTACAATGACGGATGAATTGACGGCTTAGTACATGGAGCCCATAGTGTCTAGATGTATTTTCAATAAATAATTCTACACTTTTGTAATTCTTCAAAAAACAGAAATGTATTTTAGTACACAGTAATCAAAGTACCCCAAAATGGGAGACCTAGAAAGCACATTTAGACAATACTATTTTCACTACACAAGATAAAGCAAACTAATATGTTTGGAATGCTTGACAACCACTAAATGCAAAACAAAAAATAATAATATGCCAAACATCTAATCTAATGTGAATATCAATAGTGTTAGTCAATAGTGGCTGATCAATGATCACAAAAAGAATGACCACAACAAGGGGTCATAATCTCAAGTTGAAGGGAAGTAGGTTCAGGAGTAATTTGTGGAAGCACTTCTTCTCAGAAAAGGTGGTTGATTCAATGAATAAACTTCCATTAGCGGTAGTAAAGACAAAACACTGTGGGGAACTTCAAGAATGCCTGGGATATACATAAGGCTATCATATGGACTAATTAAATTTACTCTTTATAGTAAATATCAGCAGACTTGTTGCGTATATGGTTCTTATCTGCCATCAAAATCTATTATGCTATGTATATATAATGTAATTAGGAAATGACCTGGTTTAATGTTTGGATCCAGTTGAGCAGAGAATGGACCACAGGAACTTGTCAGAGAGTCATTAGAAAAATCTGTAGACAGCCCAGGGTTCTGTACCAGAAGAACCATCCAAAACCAAGTGTTAAACAGAAGGATGAGACAGGATCTTTACCAGAAGACAATTACAATAATTTTCATCCAATAAATCAGTCTGTGGATAGCAGATCTTAGTAAAGGAATCAGACAAGTTGCTTAAGCTAGAAATAATGCCATTGCCAGGAAGACAGGTCAGGAAAAAGAATGCTTTAGTCTTCATACAAAATAATCAAGCACTGAAGGGAAGCCTAAGATGATATTTTAACACCTCCCATTCAGGCTTGGCATCTGGAACAATGTCAGGGTCACTTTCAATAAGAAGTATAAAGAGCTAATTTAGCACACTTACTTCCAGTAAAGGTATTAAGAAGGCATCAAGGAAGCAAGATGCACCACTTGGGCACTAACTCAGCGGAGCCCCTGACTTTTACCACAGTAGTCTTACTCTTCTTTATATCGGCTCTGATCTTCACAATAGCGCCGCTCCCAGCATGCCACATCATCCGACCTCAAGTAAGTATAGCCCGGGTCTTGGCGCCCCTTAAGGCTTTACAGTAAGGCTTTACAGCTGTGAAAAATTTGATTCGGACAAATTATTTAGAACAAATATTCAGATAAATTTGTTTCCCTAAACATTTGTTGCTCGTGCTATTCTATATTTAAACAACAATGAATACTGAAAATTCTTAGAAATGTTACATTCATTTTTGTTAAACTAATGTAAATGTTTTAAAGCTACAGCGCGAAAAAGTTCACCTGTAGCTTTACACGTACCTTCAGCATGCTGCAGAGCCGCGCTAACCTAGTCTTCTTCTTCACTGAGTCGCTGCCACGCTAATAAGAGGCTTACCGCAGCTGCTCCTAGGGCCTGCACTAAAGAACCTTCTCCTATTTTTATTAATAGTATAGCACAGAGCTATATCAAGAGCTCCACTAGTTGCGCACCATTGGCTTAGTGCTCCCTCAGCTTACTGCATCATTGGTAACTTGAAATATCACAAAAAAAGCACTATTGATTTCACATGGGTGATATTAACACACAATATTTTTGCATTCCACTTGAATTCTTTGGGGTAGATTTATCATAGTGCGAGCAGACATGATACGATGTATTGTATCATGTCCGCTGCACATCGATAAATGCCGACAGCATACGCTTTCTGTATTTATCATTGCACCAGCAGTACTTGTGAACTGCTGGTGCAATATCGCCCCCTGCAGATTCTCTAGCAGGGGGTGTCAATCTTCCCGGTCATATTCGATCGGGTGGATTTCTGTCCTCGGCCTCAGAGCAGGCAGACAGGTTATGGAGCAGCGGACTTTAGACTGCTGTTTCCCGCGAGCCCAAAGGCTTGCGCGGAAACAGAGCATCAAGCTCCATACTAAGGTTGATAAATCGGCCCCTTTAGGTCAACACATTTAAATATATTTATAATTCTCCTTGAAGTTCTATCAGCTATTTAGTTGCTAGGGACAATTGTGTGTTTAACTTGCTTCCTACCACTTTAAATGGATATTCTAAATAAATGCATGCAGACTTTATGTAGCACCAGCTTAAAGTATATGTTGTTTTAAAAAAAAAGATAGATAATAGAAAATAGATTTATATTACCATTAAATACATGATAAAAAGACAATGCAATAGCACTTAGGGGCCGATTTATCAAGCTCCATAACTCTGCTCTGAGGCCGCGGACAGAAATCAACCCGACTGAATACGATCGGGTTAATTGACACCCCCTGCTAGCGGACGATTGGCCGCAAATCTACAGGGGGCGGTATTGCACCAGCAGTTCACAAGAACTGCTGGTGCAATGATAAATGCCGACAGCGTATGCTGTCGGCATTTATCGATGTGCAGCGGACATGATACGCTACATTGTATCGTGTCCGCTCGCACTATGATAAATCTACCCCTTAGATGCTGCCCCCTGCAGATTTGCGGCCAATCAGGGGTGTGAATCAACCCGATCGGGGTTGGTTTCTGTCCGCGGCCTCAGAGCAGGCGGACCGGTTATGGAGCAGCTTGATAAATTGAACTCTTTAGTCTGAACTTTAGTAGAATAGTAGAATTTTTTTCTAACAAATTTCAAAGTTATGTCTATTTCCACTCTCACTGTATCAGGTGACAGCCATCAGCCAATCACAAATGCATATACGTATATTCTGTGAATTCTTGCACATGCTCGGTAGGAGCTGGTGACTCAAAAAGTGTAAATATACAAAGACTGTGCACATTTTGTTAAAGGGCCACTGTAAGTAAATATTTTCTATGCCTGTTACTAACTAACTACCCCAAATACGCTTTTTATCAATAGCATTTCATTAACATATCTCTACCGTATATCAGAAATCTTGTCTGCAAATTTAATTGTTTTCCAAACCCACTCCGTGGGTATCCTTTGCTCTGTACCAATCCGTTTACAATACCTAGGTTTCAAAATGGCGCTTTAAACACAATTTCATTGGTTTAAGTATTTTGAACATGCAGTGCTGAAAATAGTGGGCAGGATAACGTGACATCATCGGCGAATAAAAGATATAACTTTTATAACGTTATGAAACTTCGTTTTGGAGAAAATATAGGTCAGTAGGTTTTAATTAATGTTTATTAACTTTAATATGTTAGTTGTTTAGCTTAAAAATTATAACAGAAAGTAATCCTTTAATGGAAGTAAACTGGAAAGTTGTCTAAACATGCCTGAATCATGAAGGTTTAATTTTGACTTGATTATCCCTTTAACAACTTCAGTGATGATCTAGGGAGCATACACAGCTGTTAATTGATGCCTAAATCTTACCATGCACTTGATTAGCAGGCAGTTGTGTACTCACTTATCAGTCAGTAGTTTGCAAGACTCCAAGATCTGTAATCTGTGCACTCTACTGGCGCCAATATTCAAGTTTTCATGAATGCAACTTCTACTGCATAGTTGTTTGAAAAAAAAATATTCCTTGTTCTGCAATGTCCCTTTAAGAAAAACCCAAGTCTTTGGGTCTAAATTTAAGACCTGGAAAGAAAACTCCAGTTTGATGTCAGTTGCTGTTAGTTTCTGTATCTATCTAATGAAAATCTTTATTCGCCAGAAACAGATTTTCATTATTTATTCTGCCCAGTAAATCAGAATTACAAACACATTTATAAAGGCTGTGCTATTCCAGTTCAGACCTGACACACATCAGAAAACAAATTTACAAATAAAGGCATTTTCTGTACCAAGTGTTATGTTGCATAGTTGCTAACAATGGGCTCTATATAAGCATCGCACAGTTATACATCCAAAGCCATTTGCCTCAGGGCAAAAACAGCATAATTCCAGGAAATAATTAAGGACTTTAGCCAAATCAATTAACAAGATATGTGACATAGCCCAACTGGAAAAAAAATATCATTATTAAAATAGTGTTGCTATAATTTGTATAAAATCTGTTCCTTTGCCCCAGGGAGATATTTGCTGCACCTCATACTTCAACTCTGTGAGAGCTCTCACTTTCTTTGCCTCTCCGAGTTTGGCATTTTGAGTTAGGGTCACGAACCGGCTTCACAAACGGGAATGCGCCTCTGTGATCGTAAAGTTAACACATTCATGACACAACAGAGCATTTCCCAGTTCTTGCAGCTACGTTATTGAATTTGCTGTCACAAAGGTGCAATCCCATTTGAGAGTTCAATAATGAAGGCGCAAGAACTGGAAAGCGGTCTGTAATTAACATGTTTAGACTTTGCGCTGTTTGAAAGCAGATTCACAAAGACACATTTCCTTTTAAAAACCAGGTACTAAGGCAAAATCCTGTTTAAACGTCACTTTTGCCGCTACAATATTACAATGGAGAAACTTCACGGTTTACAGCTTCAGTACTGTTAAAATCCAGTTGTAGAAGATATGAGTAATCCTAATAGAAACCTGTGGCTTTCTTCTTGATTTCAGATGTATATCACGTCAACTGGAGAACAGTTTTTTTTAAATCAATAAATGTAAATATTAAACAAAATATATTTAAAATTTTAAAAGTGTCCATATAGTCATTGAGCAGAAATGTTCAGTATGCGCATCATGCCTATGCACAAATGGCATAAATATTGTTTGCCAGTGATCAGGATAAATTCGGATTATTTACACACATATAAAATTAATATTTGACTACACACTGAAATGTTTCATTCAAAAGAACTGTACTGTAACCTTAAGAGGTATATGTCCATTTCAGGTGGGTTATCAGTTTCTTTTCATATAAGTACTTAAAGGGCCATAATACCCAAATGTTGAAACACTTGAAAGTGCTGCAGCATAGCTGTAAAAGGCTGACTAGAAAATATCACCTGAACATCTCTATGTAAAAAAGAAAGATATTTTACCCCAAAAGTTCCTCAGTAGCAACATCACGTTGTAAAGGACTTCTAAGCAGCATATCAGTATGTCTGTCCTGGGACAGCTAAGGGCTTGAGCCTCGTGCACTCTCATGTTATTTCCCTATTCAGTTTAACCCTTTGAGTGCTAATGATGGCTCTTAGCCGTCACAGAGTTTCTCACTCTGGTGCTAATGACGGCTCGGAGCTGTCATGAGCACTCTCCCACCTTGAGGGAGATCTGGGGGCTCCTTACTGCTCCTACCCCGGCGATCGTGTCTGTAGAGTGACAGGCATCGCCGGGGCTTCACGTGATGCGCGGTGACGTCACGCGCAATGACGTGATGATGTCACCGCACAACTTTATTTATACTTAACAATGTTAAGTTTAGGAGAAGGGGGCATGCTGCTTAGAAGCCTGTATCTCAGGCATCTAAGCAGCTACAGACCCCCAAGACCCATTGTTGGAAAGGTAATCACTTAACCTTTCAACAGTGTAAGTCTTGGGGGTCTGTAAAAAAAAAAAAAATGTTTTCAAAAATTTCAAAAATAAAATAAAATATTAGCACCCAGGTGGGAAATGGCTTAGCAGCCAAAGGGTTAAAGGAAGTTTACTATGAAATCTCATAAGAGTTAAGTAAAATCTCATGAGATCACAGTAAAAGAGTTCATGACCTCAGCATTGTTGATGCTGATTGGCTGCAGTTCATTTCTTCATTTTTTATTGTTTTTTACCTGCAGCTGGGAGCAGCTGAGTATACATTTATACACAGAACTTACTCTGCTGAGCTGAGGAGATTGTGAGGTAAAATATCTTCCTTTTTTACATAGAGATGCTCAGGTGACATTTTCATGTCAGCTTTTTACAGTTATACTGCATTGGTTTCAAGTAATTTAGCATATGAGTATTATGTCCCTTTAAAGGGACATAACACTTAAAAAAAAAAAAAATTCTTCATAATTCAGATTGAGCATACATTTTAATTACCTTTCCAATTTACTTTTATTATCTGATTTGATTCATTCTTTTGGCATCCTTTGTTAAAGGAGCAGCAATGCACTACTGGGAGCTAGCTAAACACATTGGGTGATCCAATGACAACAGGCATATTTAGAGTAGTCACCAATCAACAGCTAGCTTCCAGTAGTGCTATTGATGTTCCTGAGCCTACCTAGGTATGCTTTTCTACAAGAGAGAGATAGCAAGAGAACAAAGCAAATTAGAAAATAGTAAGTAAATTTTAAAGTTGTGGGTTTTTTTTAGTTTTATTTCTTTTAAATACATGAAAACACGTTTTTGTGAGCTTTTCTGTTGAAAACACTTTCATGGAGGTGAGCTTTAAGTGGCTGGTTCCATTTTGAATTGTAATCAGTTGATAAAAACACTAGCCAATTTGTCTGAAAATGAAAAATCATTATTGGGGGCAGATAGCAGCTAGATTGTGATAAACTCCATAGTAAGGCAATATATGGCTTTGTAATTTCCTCCATAGTATATGTTTTTTTATTATTATTATTATTATTATTATTTATTTATAGTACTTGTTTACCCACCTCATTTTAAATATATTAACATAATTGAATTTTTATGTGCAACAACTATATGTTATAATTCCAGTTTTGCATTACGAAATATAGCTTACTATGGGCTGTATCCTTGTTTCTCATCCTGTGGTTAGGGCTGCCAGGTTTCCAGTATTCAACTGGACAGTTCAGTAAAATCTGCACAAAAATGTTGGAAAATAACCATTTTTTTATTTATTTTTTATTTCCCATGGTAGCCATTAATTGTAAAATATCTCATATGCTTCTATTTATCACAAATATGACCCTGGAAGAAAACAACTGTATATTCTGTGTGTTACTGGCAGCCAATGAGGGTACAAAAGTGATACTGGCAGTCATGTGGGTATTTTATATTCAATAACCACTCTATGATCCCCATGTTCTAAACTTGAGAAGTTGTCTGCCCGCTTTTGTGACATGTGGCCAGCATACCCTGTTCCTCCGCTGCCTGTATGCATCATTACACACTCTGACGAGTGTGAAATGTCGACCCCTTCTCTCTCATGACCAATCACGTAAGAGTAAGACCTGTCAATCAACCGAGCAAAAGTGTTTAGTGTGATTGTTCTCTGCCAAAAACAGAATTGGCGGTCTGTACGTGTATTACTTGTAGCCAAAAGGAAAAAATATTTACGTGCAAGTTACTAGCAGCCAACCAGATGAAATGACTGCTCAGATGTGAAGAATATGCATTTAGAGGTGAAAGATAGAGCTTTAAGGTGGAGCCAGTGTGTGACCTGTGGCATCTAACATCTGTGCCAAGTCACCTACAGGTTGTCCAGCTTACAACCTTACCTGTGGTGCATGTACTCCAGACGGAAATTGGAGCATTGGCAATGGGTACTCAGTGAATTGCCCCTTTATTATTTTTAACCTGATACATCTAATGTAAAAATTAATTATCATAGAAACCAGTTTTGTTTACCCATAAGCATCCCTAACTAACCAGATTCTAAATCCCTGCCTGGGCTGGTCAGCTGTTCACTCACTGATTCACTCACCTGTACTCAGGCAGGCAAATCCTTAGAATATAACCTGTTAGTGACATTGGAGGAATGGAGCTGAAAAACCCTGATATAAAGTGTATCACAGGGATAGTGTCAAGTAAAGTGTATAGCACTGTAGGAAAGTGTCACAGAGACATGTGACATATATAGGACAATAGCTACATATCACAAGGATAAAATGCCATGATAATATGTGCCAGGTAAAGTGTATAGCACTGTAGGAAAGTATCACAGAGACATGTGCTAGATATAGGACAATAGCTACGTATCACAAGGATAAAATGCCATGATACTATGTGCCAGGTAAAGCACTGTAGTAAAGTGTCACAGAGACATGTGCCATATATAGGACAATAGTTACATATCATAAGGATATTATGCAATGATAATATGTGCCAGGTAAACCTTACAGCACTGACTGTAGGAAAGTATCACAGAGACATGTGCCAAATATAGGACAATAAGCGCTAGATTTATCAAAGGCTAGGCGAACTCTGTATGTTCTTCGCCTGTAACTGCGCCCCAGCTCGCCTCCGGAGAGGCGCACATGTGCGCCTAAATTTATAAAAAAAATAGACTTAACTTTGCGCAGGCGAGCTGGGGCGTAATAATGATAAATTGCGCCTGTCGGGAACAGCATTTACTCCATATTTACTCCCTATTTATCACAGTACATCCCTATAAATATTTGCGCCGCCATGTTTTGATTATTAAAAAAACATTTTTTAGGTAACAATTTAGCTAATATTTATATTACACAATGTTTCTGTGCTGTTTGTGCCATATGTTGACACAAAAATAAATATATCAATATATCGATATATACATATAAAACTTTTAGTACCATATGCGCCTGTGGAAGCACAAATTACTGGGAATAACAGTATCTTCTTTGCGCTGAACTTTTGAAAAATTAGTTAAAAGAGTAAAGTACTGCATCACAAGATGTAAAAGCATGTATTATAATGGTGTTCGACTCAGTCTGTATGGTGAAATATACAACACGCAATTAACGCCGAAATTATCGGTGCAAAGCAATGATGAATAAGCAACTGGGCGTATTTGTAGGTCGGGCTGTTAAATTACACCTATTACTAATGTATATTAGTGCACTCGGGAGCGCGCCTGTGCGCCTAGGCGAATGCAAGTGGAATGCGAAGAAGTTTCTTTCAGATTTGAGCAATTATAGGCGCAGAGTGCTTTGATAAATATGAGGATCTGTTTGTATGCGTTATTTTGGACGATATTAGAGGAGTATGGCTTTGATAAATCTAGCCCCAAGTATACAATAACCGGTGAGTCTTGAGGCGTTGGATAAAATATTTGATTAAAAAAAAGCTTTATTTTATGGAAAACATAAAAATCTTGTTAAAAAGTGTTATGACAAATAGCAGCAGTAAACGTCTTATGTGTTTCGGCACACACAGCCTTACTCATAGACATATTGTTCGAAATGGAAATCAGTGCTTAAATAGCCCATAGTCTGTTCAACAATCGGTGCAAGCTGCATGCCTTAAAGACAAATTGCCTGAAACACTGACTGGATTGACAGATAGGAACACCATCACTTTTACTAGTCCCTATCTTCAGCATATTTTACATACATGGGCATATAGACTAACATATATGTATTAAATATTAGCTGTCGAAATATGCAAATTATATATACACAGACACATGTCAGCAAAAAAGAGAGAAACGCTAACAACAGATTTTACACTTTTCTTTAAACAGGAACAATGGATTTAGTATCTGATCAACACACAGATTTGGAACATTTGTATCATAGCTTATACATACTGAACACTCTTACTACTATAGCCCTATATGTGGCTAAACTTCATTCGCTTAGTGTAGGAGTTATGATTCCAAAAACCTGTATATTCTATACTATGTCCCTTATGAAGTGCCGTGATGGGCAGGAAACGCGTCGGATGTATGCTACTGTGGTGATGTGGTATTGTTTTGCTCTACTACGTTTATGTGAAATAAACCTTGAATTTTTTATTCTCTCCTGATGCCTGAAATCCCAGTCTTTCCTTCGTTTGTATGCTATTCTAAACTTAGAATAATGTAATAGTTTACATATCTGCCTGTGTTCATGCATAAGAGACCGTTCTCGTAATAGAGGAACCAGGGCATTGCACAGTCTTCAAATATTAAGTGTGATATTTAATTAAAGTTTTAATAGTTTTTATGTTATATTTTGGCCATAGAACCATCTTATTCAACTGCTATTTCTTAAGTTGCCAAAATTTGATCACATCACCATCAATGTTGAAACCATAGGGTTTCCTAGTTTTCAAATAAAATATCCAAAAGGCTTCTCTATAAAGGAGTTTGGCATTGGTTTCCCCGCCCCTTGCTGAAGCCCTGAGATGCTCTATAACCTGCCAAGTAAAACTGGTAATGTTTTTGTTATGGTGGTTAATGAAATGTCTTGCTAAATCAGAACATTCAATTCCTTTATCTATGATGTTAAGGTGTTCCCTAATACGAAACCTTGCTTCCCTGGAAGTGCAACCTACATATTGTTTCTCACAGGCCGTACATTCTACCAGGTATATCACATGTGTTGTGCAGCAATTTGTGATAAAAATAGAATGATATGGAATCTATAAAAGAGACCATAAAATTCAGAGTGACACAAGCGCTATATAGCTTAAAATAGGAATAGTGTAAATAATTTTATAAATTTATACTATATATACATAACGTCAAACCATGTGTGTAAGTGATATCGTCAAGCGTGAACAAACAGACCAAAAAGTGTATAAAAAATAAATATTTAATATAAAATAATTTAAAATAATAAAATAATAATGTCAAATGCGTTGATCAGACGCATAAAAATAATGCGCAGTATACAAACAGAAACAATGTTACAATATGAAGAGCCAGAATGGATAACAATGTAAACACAATTTCTTGAGGAGATTCAATGGAGAGATTCAATGCGGCGGTCTTTGCATACGCCCAAATTGAGGAAGAAATTCAGACTTCAGTTGGAACTGGAACGAGACGAGAGACCGATAAAACGGCAAACAAGGCACCAGCATAAGGTTATCACTTATACTTACACCGGATGTCGGTGGTTCAATCCCCTGAGTTCCTCGTACTGGCATGATTATCAGAACAACGGGAAGCAGTAAAAACAACCAGAAAGCTTTTTCGGCAAACACCTTTGCATACAGGTAACTGTGAAGCTGCTCATACGGAAGCCGAAGAGGAACAAAAACAAACAACAAAGCAGAGCAACGCGTTTCAACCCATGAACAGGGTCTTTTTCAAGCCCGCCAAGCAGCAATTTGTGCAACTTGTAAGATCGTACATTGTTTGTGTAACCTTGGACTGGAAGTTCAGAGAAACCTTAGTACACCCACATGCAATACACTTACTAAAGTGACACTTATAGTGGCCTTTCACATTTAACCAGCTACTGGTATTAGCCCTTGTTGTTTTTAGCATGCTTGGTAACAACATGTTTCATAGGGTACACCCCCTCCTGGCAACAAAGTTACAGCCATTGGTAACATAACTCTTTAGGCTGTCCTCTGCTGTCAGGATTGGGAGATGTTTCTGCACTATATCACATATCTTCCTAAACTGTGAGCTGTATGCAGTGATAAACAATGATTTTGATTTATTGAATCCCTTTGAAGATTTACTCTTTGTAGTGTCAGTCAGCATCAAATCCCTATCCATACGTGTGACTTCCAAAAGGGCCCTATTTATTCATTTTCTTTTATAACCTCTTTCCAGTAATTGAGATTTTAAAATTTCACTCTCTCTGATAAAGTCTGATTCATTTGAGCAGTTTCGCGTTATGTGAATTAATTGACCCTTGGCCACACCAAATCCTGCATGTCTGGGATGATTGCTACTTACATGTAGGATAGTATTTGATGTGATTGGTTTCCTAAACAGGATGGTTTTAACAACACCCAGTGTGTGATGACCTGTTAGAGTAACATCTAAATAGAGAATTTTTGTTTTGTCAGTAGAAGATGTGAATTGTAAGTTCACAGCATTCTGATTGATATACTCTATAAAATCTAAAATCTCCTTGTGTGCCTGTCTAAATATTCAAAAGATTATCAATATATATTTTATATGTTTTTAAAGTGTCTAAAAGGGTTAATTTCTCCATAGACGTGGGACCGTTCTCACCAGCCCATAAAGATGTTAGCAAAAGATGGAGCAAACTTGGCACCCATGGCCATCCCATGTCTCTGGAGAAAATACTCATCTTCGAATTGGAAATAATTGTGACTTGATAGAAAGTTCAAAACCCTTATAATGCACTCTTTCAGCAAGCCATCATAATTGCTATAATTCTCTATAGAGAACTCAGCCACTTTTACACCTTGACGATGTGGTATAGCTGAGTAAAGGTCCACCACATCTATAGTGAGCCTGGAACAGTCCTGTTAACAAGTTTCTTGTTTGAAGCAGTTTAAAAGGTGATTTGTGCCTCTCAGATAGGAGGGTAATTGTAAAATGATAGGCTGGAGGAGGAATTCGACCCAATTGGAAAGATGCTCAAAGAGAGACCAGATACCTGATACTATTGGACTACCCTTCACCACCTCCAAAGATTTGTGTACCTTTGGTAGGTGGTGAAAGATAGGCGTCACAGGCCTTGATACAAATAAATAATCCACAGTGTCTTTATTGAAATAAATAGATATAGGACAATAGCTACATATCACAAGGATAATATGCAATTGTAATATGTGCCAGGTACAGTGTATATCACTGTAGGAAAGTGTCACAGAGACATGTGCTAGATATAGAACAATAGTTACATATTACAAGGATAATATGCCATGATAATATGTGCCAGGTAAACCATATCGCACTGTAGGAAAGTGTCACAGAGACATGTGCTAGATATAGAACAATAGTTACATGTTACAAGGATAAAATGCCATGATACTATGTGCCAGGTAAAGCATATAGCACTGTAGGAAAGTATCACAGAGACATGTGCTAGATATAGGATAATAGTTACATATTACAAGGATAAAATGCCATGATACTATGTGCCAGGTAAAGCATATAGCACTGTAGGAAAGTATCACAGAGACATGTGCTAGATATAGAACAATAGTTACATATTACAAGGATAATATGCCATGATACTATGTGCCAGGTAAAGCACTGTAGGAAAGTGTCACAGAGACATGTGCTAGATATAGGATAATAGTTACATATCACAAGGATAAAATGCCATGATAATATGTGCCAGGTAAACCTTATAGCACTGTAGGAAAGTATCACAGAGACATGTGCTAGATATAGGATGATAGTTACATTTCACAAGAATAATATGCCATGATAATATGTTCCAGGTAAAGTGTATAGCACTGTGGAAAAGTGTCACAGAGACATGTGCTAGATATAGAACAATAGTTACATATCACAAGGAAAGTATAAACTCCAGTTGAGCTTAAATTAATCCCATTAAAAAGGTGACACATATAACACAAGCAATCATATTCCTAAATTATGTTTCTAGCCAGAAATGTATCTAAACCATTTTAAATGTATCTAATGTGTTGGCATTTACTATCTCCTTAGGTAATGGGTTCCACAATGTTATTTCTCTTACAGTGAAAAAAGTTTAAGTTGCAGGAGATTAAATCTCCTTTCCTCCAGCCTTAAATTGTGACCTCTTGTCACAAGCAATTTTCTTAGAATAATATTTATGTGTTACATCTGGGGTACTTAGCTCAATACAGGGGCGTATTTAGGTTTTGTGCTGCCCTAGGCACATAGAATCCTGCTCCCCCCCCCCCCCCTCCCTGGATGTAGGTCATTTTTGGCCATATCATTTTTTGGTTCGGGAGTTGTGACTTTTTGGTTCGGTAGTTCCAATGCATTATTATAAGCTAAGTATAAGTACATAGAAACTGCATTTTTTGGTGTAGCAATAGCAATTAGCAAACAAATCATATGATACACATTTAAATCAATCAATCAATGTCATTCTGTTACTTCATGTTGTCTGACTGTGACATTTTTAGATTTGACAGGCCACGCCACTTAGTATAACAATAATATACTGACCACCATCTATATCTATGTGAATAGACCCTGTCCCAGCCAGGAGCAGTGTAAGATGAATGTATAATTTCAGTTGCATTCTTCACTTTCTCTCATGTTTCCTGATTTAGGAAGCCACCCTGGCCTGCTAAAATTTCCTCTTTTATACAATTAGCATCTGACTTTCTCTCTGTGATGCTTTGATTTCAAAACGCCTGTGGTGAAAGTTAACACTTCATTGCTGAATGATAATAAGATCACAGCTCCAGCCTCACGTACATACACACAGCTTCTGCTCTGACTAAACCCCCCTGCATTTTAGTATGTACTTTTCTATGTATTGTATCCCAATTGCAATCACCTGACAAAAACAGCACATCTGAGTGAGTGTTCAGGAGGAATGTACATCAGCATCAGCTCCTTTATTAGCCCTTTTTAACTCATTTCGATTTAGAGGTTTAAACGTGTGTGTTAGACTCAGATTTAAAAAACAGCCATATTAGCCCTTTTTAATATAGCAAATAGCACCTAGCTAGTCCTATACTGTAGAGTAGTGTACATACAGCGCCGCAATGACCCAGGCCGTCACCCCATCAAAACCTTAACTTAACCAAATACTAGTAGAACCTTTTAATTTTTGAAATGCAGGCAGGGCAGGCAGTGTCGTCATCAGTCACGGTCACCGTCTGTCTGTGTCTGCAGTGCAAACTCTGTCTGGTCACAGTCTGGTGTCTACACACTCACTCAGTGAAGTCTCACTCTCAGGCTGCTGCCGCTCTCAGTGAGCGTGACCATCTCTAGACCTCCAAGCTCCAAGGCGGCTCTCTGTCTGCTACTGCGTGTGTACTGACTGAGAGAGTAGTACTCACATGTCACACGATCTTCTCAGTCACTAACTCATTACGCCCGCCCGGGTACCGCTGCTGCCTGGGGTCATGGGGAGTACAAATGGGACCGTGCCTGATTTCAATGAATGATCACGTGTGTGCACGTTTGTTGCTCCCTCCAGTGCGGGCGGCGTGTGAGGCGGGCGGAAGTAACGTCACGTGACCGCCGAACGGGGATTTTTTTTTTATTAATAAAAATTAATAACACTATTACCGCGCCAACCTTGCCAACATAGTGCCAGTGCTGCCCCCTCAAATCTGCCGCCCTAGGCACTGGCCTTGTTGGCCTCTGCATAAATACGCCCCTGGCTCAATAATATATGCTTGTAGATGTACTTATTACAAAAGGTTTGAGAAACACTGATCTAAATTAGAAGTTAAGTGCAAAAAAACAAGCTATATGGAGAGTTTACACCAATGGTGTGCAATAAATACTGTGGGGCCGATGTAACTGTTTCCGTGCGAGCCTTCATTAAATTGGCCCCTCTGTACATGCTTGCATTGGTTGGTCAGTAGAGGCAGGTTTATGTAGCCAGCGATAACCAGTGTTTCTTTCCTAGGATATGATGATTCCACGTCATCAATTACTAGAGAGAATATCTCTCCTGTCCAGCAGGAGGCGGCAAAGAACACCACAGCAGAGCTGTTAAATACCTCTCCTCTTCTCATAATCCCCAGTCATTCTCTCTGCCTCTGTCAATGGAGGTGGTGAAGTTTTGTGTCTGAATAAATTAAATCCTTTATTGGGATAATTTTCACTGCAAGCAAGGATTTGGGTATTGCTGTAGTCCATGTCAATTTCTGCCACAGATTAGTGGTGGCTTTTAAGCAGTTAGGCAGTTGTAAGGTGGAGCTTACTTTGTTTCCTAACATATTGCTGCCCTAAGTATAGAAAGCCAGATTTGGTTACTCTGTTCTTTCTTTTTTCTACAGGTCTCTGTTAGGAGTTTGTGTCCTTTCATGCCTTGTGAGCTCTCTACCTGCCGGACAGCTAGACTGCAGGTAAGGGCTTTTTTGTCTTCTAGGTATAGGAGATATAGCACTTTTTAAAGATTCATTATTTATATTCTGCAGTTTTTCTTTCTGTGATTTAGTAATCCTTTAAATAGGATTCGATAGGCAGTATGCAGGCACTATGTGATTTGGGATTTGCACGTTAGGACAGGGTGTTGCTAAATTGTTAATTTTTAATTAATTAAATTAATTTTTTTTGTAGTAACGGCTGTTGCTATGTCTGTTTCAAATTTTGTTCTGGTCATGTGATCTTTGTGTTTCAGTTATATAGAGCGGATTGGTGTCTCTGTGTTGTTGCTGCAGTCTGTCTCAGTGTATGTGCAGTTGCTTGTCATTCTCTGTGTCCTCTTCAAGTCTCCTGGAATTGCGGTAGGCACCTCAGTACTGCTGAGGTGTAGAGATATTTCAATAACGTTTCTTTGTTTTTTCGTTTTTCTTAAAGTGAAAGTTGTCCTTAATTCAAATTTATTTCCTGGGGCTGATTTTTCATAGCTATGGACATGGATAACGATTATATTGTTTTTAATAAATGTTTATTATGTTTAGAAGTGCAAATAGTTTCTCCTTTGCAATTTTGTACTACTTGTTTAGCTAGAATGCTACAATGTAAAGAATAATTATTGCCTTATGAGCTTAATGTAATGTCTGTCAGGATGATGCCTTCTCCGCAAACGTCCCAAGCCTCTTTGGCATCACATGCAGTGCCCTGCGGTTCCTCTCAACCTTTTGGTGGGGTATATTTGCCTGCAGATTTTGCTGCACAGATATTTTCTGTGGTATCTAAAGCTTTATCTGCCTTTTCTGTTTTAGGAAAACGCAAGAAGAAAACTAAACTCTTAATTCACTGTAAAGTTCTTGTTTCAGCAGTTTCTATACAGGTTGATCCTCCTCATTATTCTATGGAGGATGTTACCTCAGTTCCTTTTGAGGATGAAATTTCTGATTCTGACAGTGTTAATCTTTTGTCTAAGGTGGAAGAAATAAGCTTTAGGTTTAGGCTTTAACACCTTCATGTTTCATTAAAAGAGGTTTTGGCTACTTTGGATGATTCTGACTCTCCCGTTGTAGTTAATCTTAACAAATCTAGTAAGCTTAATAGATTCTATGATGTCTCTTCCTCTTCGTAAGTGTTTCCTGTTCCAGATCGTGTGACAGAGATTATTGCACAGGAATGGGAAAGACCAAGGATTCCATTCTCCACGTCTTCAGTTTTTAAGAAAATGTTTCCTATTGTGGAATCCATTAAGGATTCTTGGCGCAAGAAATTTATAATTTGTAATGTGTACAGTCCAAATGAAGAGGATGCAGGGTTCTGGCAGAATCTGCAAGATCAAGTAATTTAATATTCCGGTAGTTATCTAATTCTGGGAGGTGATTTTAACCTTACCCCTGTAAGGGGGCTAGATAGATGCAAAACAAATCAGGACCCACAAGGGGTGGGAAAGGCCTCAGACAGAAATCTACAGGCCAGAAGAAAAAGAGAAAGCCTTATTATAAAAAAATTACAACAGGATTTAAAAGTTCAAGATATTTATAGAATTATGCATCCAGATGAAAGGGAATACACATGTCTCTCTAAGTCCAAAAATCCCTATCTAGGATAGATTTCTTCCTGGTCTTAAATAATCTAGTTGTTAGCATTCAGGAAGTGCATATTGATTTGATAACAATTTCAGATCATGCCCCTGTCTCGATTGTATTGAACCCCATAACCAAGGGTAGAAAAACTAACCAATTTTACTTCCCAAAATGTTTAATTAATAATATGATATTTACAAACTTTATAAAAGAAAAGTGGGCAGAATACAACAGATTTAATAGTAACTCTCTCAATAAAACCAATATATATTGGAACACCGCTAAGGTGGTATTAAGAGGGGAAATCACAACTTTTTTGTTAAAGATGCGAAAAAGTTACAGTATATGGACTCCAGGTGACTAATTGTCTTATCAATAGTATCAAGTATCAAGTATATTGGAAAAAAAAATTCAGACAATTGGAAAAAATATATTCAGGCTAAACAAAATAGAGATAAGTTCTATGCCCAAAATGAAATCATAGAGAATATAAAATCATGCACACAGTATTATAGATTTGGCAATAAAGTTGGTAGATTTTTAGCATAAATAATAATAAAAAACAAAAAGCACCAATATTTATAAATAAAATCTAAGAAAAGGGTGCCACATGGACTAATACACGGGACATACAAAAAATATTTTTTGACCATTTCTCAGAAATTGTTGTTCCTTCACTCTGTCCCAATCTTTCTTCTCATAAGGACATCTGTTGCACAACTTGGATGTAGTGCATGCTTTAAAATTCTATTTACAGGTGACTAAGGATTTTTCCCAGTCTTCTGCCCTTTTTGTTTGTTCCTCAGGAAAGCGTAAGGATCAGAAGGCTACTGCTACTTCTCTTTTCTTTTGCTTGATAAGTATGTTACAGCTCCTTCCACTCGGGCTGTCTCGTCTTCTTGGGCTTTCAAAAATTTAGCTTCTGTGGAACAGATTTGCAAATCTGCAACTTGGTCCTCTCTGCACACTTTTTCTAAATTTTATAGATGTGATACTTTTGCCTCAGCTGAGACTTATTTTTGGAGGAAGGTTCTTTAAGTGGTGGTGCCTTCTGTTTAGGTCCACCTGTCTTGTCCCTCCCTAGTCATCCGTGTCCTCTAGCTTGGGTATGGGTTCCCACTAGTAACTGATGACGTTGTGGACTCACCATATCTTAGGAAAGAAAACATAATTTATGCTTACCTGATAAATTTATTTAACTTATATTTAAGACAGTTATTTTTTACTAAACCTCAGGCACCTTTACACCTTTGAATTATTCCTTTTTCCATTTCCCTTCGGTCGAATTACTGGGGATTATGGGAAGGGGAGTGGTATTTAACAGCTTTGCTGTGGTGCTCTTTTCTGCCTCCTGCTGGACAGGAGAGATATTCCCACTAGTAATTTGGAATAGGGGTAGAACAAGAGAGGCGCCTGTGTGAATCAGTAATGAAATGTGATAATCACAATCAATGGTCCCTAGTCAGGGTACTCACATTTGCGAAGAGCACTCAGACAGTGCTATCAGACGCAGGCAGGATACAGTAGAAAACACAGACGCCCTGTCTGTCTTCTCTTTCTAGATTTGATGCCACCTGGTTCCTGTATTCAGGCTGATCAGTGAGCTGGGTTGCTGCCAAATATTCAGCCTGTACCCAAAAGCACTGTCTGATTGCTCTTCGCAAATGTGAGTACCCTGACTAGGGACCATTGATTGTGATTATCACATTTCATTACTGATACACACGGGCGCCTCTCTTGTTCTACCCCTATTCCAGATTTCGTGAAATCTTTATGTGAGGAGAGAGCAGCCTTATCCATTAACCATTGAACAACAGCTTCACCTATTGATCTTCAGTTGAATCACCAACTACAAATGGACATTTATGCATAGAGGCCTATGCTTGTTAATATTTTGGTATTGGTATTTTTAGTATAAAAATATATTTTTTTGATTTTCATATACTGATATATTTATGACTAAACATACCATTGTTATAGTCTGTTATATTATATATTCTTCATATATTAATTTATAGCGCCCCCTATCAGTAGTCAGCAATCACTGACTTCTCGATTACATCCCACTAGTAATTGATGACGTTGTGGACTCACCATATCGGAAAGAAAGGAATTATGTTTTTTCTGTTGAATGTCATTTTTGCATCAGAATTTCCCTTAAATCTATAAATGTATACATTGCCTTTAATAATGCTAGAATCCATTTGTTTTTTAGCTCTCTAAACAACATGGGCTGACCATTACATTTTTGCGCTATGCATTTCTCTTTCATTTTCCCGTGACTATAGTAAAACTACTTTTATAGCTTCCAGCTTCTTAATTCCTGTGCTCCCTTCATGGCCATGCAATTACATATATTAAAAAGTAACAATTTATTATATGACCATCATGACCAGATATTTTAATACCATAGATGTTTCACTAGAGATTTAAAAGGTCACTATACCAAAGTAAATGCAAGACCTGTGTTTAACAATAACAAATGTGGCAACCAATCCAAAAGTATCATCTGTAACTGATATAACTATCCTGGCATCCTTTACACTATTAAAAAATGTACTACAAAGTTTATAGCAGTTTGGGTTACTAGTCTACTGCCAAAATGGGTATTTTTATTACAACACCCATTTTTGGCCAATTTCCAAAACTTAAAGAAAGCTGCATCCATTCCATATAAATCCTGCAAGAAAAGGTGTCCCCTTCAGGAGCTTGCCAGAAAATACTATATCAAAGTCTAACTCCATACATTTTCCAAATACATCAAAGGATTCAGTTTCCATCTGTATTATTTCTTTTTCTTTGACTTATTTAGCACATTTTACTTGCTTGCTTGTGTCATGGTAATAAGCCTGACTTTAAATGAACTGGCAGGAATTCAGGTCGTGCTTATATCCTAATCCTGATGAGAGAAAACAATTTAATTGCAATCATGCAACTGGACAACTTAATTAATATTCATACAACAGAGATATAGGAAGTTATGTGTGACAGATCAGATAAAATATTGTCATATGTCAAACTACATCATTTTCTATTTAAAGTGATTGTAAAGTTTGATGAATTACTGCCCAGTATATAAAAATAATCTTAAGAACAGGGGCACGTTAATTCATTAAACTTTACAATGAGGCTTTTAAAAAAAAAAAAAAAACATTTTACCATTGAGTTATGGTACACATATCGCTGATCATCTGCCCGCATTTTCTACTGTATTTAGCATATGTATGACGAATCTGGCTTCCTCTAATGGTTGCTTGCCCCATGAGCTGGACGCCAAAGGGGTCTCACAATAATTGGAGGAACCCGGATTCGTCATCGATCTGCTAACTACAGTAGGAGATACGGGCGGAGGATCGGCGGTCTGTTTACCATAACGCAATGGTAAATATTTTAAAAAAGAAGCCTCCGGCAGACCCTCTTCAAGCAGTGTGCTGTTGCTGAATATAGAAAAGCAGCCAGACTGTCCTGCGTTGCAGCACCGCAAAGGTGTTAATGCTAGTTAAAAAGGTACAGCCAGACTAGGGCTGGGCAACATGGGCAAAAATTATTTTCTTATAAATGGCTTTTTCAATAAAATATAATTTAAGAATATAGAATCTTAATGTACATGTTTCTGAATGAACAATACACTCTGGGAACATAAAAATACAAACCACTTTTACAGTATGTGTGTATAAATATATATAATTATATATATATATATATATATATATATATATATACACACACACATATATATATATATATATATATATATATATACACACAATCACATACACAGTTACAAACACATATATGTGTGTCTATGTGTATGTATACGTATATATATATATATATATATAATATATTTATTTATTTTTTCCTCTTTTTTTTAAACATTTTATCTTGACTGAAAATGAGCCCTGCTCCTGTCCAGGAATCCAATACAGGTATATAGCAGTAGGGGTGGGGGCCTGCTCCTTTCAGAAATGCTGTGCCTTGCTGATATCAAATACATAGTAGATGCAGTTAACCCAGCAGCAGAGGGAACTGCAGTTTTAGCCTTTTTGGCAGCCATGGGGTTAACTGCATCTGTTATGTATTTTACTTGTTTCTCAGAGAGCAGGAGATTGTGTGGGAGATTCCATAATGATTACATACCCTAAGTTTCAGACTGCAGACGTCCATAGGGGGGAATAAAAGTAAGTGGCTTTCCCTCCTCTTCACATCTCCTGCATGGGCTCTGCTTTTAGACTTCTATAGATTGATCGGCTGCTACTGAGATCACAAACAGAAAGTGAAAGTAAAACAGCCATTTTACAAATGTGTGCTAAAAGCAACCACTAGATGGAGCTGGTTTGTAAGAAATCACATACAAATCAATGTAGTACAGCCACATCTGAGGATTTTTTTTTAGCAAAAAATAGCGTACTCTCGCGGTTTTTAAATTGCGGCAATTAATCACGGTTTTAAATTGCAAGATAGTCGCCGGACTATCTTGTTTTGCACCACTTCAAGGGTGAACTGCCTTGGCTGGGACTCAAACAAAGCCGTTGTCAATCAGGCATAGGTTGACATATGAGTCAGTCTGATATTGCCTGCATGCAGATTTGTATGCACTATATCTTTTGTTTGGTTTAGTTCCTACACCCCTAGGATGAAGACCAGTTCATCACAATAAGACTAAAGATTGCATCAATGTCTATTTAATAGTAGTTGCACCATACATGATTTTACACTTATTCAAGCCTATAGATCTCTTATTAGGGGCTATAATGTTACTGACTTTATATTGGTTATTTTTGGTATCAATATTAATTTTAAAAAAGAAGGCCAATTTACAAGACAACTATGTGTTTGAAACTTAATTTGGCACTCTTAGATAATGTACTTACAATATAATATTAGTAGATGACCTAGATCCAGCCTGTATGGCCAGGTTTAACGACGTTTTCACAAAACTTATTCAGAAAGCCAACTAAATGTTGTACACACTTGTATGCCCATATACAACTTTACATTTCTTATAAAGGTCTTTTTAGCCGGTATAAAGGCAAGTGAGTTAACCCAATATTACTAATGTGCTTTAATATTTGCAATCAGCATATTTGTTTTACTAGATATTTCTATTTTAGTTATACGTGTCAAATGCCCTACCTATGGTTTTGCTTATTATTTATAAGAAGAGACCATGGGGTCAATATATCAAGCTCCGTACGGACCTGAAGGCTCACCGGAAACAAAAGTTATGAAGCAGCGGTCTAAAGACCACTGCTCCATAACCTGTCCATCTGCTTTGAGGCGGCGGACAGAAATAAACCCGATCGAATACGATCGGGTTGATTGACGCCATTGGCTGATTGGCCGCGAATCTGCAAAGGGCGGTATTGCACCAGCAGTTCACAAGAACTGCTGGTGCAATGATAAATGCCAACAGCATATGCTGTCGGCATTTATCAATGTGCAGCAGACATGATACGCTACATCATATCATGTCCGCTTGGACTATAATAAATTGACCCCTATGACTCTAAGTATCTTCTGTACTAACATCATTTAGTTAAAAAAATCCAAACTATTAAAACTTGAGGTTCTCATAATGAGACCCAAGAGTGGTCTCCGTAGTTTATTATGCCTTTCCTTGTCTATAGTCATGTTTTAACATTTGAAGTCCAAAAGTGGCCTCTTGAGTCCGTTTTTGGGGAAGGTTCCCTTATTGACAGGCATCTTGCACTAATGTTGTCAGCTGTATTTGTCCCTCAAGTTTTTACTGAATCGTACAAATTGTATTAAGACTTATTTTATTACTGTATTAGACTATGGAGTACACTACATTTTAGTGTAGTATTGTCACTACCTCTGTATACACAAATACACTCGCCTAGATTACGAGTTTGGCGTTAGCCTTAAAAAGCAGCGTTGAGAGGTCCCAACGCTGCTTTTTAACGCCCGCTGGTATTACGAGTCGGACAGGTACAGGTGTACCGCTCACTTTTCTTCTGCGACTCGAGGCTACCGCAAATCCCCTTACGTCAATTGCGTATCCTATCTTTTTAATGGGATTTGCCTAACGCTGGTATTACGAGTCTTGGAGGAAGTGAGCGGTAGACCCTCTCCTGTCCAGACTCCTAACGCATTTAATAGTCAGTAGTTAAGAGTTTTATGGGCTAACGCCAGAACATAAAGCTCTTAATTAAAGTGCTACAAAGTACACTAACACCCATAAACTACCTATTAACCCCTAAACCGAGGCCCCCCACATTGCAAACAGTAAAATAAAAATTTTTAACCTCTTGTCACAGTTCAACCTGAATCTGCTTAATAAAAGGATCAAATATGCAGTTTAGTAATTATGTGTACCATTCTTTTTCAGAAAAATATAGTGTTTGTTCCTGAATAAATCATTGAACTAAAATTCTGTTTAGGCATATGATTCATCTAGGATTTATTTTACCACCTTGTAGTTGTATGATGTTTATCTTTAACAATCACACAACTACTATGTGGTTTACTAATACACCGGAATAGATATATTAGTTATGTCAAATGGATGTATGGTATATTTAAGAGGAGTATGCTTATGCAACAAAACAGATTTTAAATACACTCCAGGATGATAGAAACTTTCCATATGATAATATTATCGTAAGATGGTATAAACGATTTAGCTACAAGATAAGTGGAAAAAATATAGAGTCTCGAGTAAAGTTCCGGTATGATGAAACTCCAATTTGCAATAAGAGAAAAATATATACAGAATACGAGGAAAGTCTTATGAAGATCTGATGGTAAGTTAAAATATCCTTAGCGGTAAGTACTTACTCGAAAATGAGAGAGGGAGAGGAGCCTCAGGCTGCAGCTGCGGCACTAGTGTGTTTGAGCGCGAAGTCCGTTCAGTGAAGGAGGCGGTGCTGAGGCAGAGCGGTCAGGTGTCAGCGTCAGCTGTCAGGTTGCAGAAGACAGTAACGTCCACAAGGAGGAGGCATGTAAGAATCCCAAATTAGCATAGGTGAATCTCAATTACAAGCAATGAGAGAATGAACAAAGGCTCCTTATAAAGGGAGCTGAGTAACCAATTAAAGGTACAGGCATGAGAGAGTCAATATATGACAGGTCCCCCACCCAAGGAAAACCTCCAGGTTTTCAAAAAGAGGGTCTATCCGGATATCGGCTATGGAAAAGCCTCACCAACCGGGGGGCAGAGACCTGTGAAGCAGATTCCCAAGAGTCCTCATCTGGTGAATAACCCGACCAGCGGATAAGATATTGTAAATCCCCACGATATACTCTCGAGTCCAGTATGTCAGAAACTTCATAATCTACCTCCGATGATGAAGTATCAAGTGGTGCAGACAAAGGGACCGGTTGTGATCGAACAGGTGTGTACGGTTTCAACAGTGAGACGTGAAATGAAGGATGGATACGGAACTTCTCAGGCAACTGCAAAGTTACTGCATTTGAATTAATAATATTAGTAATTGGAAATGGACCAACATATAATTGGTTAAACTTTGCCTTAGTAGTCGGAATTTTCAAATGACGGGTGGATAACCATACTAAGTCACCAACTTTATAGTTAGGTGCTGGTCGCCGTCGCAAGTTGTAATAATGTTGTTGTTGGGATTGAGCTTTTTGAATATTTTCTTTTAAAAGGTTAAAAGATTGTGCAATTGAGTTAACCAAGTCGTTTACTACAGGACATTGCACATGAATGTTTTGATGAAATTCATATTCCGGATTAAATCCGTAGTTTGCGTAGAACGGAGTTAACTGAGTGGAGGTATTCTTAGTATTATTATAGGCAAATTCAGCAGTTGCTAGAAAATCTGCCCACTTCTCTTGTTGTTGAGAACAATGAATTCTTAAATATTGTTCTAATGCCTGATTGGTATGTTCGCACTGTCCATTAGTTTGTGGATGATAAGATGTGGTTAATTTCCTCGTGATATTCAACCTTTGACAAAGTGAATGCCAGAATTTTGAAGTAAATTGACTACCACGGTCAGTTAAGACACTTGTTGGCAGACCATGTAGTCTTACAATATGGTTCAGAAATAACTCAGCTGTTTGTGAGGCAGTAGGTAACGCTTGTATAGGTAGAAAATGTGCCATTTTCGTAAAAAGGTCAATTACAACTAAGATTGTAGTGAAACCTTTCGATGTTGGCAATTCTACTATGAAGTCCATTGCGACCTCCTTCCATGGTCGTTCCGGAATGGGTAAAGACATCAAATACCCATATGGCCTTTTATGTTCCTTTTTATGTTGAATACAAGTTGTACAGGTGTGAACATAATCCTCAACTGATTTCCACATTTTGGGCCACCAGTATTTCCTTTTTAATAGATGATAGGTATTTTGGATACCCGGATGACCATTTAGAATTGAATCATGGTTCTGTTTTAATATACTTCCTTGTAATGATGGAGGAATATATAATAAATTCCCGAAGTAATACAACCCATCTGAACCTTTCGTAAGGTTGAATCTTTCTGGGTCGCAATTACCTCCCTGGGAATATTCTTTCTCTTGTTCAGAAGTCAAAGTACAAGATATAAAATGTCTTAGTGGTAGAATAGTACTTGGTGTAGATTTTTTGTTATCTAGCACCTTCTGTCTTGATAAAGCGTCTGCTTTTCCATTCCTTGAACCAGGTCGGTATTGGATATGGAAATTAAACCTGGTGAAAAACAAACTCCATCTCAGCTGTCTAGACGACAAAGTCCGATTAGTTTGTAAATATTCCAAGTTTTTATGGTCAGTAATAACCAAAATTGGTGTCTCAGTTCCTTCTAGCAAATGTCTCCAGTTTTCAAAAGCAGATTTTATGGATAGGAGCTCTTTTTCTCCAATAGGATAATTAATTTCTGCTGGAGACAGAGATCTTGAAAAATATGCAACAGGATGCATAGGATCTAACAAACTCTTCCTTTGAGACAAAATAGCCCCTAGAGCAGAGTCAGAGGCATCCACCTCAAGTATAAACTGCTTATTGGGGTCTGGAAATTGAAGTATGGGTGCCGTAGTAAAACTACGTTTCAAGGTATCGAATGCTTGTTGTGCTTCTGTACTCCAATTAAAAGGAATATGTTTACTTGTAAGTCTTGTCAATGGTTTGACAATATGTGAAAATTTTTTAATAAATTTTCGGTAAAAGTTTGAAAATCCCAAAAAACTCTGCAATTCCTTGACTGTGGTTGGTCTTGGCCAACCTGTTATAGCTGTTATTTTTGTATCTTCCATATTGATACCTTCAGCAGTTATTTTATATCCTAGGAAGGAAATATCTTGTGTGTGGAAGATACATTTTTCAGGTTTAGCGTATAGTTGATTCTCTCTAAGTCTTGTTAAAACTGTTGTAACATGTTTTATATGCTGTTCTAAAGATTCTGAATATATTAAGATATCATCCAGGTAAATTATGATACAGACATCCAGTAAATCTCTAAATAGTTCATTTATAAAATACTGGAATGTCGCGGGGGCATTACAGAGCCCGAATGGCATCACAGTATATTCGTACAGTCCGTACCTAGTACGGAATGCTGTGAGCCATTCGTCTCCTTTTCTAATTCGAATCAAGTTATAGGCTCCCCTTAGGTCCAATTTAGTAAAAATTGTTGCATTACCCAACCTTTCTATTAATTCTGTAATTAAAGGTAAAGGGTACCGGTTCTTAATTGTAACTTTATTTAATTGTCTGTAATCAATGATTGGCCTGAGAGTACCATCTTTGTTACGGACGAAAAACATTCCAGCTGCTGCTGGAGAGGTGGATGGTCTAATGAACCCCTTTCTTAGATTTTCATCTAAGTATTGTTTAAGATGTGTGAGTTCAGGTTGAGAAAGGGGATAAATATGACCATGTGGAATTGGGGAACCAGGTAACAATTCAATTGGACAGTCGAAATCCCTGTGAGGGGGCAATGATTCTGCTTCCTTCTTGTCAAAGACATCTTGGAAGGAAGAATATTCTTTTGGTATGTGGTTACATGTGTTTTCAGAATCTGCTTGTATAAAACAGATCTTAGACTGACAACTATTCCTGCAATAGTCAGAGGAAAATTGAATTTTATTTGTGGACCAGTCTATAATTGGTTGATGTTGTTGTAACCACTTTAATCCCAAAATAATTGGGAATAAAGGAGAAGGTGTAATGTCAAAAGTAATATTCTCAATATGACCATCTTGTGTACACATAACTAACCTCTGTGTTTGATGTGTAATTGAACCATGTAAAGCTTGGCTACCATCAAAAACTCTTAAAACATAAGGATGATTTATGTCTTTTATTGGTATTTCATGTTTACACACCACATGATAATCTATGAAGTTGCTTGTTGCACCAGAGTCAATGAGAGCCTTCAAAGTAATCTTTTTTGAACCCCACTGTAATGAGATAAATAAAAAACAATAAGTGGAGTTTACACTTCTCATATCAAAAGAGCTGGGGGTTTTTTTTATCTCACCTTTCTTTGTTTTCAAAAGGTTAGGACATTCCTTGACCTCATGTTCTTTGGCAGCACAATAAAGGCAAAGATTATTGTCCCTTCTTCTCCTTTTCTCTTCCATAGATAGAGGACCCCTAATCACACCTATTTCCATTGGTTCATCTGGTGTTTTGTACTGTTGAGTACTAATAGGGTTACTTATTCTCTTTGATACTGTTTCCTGACTAAACCTTTCTCTTTTTCTCTCCCTTAACCTTCTATCTATATTGATGGATAGGGACATGAGATTTTCTAAAGTTTCTGGTATATCAACTCGTGAGAGTTCATCCTTCAATGCATCTGACAACCCAAGTCTGAATTGATTGCGCAATGAAATATTATTCCATTGTGAGTCCTTTGACACTCTCTTAAATTCTGCTATGTAGTCCTCTACGGGCCTTTTCCCTTGTCTAAGAGCTCTCATAGCATTTTCAGATGTTATCTGTTTACATGGGTCATCATAGAGAAGTGCCATAGCTTGAAAAAAATCCTCTAAACTCTCCAGTATGGGGTCATGTAGCTCAAAATAGGAGTTTGCCCATGTTCTGGGTTCTCCTCTTAGATATGATATTACTGTTAGAACTCTCTGTTTGTCTGTGGTATAAGTTTTAGGTTTTAAAGTAAAGAGTAATAAGCATGAGTTTTTAAAGTCTCTAAATTGACTTCTGTCACCAAAAAATTTTTCTGGTGGTGATACATTTGGTTCATTGGTAGAATCCACAGTAAGCTGTTTAGGAGTTACTGTATCTTTAAGAATGTCTTTTAAAGTCTGATTCTCTAATTGAAGTTGTCTTAACCCTTGTGAGAGCTGTTCAACCCTCTGGGATAAATTATAGACATGTGAAGGTAGTTCTGCTTGATCCATTTTTAAGGCTTGTAATTCTGTCACAGTTCAACCTGAATCTGCTTAATAAAAGGATCAAATATGCAGTTTAGTAATTATGTGTACCATTCTTTTTCAGAAAAATATAGTGTTTGTTCCTGAATAAATCATTGAACTAAAATTCTGTTTAGGCATATGATTCATCTAGGATTTATTTTACCACCTTGTAGTTGTATGATGTTTATCTTTAACAATCACACAACTACTATGTGGTTTACTAATACACCGGAATAGATATATTAGTTATGTCAAATGGATGTATGGTATATTTAAGAGGAGTATGCTTATGCAACAAAACAGATTTTAAATACACTCCAGGATGATAGAAACTTTCCATATGATAATATTATCGTAAGATGGTATAAACGATTTAGCTACAAGATAAGTGGAAAAAATATAGAGTCTCGAGTAAAGTTCCGGTATGATGAAACTCCAATTTGCAATAAGAGAAAAATATATACAGAATACGAGGAAAGTCTTATGAAGATCTGATGGTAAGTTAAAATATCCTTAGCGGTAAGTACTTACTCGAAAATGAGAGAGGGAGAGGAGCCTCAGGCTGCAGCTGCGGCACTAGTGTGTTTGAGCGCGAAGTCCGTTCAGTGAAGGAGGCGGTGCTGAGGCAGAGCGGTCAGGTGTCAGCGTCAGCTGTCAGGTTGCAGAAGACAGTAACGTCCACAAGGAGGAGGCATGTAAGAATCCCAAATTAGCATAGGTGAATCTCAATTACAAGCAATGAGAGAATGAACAAAGGCTCCTTATAAAGGGAGCTGAGTAACCAATTAAAGGTACAGGCATGAGAGAGTCAATATATGACACCTCTAATCTGCCGACCGGACATCGCCGCCACCTACATTATACCTATGAACTCCTAATCTGCTGCCCCTAACATCGCCAACACCTACATTATATTTATTAACCCCTAATCTGTTGCCCCCAACGTCGCCGCCACCTACCTACAATTATTAACCCCTAATCTGCCGACCGGACATCGCCGCCACTTTAATAAATGTATTAACCCCTAAACCGCCGCACTCCTGCCTCGCAAACACTAGTTAAATTTTATTAACCCCTAATCTGCCCCCCCCAACATCGCCGACACCTACCTACATTAATTAACCCCTAATCTTCCGAACCCAACGTCGCCGCTACTATAATAAATTTACTAACCCCTAAACCTAAGTCTAACCCTAACCCCCCTAACTTAATGTCAGGATATACATCTCTGCCATATACACTATCCTTGGTTGTACTGTTCCTTTAAGGATCACTGCTTCTCATACCTGTCTCCACCCTATTTAAGGCACACCTGTTTCAATCATTCTTTGCTTAGTATTGATATACACTTCAATTGCCTAGCCAGTTTTGTCTGAACTCTGCTCACTCAAATTTGCTACCAGCAACTTTTTTCTTTGGATTCAAGTTTTGTCACGAACTTTGCTGCTGTTGCTTTTTACTTGCAACCTTCAGTTTCCTCTGAAACTCCTGTGATTTACTAACCTCCACTTGAATTGTTTTCTTACAATTACCTTGGACGCTCCTGTCTCCTGTCTCAGCACTTCCACGGAGCTCCGCAACTACCGCGGTGACGTCACACGCCAGCTGCTCTCTCTCTCGCTACTCAGCTCTAGCCTGCTCTTCCGACTACGCTGTAAGTGTTACTACTTCTGACTCTCAGCCTTGATATCTGCCAGCACTATAACGCTTACCATTATAATATCCTCAAAATGCATATGTCTTCTTGTCAGTGTTCTTTTGTTTATTTAACATAGTTCCAACCTTCGCATATATCTACTCTCATATGTTATTCTCCATGTTTTACTTACAAAAGCCTGCTGAAACTTCATATCATTACTCATCGTTCATTCTGACCATTAATGTCTTATAAATTTGGGTATTCTGATTTAACATCTTACCGGAGGAAGTGTGTTTCATGTTTTCACTGCAGACTAGAGTGTAGCCACTCTTTTCAGCCTGCAATAGGGTTAACATAGCGAATCTCCTCCTTTACATTAATTACAGCCTGCTGATACAGGAAAGCCGCCTTCACACATCCTGTGACTATTGTGGTTTTTAGTATCTTCTTGCTACATACACTCTCTATTGTTGCCACCTTCCATCTCAGCAGTTGTGATTCACCTGACCTGTTCAAAATACTGTGTCTTTATTTTAGATTTCCTAAACCAGTGTGACAGAATACTAAGCCTTTTAAAACCTATGGATCCAGCTGAGATTAACACTCACATGCAGGCATTAACACAAAGAGTAGATTTGTTAACAAATGGTTTAAACGCATTAAAAGTGGAGAATGATAACCTTAAAGCATACATTAGGGATGTAGTAGACAAAAGAACACATATATATGAACCCCAGGTTAGTCCTCCAGATTGTTTCCATGGAGACAGGACTCTCTACAGAGAGTTTAAAAATGCATGCCTGTTATTGTTTGCTTTAAGACCTCATACCTACCCAAATGATAGGATTAGAGTACTCACGACCATATCTTACCTTAGAGGTGAACCCCGTACATGGGCAAACACTTACTTTGAGAATAATGAAGAGATATTGAATTCTTTGGATAATTTTTTTGTCTCAATGGATCAATTGTATGAGGATCCATACAAACAGCTTACAGCTGAAAACGCCATGCGTGGCCTTAAACAAAAGAAGAGGGTAGTCGAAGACTACATCACAGAATTTAAAAAATGGGCAAAGGACTCTCAATGGAACAATCTGTCCCTTAGGAACCAGTTCAGACTCGGCCTCTCTGAGGGAATAAAAGACGAGTTGTCTCGCACAGATATCCCAGATACCTTAGAAGAGCTCATGTCACTTAGTATTACAATAGATAGGCGCCTCAGGGAAAGGTACCAAGAAAAGACTGGGCATGACTCTAACCCTAGGAAAACTTCCTACCCCACACATGCCTCTTCCCTACACAAAAACACTCCTGAACCCATGGACATTGCCTTCATCAAAGGACCTTTATCTCCTCAAGAGAAGCTCAGACGTTGTTCCAATAATCTATGCCTGTACTGTGCCTCTGACGAACACACTGTGAAAGACTGCCCTTCCCTCCTAAAACAAAACAAGGGTAAGACCTTAACAGACTTTTATTGTTGTACTACTCAACAGAGTTCAGTTACTTACATAAAAATCCCTCTTCTGTTACAGTGGGAACAACTTCGTCTTCACGCCACAGCGATAATTGATTCTGGTGCCACGGCTTCCTATATAGATAAGGAATTTTGCACTGTAAATAAAATACCACTGATGCAGAAACAGTCTCCTGTTTATTTGAGAGGGATAGATGGAAAAAATATTTCTTCTGGGCCTGTTGAATTTCATACCATACCCCTACTTGTGGTCTCTCATGATCAGCATAGAGAATATGTCTCTTTCGATGTAATAAATTGCCCGGTCTCTCAGGTGGTTTTGGGGATGCAATGGTTGCATACACACAACCCACAGATAGACTGGTCCAATTCCACACTTAATTACAATTCATCATACTGCCAAAGTACTTGTCTCCCCAGTACAGTATTACAAATTTCTGACACTCAGGACATACCACCCATACCAGAGGTTTATAGCGATTTTTCTGATGTTTTTAGCAAAAAGGAGGCAGAGAGTCTGCCTCCGCATAGAAAATACGACTGCCCCATAGACATACTCCCTGGGTCAGAGATCCCTATTGGGCACATATTTCCCTTATCTCATACTGAGCTAAAACACCTAAAGACATATTTAGAAGAGAACCTTAGAAAAGGGTTCATCAGACCCTCGACCTCGCCGGCTGGGGCCGGAATATTTTTTGTTAAAAACAAAGACGGCACTCTTAGACCTATAGTCGATTACCGTCAGCTAAATAAAATTACGGTAAAAAACCGCTACCCTTTACCCCTCATACCAGAGCTTATTGAGAGACTAGAGGGAGCTAAGTTTTTTACAAAATTGGATTTAAGGGGTGCATACAACCTTCTCCGAATAAGATCAGGAGACGAATGGCTGACTGCGTTCCGAACCCGTTATGGTTTATTCGAGTACGTAGTCATGCCATTCGGGTTGTGTAATGCGCCTGCTGCTTTTCAGCACTTAATAAATGATCTTTTTAGAGACCTCCTTGATGTCAACATAGTCATATACCTAGATGATATTCTCATCTACTCAAAAACTTTAGAACAGCACATTCTACATGTGAGGCAAGTTCTTTCCCGGCTTAGAAGCAATTTCCTCTATGCAAAAGCTGAAAAATGTGTTTTCAATTCCCAGACCATATCTTTCCTTGGATATGAAATATCCCCTTCAGGAATTTTTATGGAGAATAAAAAAATTGAAGCAGTACTGAACTGGCCTACCCCAAAGACCAGACGCCAGGTTCAATCCTTTATGGGATTCGCAAACTTCTACCGTAAGTTTATCAAAGATTTTTCTAAACTGGCAACTCCTCTAAACACACTCACAAAAGTCAAGATTCCATTCAAGTGGACTCAAGACTGTCAATCAGCTTTTGATACACTCAAACAGAAATTCACCAGTGCACCCATTCTACGTTTTCCTGACCCAAAACTTCAGTTCATTTTAGAGGTTGATGCATCCAACTTCGCAATTGGAGCAGTACTATCACAACGGGAGAATCTAGATAAACCTCTCCATCCTGTCGGTTTTTATTCCAGGACCTTAAACATCTCTGAACAAAACTATCCTATCGGGGATAAAGAACTACTTGCAATTAAACTATCCCTGGAACATTGGCGACATCTTTTAGAGGGTACTACCTACCCTACTCTCATCTATACTGATCACCGTAACCTTCAATATTTAAAAACCTCCCGAACACTCACCTCCCGTCAAGTTAGATGGAATTTGTTTTTCTCACGTTTTAATTTCCTTATTACCTATCGACCTTCAACAAAAAATCAGAAAGCTGATGCACTTTCTCGCATACCACCTGAGTCCATCTCACAACCATCTCAACAAAGTATAATTCCTTCGGAAAATTTCCTCTGTTTCACATACGACACCAGGCCTATTATTCATACCGAACAACAGAAGGATTCTTTAAAACCACTACAGGAACTGCAGTTGAAGTCCGATGGATGTTATTATCATGGCTCCCGTTTATACATTCCTCCCATACTCCGTCTACCTCTGCTGGAATCATTACATGACTCTCCACTCGCTGGTCACCCTGGTATAAAAAAGACCCTGGAATTAGCGAAAAGGAGTTATTGGTGGCCAAATATGACTGCCGATGTATTCCAACATGTCCACTCCTGCAGCATTTGTACCATATCAAAAAGGAATAAACAACCACCATATGGACTTTTACTGCCTTTACCTACTCCTAAGACACCGTGGTCCGAAATTGCTCTCGATTTTATAGTCGACCTACCTCTTTCCTCAAGGAACAACACCATCATGGTTGTAGTGGATCTTTTCACAAAAATGTGTCATTTTATCCCGTACCATAAACTACCTACCTCAATAGAAACTGTTCAGCTTCTTATTTCTAATGTCATCAAGCTGCATGGCCTCCCAAAGACCGTTTTAAGTGACAGAGGCACTCAATTCTCCAGTAAACTCTGGTCAGAGTTCTGCAAACTCTTCCATATTGACAGGCGGCTTACAACCGCATACCATCCCCAGTCAAATGGACAGACCGAACGCTGTAACCAATGGCTGGAACAATTCCTAAGGTCTTTTTGTTCCTCTGAACAACATCTTTGGGCGGGCTTACTACCATACGCTGAATTTTGCTATAACAACACCTTACATGCCACCACTAATCAAACTCCATTCTACTCGAATTACGGATTTCATCCAACATTCCAATTGTATCCTACTCAAGATTCTTCTTCTCCTTCAATCGCTGAGCTTTCCCAAAGCATTTCCTCGAATTTCACTCGTATTGAATCCTCCATTGAAAACGCAAAAAGGCTCTATAAACGGTACTACGACAGACGCAGGACAGCTCCTCCAAAATATGAAGTAGGTGACTTGGTATGGCTTTCTACAAAACATTTACGTATGAACACTCCATGCAGGAAGTTATCTCCACTCTTTGTTGGTCCTTATCCCATAGCTCATATCGTCAATGCCAATGCTGTTCGTCTCACCCTACCTCCTACTATGAAAATCCACCCGACATTTCATGTCTCCCTTCTGAAACCTTACCGGGCAGTGAGGGGTTCCGCCTCATCTTCTTCTCTTCCTCTGGTTTCTGTCGACCCTGATATCGAATATGAGGTTCAATCCATCAAAGATTCCCGCATGATGAATGGGGTTTTACAGTACCTCGTAAGCTGGAAGGGTTACCCACCTGATGAGGATTCCTGGGAACCCTCTGTTAACATCTCCGCACCCAGGTTGGTGTCTCGTTTTCATCAACGGCATCCCGACTCTCCTGGACCCTGAGCTCCGGAGTCGCTCTTAGAAGGGGGGATCCTGTCAGGATATACATCTCTGCCATATACACTATCCTTGGTTGTACTGTTCCTTTAAGGATCACTGCTTCTCATACCTGTCTCCACCCTATTTAAGGCACACCTGTTTCAATCATTCTTTGCTTAGTATTGATATACACTTCAATTGCCTAGCCAGTTTTGTCTGAACTCTGCTCACTCAAATTTGCTACCAGCAACTTTTTTCTTTGGATTCAAGTTTTGTCACGAACTTTGCTGCTGTTGCTTTTTACTTGCAACCTTCAGTTTCCTCTGAAACTCCTGTGATTTACTAACCTCCACTTGAATTGTTTTCTTACAATTACCTTGGACGCTCCTGTCTCCTGTCTCAGCACTTCCACGGAGCTCCGCAACTACCGCGGTGACGTCACACGCCAGCTGCTCTCTCTCTCGCTACTCAGCTCTAGCCTGCTCTTCCGACTACGCTGTAAGTGTTACTACTTCTGACTCTCAGCCTTGATATCTGCCAGCACTATAACGCTTACCATTATAATATCCTCAAAATGCATATGTCTTCTTGTCAGTGTTCTTTTGTTTATTTAACATAGTTCCAACCTTCGCATATATCTACTCTCATATGTTATTCTCCATGTTTTACTTACAAAAGCCTGCTGAAACTTCATATCATTACTCATCGTTCATTCTGACCATTAATGTCTTATAAATTTGGGTATTCTGATTTAACATCTTACCGGAGGAAGTGTGTTTCATGTTTTCACTGCAGACTAGAGTGTAGCCACTCTTTTCAGCCTGCAATAGGGTTAACATAGCGAATCTCCTCCTTTACATTAATTACAGCCTGCTGATACAGGAAAGCCGCCTTCACACATCCTGTGACTATTGTGGTTTTTAGTATCTTCTTGCTACATACACTCTCTATTGTTGCCACCTTCCATCTCAGCAGTTGTGATTCACCTGACCTGTTCAAAATACTGTGTCTTTATTTTAGATTTCCTAAACCAGTGTGACACTTAAATATAATTAAAATTATATATAATTAAATAAATTAATCCTATTTAAAACTAAATACTTACCTATAAAATAAACCCTAAGCTTGCTACAATATAACTAATAGTTACATTGTAGCTAGCTTAGGGTTTATATTTATTTTACAGGTAAGTTTGTATTTATTTTAACTAGGTACAATAGTTATTAAATAGTTATTAACTATTTAATAACTACCTAGCTAAAATAAGTACAAAATTACCTGTAAAATAAACCCTAACCTAAGTTACAATTACACCTAACACTACACTATCATTAAACTAATTACCTAAACTACCTACAATTAATTACAATTAAATTAAATAAACTAAATTACGGAAAAAAACAAAACACTAAATTACAGAAAATGAAAAAATTATTACAAGAATTTTAAACTAATTAAACCTAATCTAATCCCCCTAATAAAATAAAAAAGCCCCCGAAAATAATAAAATTTCCCTACCCTATACTAAATTACAAATAGCCCTTAAAAGGGCCTTTTGTGGGACATTGCCCCAAAGTAATCAGCTCTTTTACCTGTAAAATACAATACCCCCCAACATTACAACCCACCATCCACACACCCCTACTCTAAAACCCACCCAATCCACCCTTAAAAAAACCTAACACTAACATCCTCTTCAAACGAAGTCCTAACGAAGAATGAAGGTTCCTTTAAATGACGTCATCCAAGATGGCATCCCTTGAATTCCGACGGAATTAAGGTAGGAAAAATCCTATTGGCTGATCCAATCAGCCAATAGGATTGACCTTGCATTCTATTGGCTGTTCCAATCAGCCAATAGAATGCGAGGTCAATCCTATTGGCTGATAGCATCAGCCAATATGATTTTTCCTACCTTAATTCCGATTGGCTGATAGGATTCTATCAGCCAATCGGAATTCAAAGGACACCATCTTGGATGACGTCATTTAAAGGAACCTTCATTCTTCATTAGGACTTCGTTTGAAGAGGATGCTCCGCGTTGGCTGGATTGAAGATGGACCCTCTCCGCTCCGGAAGGATGAAGATAGAAGATGCAGCCTGGATGAAGCCTTCTGCCGTCTGGAGGACCTCTTCTGCCCCGATCGGATGAAGACTTCGGACCCTGTGGAGGACCACTTGTGCCCGGCTGGGTGAAGACGGCTCAAGGTAGAGTGATCTTCAGGGGGTTGGTGTTAGGTTTTTTTAAGGGGGTATTGGGTGGGTTTTAGAGTAGGGCTGGGTGTGTGGGTGGTGGGTTGTAATGTTGGGGGGTTATTGTATTTTTATTTTACAGGTAAAAGAGCTGATTACTTTGGGGCAATGCCCCGCAAAAGGCCCTTTTAAGGGCTATTTGTAATTTAGTATAGGGTAGGGAAATTTTATTATTTTGGGGAGCTTTTTTAATTTATTAGGGGGATTAGATAAGGTGTAATTAGTTTAAAATTCTTGTAATTCTTTTTTTATTTTCTGTAATTTAGTGGGGTTTTCTTTCGTAATTTAGTTTATTTAATTTAATTGTAATTAATTGAAGGTAGTTTAGGTAATTAGTTTAATGATAGTGTAGTGTTAGGTGTAATTGTAACTTAGGTTAGGTTTTATTTTACAGGTTATTTTGTACTTATTTTAGCTAGGTAGTTATTAAATAGTTAATAACTATTTAATAACTATTCTACCTAGTTAAAATAAATACAAAGTTGTCTGTAAAATAAATATAAATCCTAAGCTAGCTACAATGTAACTATTAGTTATATTGTAGCTAGTTTAGGGTTTATTTTATAGGTAAGTATTTAGTTTTAAATTGGATTAATTTATTTAATTATGTTAAATTAATTTTGTTTAATTTAAGTTATATTTAAATTAGGGGGGTGTTAGGGTTAGGGTTAGACTTAGGTTTAGGCATTAATAACTTTATTATAGTTGCGGCGACGTTGGGGGGGGCAGATTAGGGGTTAATAAATATAATGTAGGGTTCGGCGATGTTAGGGGCAGCAGATTAGGGGTTCATTAGTATAAATCCGGAGCGGCAGATTAGGGGTTAATAATATAATGTAGGTGGCGACGATGTCGGGGTTCATGTTAGGGTGTTGGGTGCAGACATAACTTTTATTTCCCCATAGGAAACAATGGGGCTGCGTTAGGAGCTGAACGCTGCTTTTTTGCAGGTGTTAGGTTTTTTTCACCCAGCTCAGCCCCATTGCTTCCTATGGGGAAATCGTGCACGAGCACGTTTTGACAGCTTACCGCTACCGTAAGTAACACTGGTATTGAGGTGAGATGTGGAGCTAAATTTTGCTCAGCGCTCACTTTTTTGAGGCTAACGCCAGCTTAAAGAAAACTCGTAATACTAACGTTGGCTTAAGGGAGCAGTAAGAAAAAAAGGAGCGCTAGCTCCGCAAGCCTTACCGACAAACACTCGTGATCTAGCCGACTGTTTGTATACCTGTCTTTTTAACCTCAATAAAAATAAATGTAAAAAAAAAAAAAAAGCGTCATTGTAAAGATTAATGAATTAAAGTGTCCCTGTTTTTAAGATTATATTAAGATACTGGGCAATAATTCATTAAACTTTACAATAATTTTAAAGAAAACTTTCTAATCTTAGAGGGATAAAAAGGTCAAAATTGAAATATGCATGGGTACATCTCAAATTGAAATAGAAGCATTATTGCAATATACTTTCATTAGTAAAAACACTTCTAGTAAACGTTAGTCATGTTTTTCTGCGGCATATGCAAATATCCGTGAGACTGTGCACCAGCATTCACGCACCACAACTTCTCAGAGAGTCAGCAGTGCCTTGTGTGACACAAATTATCAATACCAGCTCTCTGAGATGTCTGGATACTGGTGCACGGCCCTCACAGCATATGTGCGTATGCCACAGAAAAACGCTATTAACTTTTACTAGAAGCATTTTTGCTAATGGAAATATATTACACAAATGCTTCTCTTTCTAATTGAAATGCAGCCATGCACATTTCAGTTTTGAACTTTCTATCCCTTTAATATACATAACCTTTAGAAATGTATGGAGAGGGGTGAAATTAAAGGAACTTTCCTACATACTAGAGGTTTAATACAGATGATAATATTTTAGACACTGATAAATACTGCAGTTGGGAGGAAGTAAGTGGTAGAAGAACTACTTTATGGAAAGGGGAGTTGATACATGAAATGGACTAAAAGTAGTGCTAGGGACAAATACACCAGTAGAATTAGAGAATGCTTAAGAAAGAGGCACCTATTGAACACTTTACCACACAGCTACCTACCATAATTCTGACTGGTTTCCTTGCCTGCAATTGTATTATTTATGTTTAAATATTTTTATTAGCAAAGTATTAGTTCTATTACAATACACAAGGGAGAAAAAGTAAATAAATAACAAGAAAAGAAAAATTGAAAGACCCCTGATTTTTCCAGCTAATATTTCGATGAGACATATTTTAGAACATTAGGAAGTTACCATTTTAACATATCCAAATAATATTCCCCCCGTTACCTCCTATATAACTTAATGTACTTTGCTTGTCCCAGAGAAACAACTTGAATTGTAGAGGATCCTGTTAAAGAAATCAAGTTTCCGGTACTACCTGTTGGTCATCTATTTCGAAACTCTACTCCAGGGGGGTTGTAACATAAATATTATCACTTGAACTCTTTATCTAATGAAAAACCCAACGAGAGTAGAATAAGCTGGAAGTATCTTATCTATAGTGGTGATCAAATAAAACTTTTAGGGAAGGATAAATAACTTTTCCTAGATCTCCATTCCAGTAATTAGGGTCCAGGGGGGGGCAGGGGGGGGGGAGGGAGAGGAAGGGAAGGGAGGGGGAGGGGAAAGAGAGTGTCCCCACTCCCGGCGATCCTCCGAGCCTTACATGTATTGCCTAGGTATTATGTTTGAGAATCAGGCCTAGTCATCTGTTTAGATCTAGGAGGTGTTGAGTTAGTAATCCAATAGTACCATATCTTCTGAAAAGTAGCCTTGTTATTTAACGTGTCTGCTGCAATTTCATACATAGTGTAGGTGTAGCTTATTTTATTGTATATTTCCGGCCATGAGGGTGATCCTACCTTCCAATATTTTGCAATGCCGATCCTTGTCACTGTGCAAAGGATTCTAATGAATGTATTAAGGTATCTATGGAATTTGTCTATATGTTCGTGTAGTAATGCCTGGTGAATGGTAAGTGTGACCTCTTCCTCCAACAATCGGCTAATCAGGGCTGATAGGTTCTGCCAGATCCCCTGGATCTCTCTACAATCCCACCACATGTGTTTGTAGGTCCCTAATTCACCGCAACCTCTATAGCATAAGTTGCTGCCATTCGGTTGCATATGGGCTGTCCTTACTGGGGTCAAATACCATCTGAATATAGTTTTTATGACATTTTCTTTTAGATCCATACTAATTAAGCCTTTATCAGCTCCTTGTATCATTTCCTCCCATTCCTGTATTTCTTTACTCATATTCAGGTCTTTCTCCCATGCCCCTATAACCGTGGATTTAGTCCTGTCTGGGGGTGTTTGCAGCGCTATGTATATACTAGAAATATTATGTTTAACTCTGACAGGACTCGCGCCACATGTCTTCAACACCGTGGGGCGCCCACCCTTTGATTTTAACAAGAAAGAGTGCAGGGAGGAACGTAATTGAAGGTATAGGTACCAGTGTAATTTTATAGATGTAAGTTTTGACTGCAGTTGGGTGAAGGGAAGTAACTGTCCCCTCTGTACCACATCCGCCACTCTATAGAGTCCCTTGTTCTCCCATTTAGCAACCAATATACGAGAGTCTCCCGATAGTAAGCATCTAATTGGTGTCAGTAAGGAGGATTTAGGAAATAAGTCTGTTCTTTTAAGTGCCTGTGTCCAAGTTTTCATGGTCAAGTCTGAAGTACATGTCTTAATATGTGTCCTAACAGAGTGTGATGGGAGTTCCCATAGAATTGAATCTCTTTCCTCCCACCCCCCCAAATCCCTCTCCAGAAATACCCATGTAGCCTCCTCCGATCTCCTCAGAAGACAAGATTCTTGGGCTAGTCTCGCGGCCCTATAGTATTCCAAAAGATCCGGAGCTCCCACTCCCCCTGCTCCTCTGCTCCTGCAGACTACTTGTTTCGCTATTCTAGCCGATTTTGGCCCTCTTATAAAAGTTAGTATTTCGGCTTGTATTTTAATAATGTCCATGTTAACAAGTTTAATGGGGAGGGCTCTGAAGAGATATAAGATGCGCGGGAGTAGGTTCATTTTGACTATTGCTACTCTACCCATCCAGGAAAAACCACATAGCCTCCACTTCAAGAGATCTTTTCTAAATTGAGTGAGGAGTGGAGTGTAATTATGTTTATACAGGGATTGCATCTGTGTTGGGAGATTGATACCCAGATATCTAATGGTTTTTGTGGCCCACCTAAATTCAAAGTTAAGTTCAATTATTTTCCGGGTATGTGGGGGGATGGCCACCGGGAGGAGTTCGCTCTTCTCCACATTTATTTTATATCCCGAAATGTCTGAGAAGTCGTTTAGTACCATGAGTAAATTAGGCAGTGATATGAGTGGATTGGTAATGGTGAGCATGATATCATCCGCAAATAAAGTTAGTTTGTATTCAGACTGGGCCACTCTGACTCCCGAGATGTCTGGGTGTGCACGAATCTTGGCTGCCAGTGGCTCAATGCAGATGGCAAACAATAGGGGCGACAAAGGGCATCCCTGTCTCATCCCGTTCAATATGGGGAAAAGGGTGGATCTGTACCCCCCCCCGCAGTTACCTGAGCCCGTGGATTTGAATATATTGCCTGTAGGGCAGTCATAAATGTATCGCCAAAGCCCAATTTCCCCATGACTGCAAACATATATTTCCAGTCAATTCTGTCAAACGCCTTCTCCGCATCCAGTGATAGGACCAGAGAAGGCGTTTGCGTAGTTTCCAGATGATGGACCAAATTAATCACTCGTCTTATATTATCTGGGGCTTCTCTATTCTGTATCAACCCTACCTGATCGGGGTGGACCAAGTGTGGCATGATTGGTTTAAGACGATTGGCCAAGATTTTCGTAAAAATCTTAAGGTCCTGGTTGATTAGTGAGATGGGGCGATAGTTTTGACATTTTTTATGGTCCTTATCTGGTTTGGGGATAACTACTATCTTCGCATCCAATAGGTCCTGGGGGATAGGATTACCCTCCAGAATGAAATTGCAAAGCTTGGTCAGGTGGGGGACAAGTGTACTTTTAAAGAGTTTATAGTATTCCCCCGGGAAACCGTCGGGCCCTGCTGCCTTTCCCAGTTTTAAATCCTTAATAGCTCCCGAGACCTCCTCAGGAGATACCGGGGCATCAAGGGCTTTTCTGTGTTCTGTCGTGAGTGAAGTCAATTTACAGTCCTTCAAGAATGTTTCTGTTCAGGTTACTATCGTGTTGTCTTGTGTCACCTTTTGTCCATCATAAAGTTTACTATAAAATCTGGCAAAGGTATCCACTATCTCCTGGGGGTGGGAAGTTAAGACTCCGCTCTCTGTCTCTATTGAAGGTATGGCTGATGCCCTGTATCTTTCTCTAATTTTGTGTGCCATGTATCTGTCTGGCTTATTCGCATAAATAAAATAGTGTGATTTAAGTCGTAGCGCTGCTCTTGCTGCTTGTGAATTTAGTATTATTGCTAGGGATTGTTTTTTGTCCTGGAGGGTTTTTAACACCGCTGGGCTTTTAGTTAATTTGTGTTGTCTTTCTAATGTTTCGATCTCTTTATGGAGTTGTTCTGTGTGGATTCTATATTTCTTGTTGGATTTGGCTTTGAGTTGGATCAGCAGTCCCCTAACTACTGCTTTATGGGCCGCCCATGAGTATAGTGGATTTGTGGTGGAGTCGGTGTTAATGGCCCAGAATTCTGTCATCGCCCGTAGTAGGTCTTTGTTATCTTGGTCGTGTTTTAACAGGGTGTTGTCATATGTCCATGTCCTACTTCTGTTGGTATCCCTTAACCCCTCTAAGTCAACTGCAATTATAGAATGGTCCGACCACACGCACGTGTGTATTCTCGAGTTCTGTAGCATAGGCTGTAATACCTGGCTTAGATAGATATAGTCAAGTCTAATGTAGGAATTGTGTGCGGCTGAGTAAAAGGTAGTGTCGGTTGTTGTACCGTATAATGTGTTCCAGGTGTCTCTAAGAGTGTGCGGCATAAATGCGTCCTGTATAGCCTTGACAATGCGGTTGTGTCTGTGGTGTTTGGGAGTCATTGTCTTAGTGTGTGAGGGTTGAATAGGGGTCATTGTTATGTTGAAGTCTCCTGCCAAAAGAATTTTGGTTTGTGACCACTCTGTGAGGAGATGGGCAACATGGGCGAAGAATGTATGCTGATTGTCATTGGGGGCATAAACATTACATAGGGTGACCTCGTTGTCCAGAATGCGTCCCCTCACTATCAAATATCTACCTTCAGGGTCAGCTATTGTACTATTGTGAGTGAAGCCCACTGAGGAGTGGATTAGGATAGACACTCCTCGAGTCTTATTGGGTGCTGTGGCATGATAGTGTGTATTGAACTGTTTAGTCCAATATTTTGGTAGCTTATCCTTTAGGAAGTGGGTTTCCTGTAAAAATACCAAGTTAGCATCCAGTGCTCTATATTGGTTTATTGCTAGTCTACGTTTAGTGTCTGTGTTGAGGCCCCTTACATTGTGAGAGATCAGTCTAATCCTGGTGTTCATAGGTATCTATAGTGGTGCGTGCTATTGTATGGGATAGCGTGTATGTATATGTGTATATAGTTTGTGAAATAAATCATCTTACCCCAAAACTTCTGATCTGGTGCGGTATGTTGCAGTCTGTGAGCCGGTATCTCGGAGGAATCGCCTAAGGAGGGGGGAGGGGGAGGGGGAGGGAGGAGCAAACAACAGTAAATTAAACAATCAACATATAACTGGTCCCCAACAGGGGGATGCTTCAACATTATTTGAGAGTGTCTTAGGGGTCGAGTGATATCCACTAGACCTCAAACTATAAGGAGGTGATCATCCACCTCTTCAGAATGTCAATATGTTGAGAACTATTACAGAACATGTCCTCCTTACAACCCGCCAGGGTTACTGATGATGAGGGTGAAGTCTATCTGTAGACGGTCTCCAAGCCCACCCAGCTCAGGCAAGCAATAGGGATCATTCCCTCAGCATAATTAGCGGTAAATTAATTATAAAGTTTCTTAGTTGTAGATGACCGCTTTTAAGTTGTTGATCTTCCGTCTCCTGACTGTTGAAGGTAAGGTGAGAGAAAAGAGAACACAACTTTATACCTTGTCTCTGGTTTCATTAGTTTTTTGCCTCTTATGGCTGACCCTCTGCCATGTCAGATGGGAACCAGCAGCTGTTTGGCTGCCCATCCGTGATGTTGTTGGTTCATGTTCCGGGAGGGCCGGAGGGTCCAAACCCAACAACCCACACACCTCCGGGATGTCTGCTTGGTCCTTGATGGTTATAGTTTTTGAGTCTTTGAGAATGTTTAGGGCGAAGGGGAACCCCCATCTATATGGAATCTGTTGTTTGCGTAGAATATTAGTTAAGGGTCTCAATGAGCCTCTTCGTTGTAGGGTGCGTAGGCTCAGATCCTGAAAGAACTGTACTACATTTCCCTGAAATTTAAATGTTGGATTTTTCCTGGCAGCCTGCAGTATTTTTTCTTTATCGGGGAAGAAGGTCATTTTGACTATTATGTCCCTTGGGGGTATTCCATTTTTGGTTTTAGCTTTGAGAGCTCTATGCGCCCTTTCCACATGGAATGTGTAATCAGGAGGTGATCCTGATATTTGACTGAAGAGCTGTGCTATGTATGCTGGAATTTCAGTAGTAGTAACATCCTCTGGGATCCCCTTCAGCCTAATGTTGTTTCGCCTGCTCCTGTTCTCCAAGTCTTCCATTTTGTCTTGCATTTCCTGTAGGAGCTGTTGTTGGTTGGAAACTGTTTGTGTTATTTCATCTACATTTTCCACCATTGCATCCTTCTGGTCTTCTAATATGTCAATCCTGTTTCCCATATCAGTGAGATCAGATTTAATTTCAGCTAGGCTAGATGTCATCGAGGTGTGTATGGCATCTATCTTCCCCCATAACTTTTCAAAATTATCTGCTAGGTCTTTTTTAGATACAAGAGATTGTAGGTCTGCCTTAGTGATAGGTGAGTGATCTTCGGGGGTTGGTGTTAAGGTTTGATCTGATTCATTTTCTTCCTCCATGTCTCTAGTAGTTTTGGAGGGGTGGGTTGCTTTAAAGAAGGAAGATACTGTGTGTGGGGTGCTAGGGTTTGTTATTTTCTCTCCCTTCCCGCCTCTTCTTGTAGCCATTACTGTAGTATATCAGTGGTTATTACTGTTATGTATGGTTGACAATAAGATTTTGAGGGAGGGTAATGTTTCCGTTTTCGTTATCTTGAGACTGTAGGGAAGAGCAGCCCCAGAGGCTGTGGGGTAACCTTGGCCGTGTTAATATATCAGTAGTGCTGAGGCAATTTTAGATAGTACAAAGGCATATGTCGCTGGACTCTCTACATCTAATCAGTAATTTGTGTTCTGCTGCGTCTCTTTAGAAGCATATGTAGAGGCAGATATCCCCTCACTTTATTCCTAGGGATTACATATTACTGTGGTGGGGTTTGACTCTATATTCAGAAGTTTCTCTCAGTAGGCAGTTCAATTATATGTGCAAGGTTGATGGGATTAAAAGAAAAAACCTCCCCCTAGGTTGTGGATTATATTACTGCAGTTTTATTCTCAAGAAATTTAATTACTCTCTAAATCATGAAAGTCTGCCTTGGTCCAAACTGTCCCCCTAATAAGTAGATTAATGGGGTGTCCAGCAGAGTAATGATTGGGTCCCAAAAGGTGTGAAAATGTCCCCCTGGTCAAGGGTAAGCCGCTTACAGTAAGGGGGTCTGAAGACTATTCATATAAAATCAAATCAAATCCTTTGCCAGCCTCTTACTTGCTTTATGTGGATGGTCAGGTCAGGCAGTATGAGTGAGATTGCCTATAGCTATATGCCGGTTTGAGTATGAGGGTTGTGAGGCCCCAAATGCCTGTAACGTTCCTTGCCTGAAAACCGTTCAGTCTTTTATAGTATCACAATACTGAGCCTCCAAATTCTGCTCCCTATTGTCAGAGCTGTTGTAGAAAGTATAGGCAGCAGGCCCCCAGCATATAATCTACCGCTTACACTATGTGACTGGCAGTGTGGCTGATTATTTTTTTGTTAGTGTGTCTTCGCTGCAGAGCTATGTTGTGTGGGTGAGGAGCCCTGTTATTCACTTACTTTGTGTCCCAAGATGGCGCCGCTCCGTGCTTGTTACATCTGGAGTTGAGCGCAGCTTACAGCAAATAACCTCCTCCTCAAGGCCCACGGGCTCACCGTCTCCTCACCGCTATGTGCGACGTTGTTCTTGGCCCCGGGGTAAAGATCTCTTCCTCCGGTGAAGGCAGTGAGGTATTTAGTGGCGGGCAATGCAGCCGATCGTCACCCTCTCTCTCTGCTCTGTTTTCCCGCCAGTGCCTGCGCCGGGTCGCTATCCTCTTCTCTCTGCAAGATCTCACCGTGAGAAGGACGGGCACATGGACTGCTGAGCTGTCCGGAATAGTCGCTCTGTTGGTGCCGACAAGGGCCGCAGAGGTTTCGGCGGGAGGGTTAAGTGCGCTCTGCAGATTATCTTCTTTTTTCACCTCCACTGCTATTCTCGGCCAAATTTCTCTGCAGAACCTCCGGTGCTATAAGGTCCTTCTCAGCAGGGGATCAGCAGATGTCTCTGGGTATATAAATCTTTGCTGGATCCCAATAAACTTTTAAAAAGTTAAAACTATAGCAGGAGCTCAGCCTAAACACGACCTTCTCCCTTGCTAGCTGGCTCCGCCCCCCCGCAATTGTATTATTTAAAGGGACAGGAAACTCCAACATTTTCTTTCATAATTTGGGTAGAACATACAATTTCAATCAACATTCCAATTTACTTCTGCTATCAAATTTGCTTTATTCTCTTGTTATCCTTTACTGAATGAGCAGCATTGCACTACTGGCAGCTAGCTGAACACATCTAGTTAGCCAATCACAAGAGACAAGTGTGTGGAGGCACCAATCAGCAGCTAGCTCCCACTAGTGTAGGATATGAGCATATTCATTTTCAACAAGGGATACCAAGAGAACAAAGCACATTCGAAAATAGAAGTGAATTTTAAAGTGTCTTAAAATAGTTTGCTCTATCTGAATCATGCAAGTTTCATTTTGACTTTCCTATTCGTTTAATTTTTATTTTTCCTTATGAATCTATGTTATGGATCAGCAATGTTATGGATCAGTTTTAGTTGTTATATATTATGGATTTAAAGAAACATAATTCAGATAGAATATACCATTTTAAATTACTTTCCAATTTACTTCTATTATCATTCTTTTGGTATCCTTTTTTGAAGGAGCAGCATTGCATTACTCCGAGCCAGTTGAACACACTGTGTGAAAAAAATGTCTTATTTGAAAAGCCACCAATAAGCAGGTAGCAGCAGTGCTGCATTGCTGTTCCTGAGCCTACCTAGGCATGCTTTTCAACAATGCATAAAAAGGGAACATACATTAGATAATTTAAGTAAAATGGGAAGTTGCTCAAAATTGCATGCTGCATCTGAATTATGAAAGTCTCAATAACTTTACTATGCCTTTAAATATAGTACAATTGCATAATCAACAAATGCATACTAAAAACACAATGCAATAACAATTTCAAACAAGCAGTAGTTTTTATTACAAATTTCTATCAGCTAGATTACGAGTTTTGAGCGCTATAGGAATTTTAATGACTGCCACAAAAGCTGCGTTATTCACATCATTATAGCGCTGCTATTACAAGTTTAAAAAAAGCAGGCTTGTGCAGGCGATATGGTGGCGTTGAACTCCATACCGCACCAAAATCAAGCGCTGCTTTGACATGCACGATTTCCCCATAGACATCAATGGGGAGAGCTGGACAAAAAAAAGCCGAGCATCGTTGATCGTGGAAACAAAAGCTCCGTAACGCAGCCCCATTGATGTCTATTGGGAAATAAAAAGTTATGTTTAAACCTAAAACCCTAAAATAAACCCGAGTCTAAACACCTCTAATCCGCCGCCCCCGACATTGCCGCCACCTACATACAGTTATTAACCCCTAATCTGCCGCCCCCAACATCGCCACTACCTACATACAGTTATTAACCCCTAATCTGCCACCCCCAACATCGCCGCCACCTACATAAAACTATTAACCCCTAATCTGCCACCCCCAACATCGCCCCCACCTACATAAACTATTAACCCCTAATCTGCTGCTCCCAATGTCGCCACTATACTAAAGTTCTTAACCCCTAAACCTCTGGCCTCCCACATCACTACCACTAAATAAATCCATTAACCCCCAAACCTAAACCTAACCCTAACGTTCCCTAACTTTAACATAATTAAAATACAGCTAAACTAAATTATAATTATTAACTAAATAATTCCTATTTAAAACGAAATACTTACCTGTGAAAAAAACCTAAGCTAGCTACAATATAACTAATAGTTATATTGTAGCTAGCTTATGTTTTATTTTTATTTCACAGGTAAGTTTGTATTTATTTTAACTAGGTAGACTAGTCAGTAAATAGTTATTAACTATTTACTAACTACCTAGTTAAAATAAATACAAACTTACCTGTGAAAAAAAACCTAACCTGCCTTACACTAAAACCTAACATTACAAAAAAACCCACTAAAATTACTAAAAATAACTAAATTACATAAAAAAACAAACACTAAATTACAAAAAATAAGAAACAAATTATCAAAAATAAAAAATAATTACACCTAATCTAATAGCCCTATAAAAATAAAAAAGCCCCCAAAATAAAAAACCCTATCCTACAATAAACTACCAATGGCCCTTAAAAGGGCCTTTTGTGGGGCATTTAGCTCTTTTACATGCCCAGACCCTAATCTAAAAATAAAACCCACCCCAAAAAAACGTAAAAAACCTAACACTAACCCCCGACAATCCACTTACAGTTCTTGAAGTCCCGCTTGAACGATCCATCCAGCCGGCAAAGTCCTCATCCATGCGGCAAGAAGTCTTCATCTAGACAGCATCTTCTATCTTCATCCATCCAGCGCGAAGCGGGTCCATCCTGAAGACATCCGTCACGGAGGATCCTCTTCATATGGTCACTGCCGTAAACTGGAACTTCAATGCAAGTGACGCCATCCAAGATGGAGTCCCTTGCATTCTTATTGGCTGAAAGATTTCAATCAGCCAATAGGATTGGAGCTGCAAAAATCCTTTTGGCTGTTCAAATCCGCCAATAGGATTGAGCTCTCATCCTATTGGCTGTTCCAATCAGCCAATAGGATGAGAGCTCAATTCTATTGGCTGATTGGAACTGAAAAAGGAGTAAAAAAAATTTTTAGCAGCTCTAATCTTATTGGCTGATTGAAATCTTTCAGCCAATTGGAATGCAAGGGAAGCCATCTAGGATGACGTCACTTGCATTGAAGTTCCAGTTTACGGCGGCGACCGTATGAAGAGGATGCTCTGCGCCGGATGTCTTCAGGATGGACCCGCTCCACGCTGGATGGATGAAGATAGAAGATGCCGTCTGGATGAAGATTTCTTGCCGCCTGGATGAGGACTTCACATGCTGGATGAAGATGGAAGACGCCGCCTGGATGAAGACTTCTTGCCGCATGGATGAGGACTTTGCCGGCACAATTGATCCTTCAAGCAGGACTTCAAGAACTGTAAGTGGATCCTCGGGGGTTAGTGTTAGGTTTATTTAAGTTTTTTTTGGTGGGCTTTATTTTTAGATTAGGGGCTGGGCATGTAAAAGAGCTAAATGCCCTTTTAAGGGCAATGCCCATACAAATGCCCTTTTCAGGGCAATGGGGAGCTTAGGTTATTTTAGATATTTTTTTTATTTTGGGGGTTGGTTGGTTGTGTGGTGGGTTTTACTGTTGGGGGGTGTTTGTATTATTTTTTTTACAGGTAAAAGAGATAGGGTTTTTTTTATTTTGGGGGGCTTTTTTATTTTGATAGGGCTATTAGATTAGGTGTAATTCTTTTTTATTTTTGATCATTTCTTTCTTATTTTTCGTAATTTAGTGTTTGGTTTTTTTGTAATTTAGTTATTTTGTTTTTTGTAATTAGATACTTTTTGTAATTTTTAGAGTAGTGTTAGGATTTTTTTAATGTGTAGTTTAGTTTAATTTAATTGGTAGTTAGTTTAATTGTAGTTTAATAATTAGGTATACAAAAAAGGGAGAGGGAATAGAATGTGCTCCTATTAAGAACCCCAAATAATTCAAATTCAAATATAAGTCCAATGTGGTGGACCATATGTTTATATGAGGTATATAAACCTGTACCACTAAAGGTTTAATGGGGGGTGCTCATTATCCGTATATGTAAGCAAACAAGAACAAGAGAAATGGATAACCCAGAGCACTCTTAACTGTATCAATCGGAAAATGTATTCACAGTGAGGTAATACACAGAGGAGAAAAAATTATAAAAATAAATAAAACTTAACATTTATTAAATATGCAATTAAAAAGGTAGTAAATTACTACCAGTGTGGTGTAATAAAAACGGTATAAAATACAGAAGAGCTGGCAAGCCCAGGAAAGTATCCTAAAAGATGTGACTGCACCAAATAAATCACTCAATTAACACAGAGGAAAGAATCTGCTATATAAACACCATAATATGCTCACGGATTGCACAAAAAACTAAGACTGAATAAAGAGGACAAACCTCACACCAATTAAGCTAAGCTAGTACAATACTAATTTATGGAGCGGTGTATAATATAGCAGAAATTCCATTCATTATACCATCAAGGTTCCTAGATTATTGTATAACTAAAGGTGCAGGAAACATCAAGTAAGCTGCAGAGCTCCTAGTGCAAGCGCCTGATGCGCATTTCACCATATGCTGGCTTTGTCAAAGGCTAACCCGTCTGGGTAAAGCCTCACTGTATAAGAACAGTAAGGGAGCCAATCAAAGGGGTCGATTCTTACACACCCCCTTCAAACACATAGACGTCATTGTTTGTTCCTCATTGGTTAACTGTATGCCACATGACTACAAGGTACTGATGAGTCATAGGAGGCGGGCACAGTGTCAATAGTGCCGAGGAATGTAAACACCTAAACACCTTCACAAGGAAACAGCATTGATCCAATTTCAGCAGGACCTACTCACAAGCATCTCTCGAGATGCTGCATAAGACATAGACAGAACCAACACTCATCCTTAATCTACTTTGTCATTTTTCAATATATATACAATTGTTTGATTATATGTAAATCGTTGAGATCCTTTGAGAACTAAGAGAATAATGTTTGGTGCAAATTACTATTAGCTTTGATAGTGTAGATTTTCTCCACAGTTTTTACATACAAGGGGAAATTGCAATCGTTTAGTGTAGTACACGCTTTTAATCGTATGATGACTACTGCGTTCACATTGTATCACTATAGATCATTGTGATATACTTGTCACCAACCCATTCTGCATGAACATAACAGTGCACTTCATTCACTAGTCGTCTATCACGTGGTATCAAACAGTGACACATCATAGGAGGTGGGCAGAGTGCCCGAGCGTCATAGATAGTAAGGCTGGTTAGTACCAAAACATAATTATTTATATTGTTATTAGAGAATTGCGGGCATAACCATGGACACTGAATGAAGCAAAAGTTGACGGTCAAAGTTACATAACATAAATTAACCAAGAAATTATAGAGTATACTCAACATACATGCCATTTAGAATATTAGTAGCGATCTTAGAATCACTAGTTCCTTATATCCCCAGTCGCTTCCCAGTGTCAGCCCAAGACAAATACGTCCCAGACATCTGTATAGTGGGCAGTCTTCACACAGGAGAATTATTATCTTAGTTTAATTGTTAGTTTAAAATTGTTTATTTAATTTGACAGGTAAGTTTTAATTTACTTACAGATAGGGAAATTGTAATTTTAATATAAAGTTAGGGGGGCATTAGGTTTAGGGGTTAATAGACTTATTATAGCGGCAGTGTGGGTGGACGGCAGATTAGGGGTTAATTATATTTAAATAGTGTTTGCGATGCGGGAGGGCGGCGGTTTAGGGGTTAATAGGTTTATTATAGTGGCAACGATGTCGGGGAGCAGCAGATTAGGGGTTAATAATTTTATTATAGTGTTTGCGATGTGTGTCAGTTTAGGGGTTAATAGGCAGTTTATGGGTGTTAGTGTACTTTTTAACACTTTAGTTATGAGTTTTATGTTACAGCTTTGTAGCATAAAACTCATAACTACTGACTTTAGATAGCGGTACAGATCTTGTCATTTTAGGCTGTACCGCTCACTTTTTGGTCTCCCAGGCAAACTCGTAATACCGGCGCTATGGGAGTCCCATTGAAAAAGTACTTTTTTAAAAGTGCGGTACTGACGTTGCATGACTGGCTAAATGGTGTGCGGTACACCTATACCTACAAGACTTGTAATAGCAGCATTAGGGGAAAAGCAGCGTTATGGGCCATAACGATGCTATTTGACTCATAACGCAAAACTCGTAATCTAGTTGAATGTTTCTTGTCATTTCCCTGTCTCCTCTATCATGTGACTGCCATTAGCCAATCACAGACCCAAATATATTGTGCACTTTTGCACATACTCAGTAGAAGCTGTTGCCTTAGAAAATGTGTATATAAAAAGAATGTGCACAATATGATAATGGATATAAATTGGAACTTTTTTTCATGCTCTTTCCGAATGTCCCTTTAAAAGAAACTTTAATTTATATTTTTCTTTAATGGACCTTTCATTTTTATTTAAAAATTTTTATTATGGACACTTGAAAGAAGAATGTTTTAGATTATCTTTTTGCTGGACCCGGCTGTGCTATTTATAGGTTTAACTAATTACGCCTGCACTTTATGACACGTTTGTTGCAAATAACAAACCATCACATTTGCTTAATCTAAATGTCTAATGTTCGCTGAAAATTGTGCCTTCATCAGTAATAAAGATTAATTATACCCTTAACTACTAAGATATTCCTGCTCTTACTATTAACCCTTAAAACAGAGGAGGTAGGGAATGTAGTAAATGGATAAATAATAGATACAATTCGAATATAGCATTTGAGCATTAGAAATACTATTCCTAATCTATCTATTAAAAAAAAATAATTCTAATATTGCATAATTTGGAGTAGCCTGTGCAGGAAGGTTTCTCTTAGCCTGATGTTATAAAACCTCTAGGTTAGTGAATAGACCAGATAATAGGGAGTCTGATCTGTTCATGACCAAAACTGATAGTTATTTGCTATTTTTTACACAATTTTTTTTTCTTTTTATAATTTGAATCAAATACAAAATTTAAAGAAATAATTACAAATACTATTACATTAAACTAATGTTAGAATGTTGTACAAACATTTGAAATTCGAAACGAATGAAAAAATGTGTTACAATTCATTTCATTTTTTAATGTTGCGAAAGAATTCGCCCATCCCTAACTGGTACATGTGCTCTCACAGCATCAGTACATATGCCGATGAAAAACATTAACAACTTAAAGGGACAGTAAAAACCAGAATTTTTGTTGTTTAAAAAGATAGATAATCCCTTTATTACCCATTCCCCAGTTTTGCATAACCAACACAGTTATATAAATATGCTTTTTACCTCTGTGATTACCTTGTATCTAATTCTCTGCAGACTGCCCCCTTATTTCAGTTCATTTGACAGACATGCAGTTTAGCCAATCAGTGCTCACTCCTAGGTAACTTCAATTGTGTGAGCTCAATGTTGTCTATGTGAAACACATGAACGAATGCGCTCTGAGAAAAACTGTCAAAATGCTTTCAGATTAGAGGCGGCCTTCAAGGTCTAAGAAATAAGCATATGAACCTCCTAGGTTTAGCTTTCAACTAAGATTACCAAGAGAACAAAGCAAAATTGCTGATAAAGGTAAATTGGAAAGTTGTTTAAAATCACATGTCCTATTTAAATCATAAAAGTTTTTTTGGACTTGACTGTCCCTTTAACTAGAAGCATTTTTCCCATAAGAAGCAAATTGCAAAAATGCTTCAATTTAAAACTGAAATGCAATTTTGACATTTCTATCCCATTTAAGCGGGCGGTAAACACCTTGTGATTTTTATATATATAATGTTCAGTTATGTGTAATAAAAAACTTTGCAATATACATTACTCCTTTTCATATAATTTAGCTCTGAACATGAAGGATTTTCTAGTTCTCAGAACCTGTAATGCACCTGCTGACTTCTCAAGGCTAATTTACATATTTATCTAATTGGCTTGAGCTGACAAAAACTGTACAACAATGTATTTTACACTAACTTTATAACTTAAGCCTTGTTGTCTGAGGACTAAAGCCTGATTGGCTCTTTCAGATAAGGCAAATGGTTTATGGAGTTTGGCTTTTAAAAGAACGCATGTGCCAGTCCTGTTTGATCCACATTTACAAGACCATTGATAACCCCAGAACAACAATTTTCTAATTATCCCAAAAAGATTTCAAATCAGACACTGTTTTATGCATGGGCAAAACAGCCACCGCCATATTGGATGATGTCACAAAGAAACAGAATCCCACAGATACAAATACTACCTGCTCATTCAATTAATATTACAAAAATAATAATAATAATAATATTTGATAACAGAACTAAACCAAATAAAAAAAAAAAGACTTGGACACTTGTATCCGAATCTGAAATTTAGAAGGTAAAGTCCCTTTATGGCAGTTCAAAGGCACAGAAAATCCATACAATAACCATGTATCCAAATGGTTTTCCAAAACATTGAATTTAAAAAGCCTAAAGTTCTATTTTGCAACACACTTCTGATGGGTTAAAATAGCCCTCATTAACAGGAAACAAGTTTTAAGGTATTATTCTTTACAACTAAACCGTAACTCAAGAAATTTAATATGAACCTCATCACACCGGGGTCAAACTCATTCAAACGTGAGTCAGTCATGGTGAAGTTATTAATTTACTTGAATAGAGTTCTAAAACCTAATCTGATTTTGATTGTGTACCTAAAAAAAAAGTCACTGACTGCAATTCTTTCTAAGAACAATGGCAGAATTGTTTGTCTTTTATAACTGAGCACCTGTGCCTGATTTATATCTAAAAACGAAAACACAGCATGCCAGCAGAGGCAAATAGTTGTTTTGTTTTACTCTGCAGTGAAAAAGTAAGGTTAAAGGGATAGTCTAGTCAAAATTAAACTTTAATGATTCAGATAGAGCATGCAATTTTAAGCAACTTTCTAATTTACACCTATTATCATTTTTTCTTCATTCTCTTGGTATCTTTATTTGAAAAGGCAGGAATGTAAGCTTAGGAGCCAGCCCATTTTTGGTTCAACACCTGGGTAGTGCTTGCTGATTGGTGTATAAATGTAGCCACTGTATCTGAATCATGAAATAAAACATTTGGGTTTCATATCCCTTTAATTTAATTTATAATAATGTTTAATTACATAATTTAAATGAATATAAATAAATATAAATATTGCTGTTTGTTTAACCCTTGCAAAGGGAGTAAACATAGGTCTAGATTACAAGTGGTGCAATAAGCAATACCATGACCATGCTAACACGCATATTACAAGTTGTAAGTAAACAGTTGCACTCAAGCGCAAACACAATTTCTGCTCAACAAATTAGCGTGCCGGAAGTCCTAGCGTAAAGTGCAAGGGTTAAACAAAAAGTTGCACAAATCACATCACAAACACATCAAAGAAACTATTACACACACATATATATATATATATATATATATATATATATATATATATATATATTCACATTAATGAAAACAGAGAAGCGCTCAACCTGAGAACGAACAATAGCATAATAGCTTGTTCTATGGCTAGTTACCACCCAAGAAGCAGCCTCTTTTAGCTTAACATGTGCCTTTCACAGAGAAGAACTTTCCTGAAGCATATCAGTCTGGTCCGTTTCTCTTGTTCAGAGAGGTATTGCCTGGTATTTCGGGGCTGGACTGTACTGTGAAGTCAGGATCAGACTGATATGCTTCAGGAAAGTTCTTCTCTGTGAAAGGCACATGTTGAGCAAAAAGAGGCTGCTTCTGGTAACCGGCCATAGAACAAGCTATTGTGTTATTGTTCGTTCCCAGGTTAAGCGCTTCTCTCTTTTTATTTATATGTATATATTCACCTTCTGATAAAATAATCATAAAAATATTAATAAAAGGGGTTTTAAGGGTTAAAAGGGTTATGGTATATGACAAAGTATTTGACTGGGAAAGGTTATTATGTATTAATTGCCTTTAAACTTGTAATATTATTTTATTCAATTTTAATATATTTTAATGTGTTTTTACTATAAATACTTAGGTATAGATATATATTTAACAAAAAATAATTATATATATAAAGAAGATGTTCTTTAGAGCGGTTGGTCTAATACAGTGTCGGCTTAGCACGCAGGTGAAGTGTTTGTTTTTTTTAACAGCGTGCCCTATTGAAGTCTATGGGAGAATACGTTAACGAGGTTGCGATATCTGAAGTCCTGAAATAAATAAAACATTTTTTTCTATGTGAAGAACATTGCAATATAAAATATGTATATTTTTTTAACACTGTAGGTCTTATGTGGCGTCAGTTTAGCGGTAAGTGTTAGTTTTGCTTTCAACGTAATCTGGCCCATAGGTATTGTCAGCCCCAGAGCAGCAATGCACTATTGGTATAACTGATAACTAAACACATCTGATGAGCGAATGGCAAGACACAAGTATGTGTAGCCACCAATCAGCAGCAAGCTCCCATCCTAAGACACCTGGAAGCAATGTTTGTAACATTGTTTATTGCAGTGTTATACAATGTTAAAAATAATGCTGCCATCCATTGCTAAAGACACGTGTATCAGCCTACCTAGGTTTATGCTTCAACAAAGAATACCAAAAGAATAAAGCAAATTTGATAATAAAAGTAAATTGAAAAGTTGTTTAAATTGCCTGCCCTATCTGAATTGCAAAAGTTTAAAGGGAAACTCAAGTCATGATTCAGATAGAGCAGCAATTTTAAACAACTCACCAATTTACTTCCATTAACAAAATGTGCACAGTCTTTTTATATTTATACTTTTTGAGTCACCAACTTCTACTGAGCATGTGCAAGAATTCACAGAATATACGTATAGGCATTTGTCATTGGCTGATGGCTGTCACATGCTACAGGGAGAGTGGAAATAGACGTAACTTTGAAATTTGTCAGACAAGAATTGACTATTTACATATTTATTTGTTTATTATTAAGTTCAGAATAAGAGCTATTGCATTGTCTTGTTATAATGCATGTGTTGATTATGCAAATCTACTGTATGTACTGTCCCTTTAATAAGCATCTTCTAATTCTGAATGATGGAGCAGTATTTAAATATAAGTGAAGTGAATTAGCAAAATGCTGAAATAGTGACGTCACTTGTGTAAACATGACCTGCTGAAATAGTGACGTCACTTGTGTAAACAGGACCTGCTGAAATAGTGACGTCACTTGTGTAAACAGGACCTGCTGAAATAGTGACGTCACTTGTGTAAACAGGACCTGCTGAAATAGTGACGTCACCTGTGTAAACAGGACCTGCTGAAATAGTGACGTCACTTGTGTAAACAGGACCTGCTGAAATAGTGACGTCACTTGTGTAAACAGGACCTGCTGAAATAGTGACGTCACTTGTGTAAACATGACCTGCTGAAATAGTGACGTCACTAATGTAAACAGGACCTGCTGAAATAGTGACGTCACTTGTGTAAACAGGACCTGCTGAAATAGTGACGTCACTTGTGTAAACAGGACCTGCTGAAATAATGACGTCACCTGTGTAAACAGGACCTGCTGAAATAGTGACGTCACTTGTGTAAACAGGACCTGCTGAAATAGTGACGTCACTTGTGTAAACAGGACCTGCTGAAATAGTGACGTCACTTGTGTAAACAGGACCTGCTGAAATAGTGACGTCACCTGTGTAAACAGGACCTGCTGAAATAGTGACGTCACTTGTGTAAACAGGACCTGCTGAAATAGTGACGTCACTTGTGTAAACAGGACCTGCTGAAATAGTGACGTCACTTGTGTAAACATGACCTGCTGAAATAGTGACGTCACTAATGTAAACAGGACCTGCTGAAATAGTGACGTCACTTGTGTAAACAGGACCTGCTGAAATAGTGACGTCACTTGTGTAAACAGGACCTGCTGAAATAATGACGTCACCTGTGTAAACAGGACCTGCTGAAATAGTGACGTCACTTGTGTAAACAGGACCTGCTGAAATAGTGACGTCACTTGTGTAAACAGGACCTGCTGAAATAGTGACGTCACTTGTGTAAACAGGACCTGCTGAAATAGTAACGTCACTTGTGTAAACAGGACCTGCTGAAATAGTGACGTCACCTGTGTAAACAGGACCTGCTGAAATAGTGACGTCACTTGTGTAAACAGGACCTGCTGAAATAGTGACGTCACCTGTGTAAACAGGACCTGCTGAAATAGTGACGTCACTTGTGTAAACAGGACCTGCTGAAATAGTGACGTCACCTGTGTAAACAGGACCTGCTGAAATAGTAACGTCACTAATGTAAACAGGACCTGCTGAAATAGTGACGTCACTTGTGTAAACAGGACCTGCTGAAATAGTGACGTCACCTGTGTAAACAGGACCTGCTGAAATAGTGACGTCACCTGTGTAAACAGGACCTGCTGAAATAGTGACGTCACTTGTGTAAACAGGACCTGCTGAAATAGTGGCGTCACTTGTGTAAACAGGACCTGCTGAAATAGTGACGTCACCTGTGTAAACAGGACCTGCTGAAATAGTAACGTCACTAATGTAAACAGGACCTGCTGAAATAGTGACGTCACTTGTGTAAACAGGACCTGCTGAAATAGTGACGTCACTTGTGTAAATAGGACTTGCTGAAATAGTGACGTCACCTGTGTAAACAGGACCTGTTGAAATAGTGACGTCACCTGTGTAAACAGGACCTGCTGAAATAGTGACGTCACTTGTGTAAACAGGACCTGCTGAAATAGTGACGTCACTTGTGTAAACAGGACCTGCTGAAATAGTGACGTCACTTGTGTAAACAGGACCTGCTGAAATAGTGACGTCACCTGTGTAAACATGACCTGCTGAAATAGTGACGTCACCTGTGTAAACAGGACCTGCTGAAATAGTGACGTCACTTGTGTAAACAGGACCTGCTGAAATAGTGACGTCACCTGTGTAAACAGGACCTGCTGAAATAGTGACGTCACTTGTGTAAACAGGACCTGCTGAAATAGTGACGTCACCTGTGTAAACAGGACCTGCTGAAATAGTGACGTCACCTGTGTAAACAGGACCTGCTGAAATAGTAACGTCACTAATGTAAACAGGACCTGCTGAAATAGTGACGTCACTTGTGTAAACAGGACCTGCTGAAATAGTGACGTCACCTGTGTAAACAGGACCTGCTGAAATAGTGACGTCACCTGTGTAAACAGGACCTGCTGAAATAGTGACGTCACCTGTGTAAACAGGACCTGCTGAAATAGTGACGTCACTTGTGTAAACAGGACCTGCTGAAATAGTGACGTCACCTGTGTAAACAGGACCTGCTGAAATAGTGACGTCACCTGTGTAAACAGGAACTGCTGAAATAGTGACGTCCCCTGTGTAAACAGGACCTGTCAGTAAAAGTTTGTTGCCGAGAAAATGTTTTTTTGTTAAGAGTTATAAGGGAGGGAGTTTTTACTGGAAGAATAAACATAACATGACGCATCTGTTATTTCTTCTAATGGGAAAAAATCATATCAGAGAACAAAGAATTTAGCAAAGCACTTACCTGTAATAAGATATTGAAGAGACTGGAAATCACATTGCAAAACTTAAATGGTGATTAAAGGGCCACAACAGTTGAAATATTACATGCTCTGATTTGTTAGAGCCGGTCATTATAAGACTATTGAGTCTGCGTTACTATGTCTTAAACACCTGCAAAGCTGTTAAACATACATTAGAAGTCAGCTAGCCCTCTGACCCAATAGACAGCACTAGTCGCACGACTCAGATGTCAAACTATACTGCTTATTGGATCATTGATGGGTTTCGCTTGAGACCAGCAGTGCTCTGTTTGTCGGGAACAGAAACTTCTACTGTGTATTTAACCCCTATGGGTTAAACACATAGTAGTCCAGAGTTGATAGTCTTAAAATTTCATGCTTTAACTAAGTATAGCATGTCATTTTCCGATTTGATGGCCCTTTAAAGGGTCATTAAATGCACAAAATATTCAGAGTTATGCTTGATGGATCTGTTTGTAAGGTAAATGCCATAATAGGCAGAGTTTAGATCTATCTTTATTGAGGAGGGAGGGGGGTTGTCATTATAATTTATTTGTGTGAGCAATTCATTTTAGGAATTTTACTCAGGTCAAATATATAATTTAATCATAAAGACACTTGTTAATAACTGAAGCTATAAATGTGGTGCAGAATATTCTAGTGTGAAACACATTTGCAAATATGTGTTTGGTTGAGACCATATAATCAGATGTCATAGTACTAGCTGGTTAATCAGAGATCTACTTTGTATGCACTGGTCGTTACTTCCACAACTGAAATTTACTCAGAGTAAACCAACTGTCCCACTTTTTGTGGGACTGTTACAAGTTGGATGCTATGTCCTGCTCTCACTCCTGACACTTTCCTTACTGTACATCCTGGTTTATATAAAGAACTGGTAACTGCCTTAGCAATTTTCAGGGATGTCCATTCAAAAAGTGTGCAATATTAATTTATGTCTGAGGGACTGGCAAAACCCTATGAAAAACTGTACAGCTCTTCAAATGAACTAGACTTTAACCCATTGTTAATTAATTTATAATGCACATGACCCTAAATTACTCTAAGTGACATAGAAGTCAACATGAAACACTTGTGATTTATAGTGTGTAATAATAATTTAAAAATAAAGCTTTCCAATTGACTTTTATTATCATATATGACATAAATACTCTTGGTATTTTTGGTTAAAATTGAATTCATTCCATGAGAGCATACTAAGGTAGACTCAAATGTGAGTGCATGTATTAAGCACTGTATGGCAGCAATGTTAATAACATTGTCATACAGTGTTACTAGCATTGTAAACAAGACAAACACTCCTGACTCTACCTCAGTATGCTCTTAGGTAAAGGAACCTTAAAGTAACATAGTAAAATTTAAACGTTCATGATTTAGATAGAACATTAAATTTTAAGAGACTTTCAATTTATTTCTATTATCAATTTTCCTTGGTTATCTTGGTATCCAATGTTGAAAAGCATACCTAGGTAGGCTAAGGAGCAGTAATGCACTTTTGGAACTAGCTGGTGATTGCTGGCTACACAATAACATAATTTATGCTTACCTGATAAAATTATTTATTTCCGGATATGGTGAGTCCACTACATCATCAATTACTAAAGGGAACCTAGCACATAGGACCACCTTATACGCATGAAAGATACTGCAAAGCCGAGAGATCCTTGCAGAAGAAATGGCAACAAGAAACAAAACCTTTCAATATACAAATGTAATATCTATGGAATGCATTGGCTCAAATGCAGCCTGCTGCAAAACCTTAAGAACAAAGTTAAGACTCCAAGGAGGAGTAACCGACATAAACACAGGCTTGATTCTGACCAAGGCCTGACAAAAAGGTTGAACATCTAACACAACCGCCAAACACTTATTCAACAGAATAGATAAAGCAGAAATCTGACCTTTCAGAGTACTGACTGACAACCCCTTCTCCAGACCATCCTGGAGAAAAAACAAAATTCTAGGAATCCTAACCCTACTCCAAGAGTAGCCCTTAGATTCACCCCAATAAAGTTATTTACGCCATACCTTATGGTAAATTTTTCGAATAACAGGCTTACGAGCTTGAATCATGGTCTCAATGACCAATTCAGAAAAACCATGCTTAGACAAAACTAAACGTTCAATCTCCAACCAGTCAGTTTCAGAGAAAGGAGATTTGAATGAAAGAAAGGACCCTGAGTTAGAAGATCCTTCCTTAGAGGCAGCCTTAAAGGAGGCCAAGATGACATGTTCACTAGGTCTGCATACCAGATCCTGCGAGGCCATGCAGGAGCTATTAGAATTACCGATGCTCTCTCCTGTTTGATATGAGCAATGACTCGTGGAAGAAGAGCAAACAGAGGAAACAGATAAACCAGACAGAAACTCCAAGGCACCGCCAGAGCATCTATCAGAGCTGCCTGCGGATCTCTTGACCTTGAACCATACCTTGGAAGCTTGGCATTCAGCGGAAATGCCATCAGATCCAATTCCGGCACCCCCACTTGAGGGTTAACCTGGAGAACACCTCCTGATGGAGAGCCCACTCCCTGGGATAAAAAGTATGTCTGCTCAGAAAATCCATTTCCCAATTGTCCACTCCTGGAATGTGGATTACAGATAGGCAACAATCGTGAACTTCTGCCCACTGAATAATCCGAGCCACCTCCCTCATGGCTAAGGAACTGTGAGTTCCTTCCTGATGGTTGATGTAAGCCACATAGGTGATATTGTCTTATTGAAATCTGATAAATCGGGCTAAAGCCAACTGAGGCCACGTTATCAGAGAATTGTAAATTGCTCTCAATTCCAAGATGTTTATGGGGAGAGCAGACTCCTCCCATGTCCATAATTCCTGCGCCTTTAAAAAACCCAAGACTGCTCCCCAACCTAACAGGCTGGCATCCGTGGTCACGATCACCCAAGAAGGTCTCTGGAAGCATGTGCCCTGAGACAGATGTTCCTGAGAAAACCACCACAGAAAAGAGTCTCTTGTTAAAACGTCTAGATCTATCCTCTGGGACAGATCCAAATGGTTTCTGTTCCATTGCTTGAGCATGCACAATTGCAGAGCTCTCAAATGGAATCGAACAAAGGGAATGATGTCCATGGAAGCGACCATCAAACCAATTACTTCCATACATTGAGCTACAGATGGCCGAAGAGTAGCCTGAAGTGAGAGGCAAGCAGAGAGAATTTTGGATTTCCTGACCTCCGTCAGAAAAATCTTCATAGATAGGGAATCTATTATAGTCCCTAGAAACACCACCTGTATAGCTGGAACAACGGAACTATTTCCCAGATTCACGTTCCAATGGTGGGAACGTAGAAAAGATAACAATATCTCTGTATGGGAACTTGCTAGTTGAAAAGATGGCGTCTGAACCAGAATGGCATCTAAGTAAGGTGCCACTGCAATTCCCCGCGACCTGATCACTGCCAAGAGAGCCCCCAGAATTAAAGAAAATTCTGGGAGCTGTGGCAAGGCCAAACGGAAGAGCCACAAACTGAAAATGTTTGACTAGAAAAGCGAAATTCAGAAACTTGTGATGATCCCTGTGAATAGGAACATGAAGATAAGCGTCCTTTAGATCTATGGTCATCATGAACTGACCTTCCTGAACCAAAGGAAGAATGGACCCAATGGTCTCCATTTTGAAGGACGGCACCCTGAGAAACCTGTTGAGACCCTTTAGGTCTAAAATGGGACGAAATGTTCCCTTTTTCTTGGGAACTACAAACAGATTTGAATAGAATCCTAGACCCTGTTCCCTTACTGGAACTGAAACAATCACTCCCAGAGAGAAAAGATCATGAGTGCAGTTCAAGAATGCCTCTCTTTTTGCCTGATCTGCAGATAAACTTGAGAGGTGAAACCTGCCCCTGTGAGGGAGAAAATTGAATTATATCTTGTAACCCTGAGAAACAATGCCCACAGCGAAAGGATCTGGGACATCTTGTAACCACTCCCGAAAAAACAGGGAAAGTCTGCCCCCCACTTGATCCGACTTCGGACCAAAGGCCGACCCATCATGCTGATTTAGACTCAGCTGAGGGTTTCTTAGATTGTTTCCCCTTGCTCCAGGACTGACTGGGTCTCCAAGATGACATGGATTGTCCCTGTTTGGAAGCAGAGGAGGAAGGCTTTTGACTTTTGAAGTTACGAAAGGAACGAAAATTACTTTGACGTCCCATAAATCTAATATTTTTGTCTTGCAGTAGAAAAGATCCTTTTTTCCACCCATAACATCAGATATTATTTCTGCCAATCCAGGCCCAAACAAAGTCTTACCCTTGTAAGGAAGCGCCAAAAGCTTAGACTTGGAAGAAAAATCAGCTGACCAAGACTTAAGCCACAAAGCCCTGCGAGCCAAGACAGAGAAACCAGACAGCTTGGCCCCCAGTTTAATTTAACTTGCATATTAGCATCAGAAATTAAAGAATTGGCTAGTTTAAAAGCCTTAATCCTATCCTGAATATCCTCTAACAAAGTCTCCTCTAAAATAGATTTAGATTAAGCATTGCACCAATAAGATGCTGCACTTGTCACTGTGGCAATACACACTGCAGGTTGCCATTGAAGACCCTGATGCACATACATCTTCTTCAAATATACCTCTAGCTTCTTATCCATCGGATCCATAAAAGAGCAACTATCTTCTATAGGGATTGTAGTTGTCTTAGCCAGAGAAGAGACAGCCCCTTCTACTTTAGGCACCGTGCACCAAGAATCCTTAATGGATTCAGCAATAGGAAACATTTTCTTAAAAACTGAAGACGAGGAAAACGGAATCCCTGGTTTTTCCCATTCCTGCCCAATAATCTCCGTCACACGATCTGGAACAGGAAACACTTCCGAAGAGGAAGAGACATCATAGAATCTATTAAGCTTACTAGATTTCTTAGGATTAACTAAAACAGGAGAGTCAGAATCATCCAAAGTAGCCAAAACCACTTTTAATAAAACATGAAGGTGTTCAAGCTTAAACCTAAAGCTTACTTCTTCCACCTGAGACAAAAGATTAACACTGTCAGAATCAGAAATTTCACCCTCAGAGGCCTATTTATCAAAGGTCTGTCGGACCTGATCCGACAGTGCGGATCAGGTTCGACAGACCTCGCTGAATGCGGAGAGCAATACGCTCGCCGTATTCAGCATTACACCAGCAGCTCTTCTGAGCTGCTGGTGCAACGCCGCCCCCTGCAGACTTGCGGCCAATCAGGGTGTCAATCAACCTGATCATACTCGATCGGGTTGAATTGTGGCGATCTATGTCCAGCTCATCAGAGCAGGCGGACAGGGTTATGGAGCAGCGGTCTTTAGACCGCTGGTTCATAACTGCTGTTTCTGGCGAGAAAAGCCAGAAACACGGGCCCACAAGCTCCACACGGAGCTTAATAAATGGGCCTCTCAGAAGGAACTGAGGAAACATCCTCCATAGAATTATGAGGAGGATCAACCTGTATAGAAACTGCTGAAACAGGAACTTTACAATCTATTAAATGTTTAGTTTTCCTCTTGCATTTTCCTAAAGCAGGAAAGGCAGAAAAAGCTTCAGATACTGCAGAAGATATCTGAGCAGCACAATCTGCAGGCAAATATACCCCACCAGGAGGTTGAGAGGAACCGCAGGACACTGCATGTGATGCCATAGAGGTTTGGGACGTTTGAGAAGGCTGCGGCACTGGCTGACCAGCATCATCCTGAGAGACATGAGGCTCATAAGACAATCATTTTTCTTTACATTGTACCGTTCTAGCTAAACAAGTAGTACAAAATTGCAAAGGATAAAAATTTGTGCCTCTAAACATAATAAACATTTATTAAATACAATATCATCATTATCCATGTCCATAGCTAAGAAAAATCAGCCCCAGAAAATAATTTGAATAAAGGACAACTGTCACTTTAAGGAAAACGTAAAAAAAAAAAAAAAACGTTATTAAAAAAACTAAAGTTTTACAACCTCTACACCTCAGCAGTACTGAGGTACCTACCGCAACTCCAGGAGACTCGAAGAGGACACAAAGAATGACAGGCAACTGCACATACACTGAGACAGACTGCAGCAACAGCAGAGACGCCGATCCGTTCAATATAACTGAAACACAAGAATCACATGACCAGCACATCCAGAAGAGCGCAAAAAAAAAAGGTGCGAAATTTGAAACAGACATAGCAACGACCATTACTACACAACAAAAACAAACATTTGCCAAAAAAATTTTTTGCAACACCCGGACCTAACATGCAAATCCAAAATTACATAGTGCCTGCATACTGCCTATCAAAATCTATTAAGGGGATTACTAAATCACAGAATGAAAAACTGCAGAACATAAATAATGAATCTTTTAAAAGTGCAAAGTCTCCTATACCTAGAAGACAAAAAAGCACTTACCTGCAGTCTAGTTGTCTGGCACCACCTTTAAACTTCCTAACTGATTAAAAGCCACCACTACTCTGCGGCAGAGATTGACATGGACTACAGCTATACCCAAATTCTTGCTTGCAGGGAAAACTATCCCCAAGGATTTCATTTCTTCAGACACCAAAGTTCACCTCCTCCATTGACAGAGGCAAAGAGAATGACTGGGGATTATGGGAAGGGGAGTGGTATTTAACAGCTTTGCTGTGGTGCTCTTTGCCACCTCCTGCTGGACAGGAGAGATATTCCACTAGTAATTGATGACATTGTTGACTCACCATATCTTAGGAAAGAAATGACTCTTGTCATTGACTCACAAGATGTGCTCAGCTAGCTCCCATTAGTGCATTGCTGCTATGAAGCAGATGTTAACTATGTGTTTGACTCATTTTCAAGGGTTAAGCACATAGGGCTCCATTTATCAAGCAGTGGTTGCTGCTTCTGGGGCCATTGTTTCAGGAGAGACTGAAAGTTAAGAAGCAGAATGTACAATCTTAAAGGGACACTGAACCCAATTTTTTTCTTTTGTAATTCAGAAAGAGCATGCAATTTTAAGCAACTTTCTAATTTACTCCTATTATCAATTTTTCTTCGTTCTCTTGCTATCATTATTTGAAAAAGAAGGCATCTAAGCTTTTTTTTGGTTTCAGAACCATGGACAGCACTTTTTATTGGTGGATGAATTTATCCACCAATCAGCAAGGACAACCCAGGTTATTCACCAAAAATGGGCCGGCATCTACAGGGAGTGCAGAATTATTAGGCAAGTTGTATTTTTGAGGATTAATTTTATTATTGAACAACAACCATGTTCTCAATGAACCCAAAAAACTCATTAATATCAAAGCTGAATAGTTTTGGAAGTAATTTTTAGTTTGTTTTTAGTTATAGCTATTTTAGGGGGATATCTGTGTGTGCAGGTGACTATTACTGTGCATAATTATTAGGCAACTTAACAAAAAACAAATATATACCCATTTCAATTATTTATTTTTACCAGTGAAACCAATATAACATCTCAACATTCACAAATATACATTTCTGACATTCAAAAACAAAACAAAAACAAATCAGTGACCAATATAGCCACCTTTCTTTGCAAGGACACTCAAAAGCCTGCCATCCATGGATTCTGTCAGTGTTTTGATCTGTTCACCATCAACATTGCGTGCAGCAGCAACCACAGCCTCCCAGACACTGTTCAGAGAGGTGTACTGTTTTCCCTCCTTGTAAATCTCACATTTGATGATGGACCACAGGTTCTCAATGGGGTTCAGATCAGGTGAACAAGGAGGCCATGTCATTAGATTTTCTTCTTTTATACCCTTTCTTGCCAGCCACGCTGTGGTAGTACTTGGACGCGTGTGATGGAGCATTGTCCTGCATGAAAATCATGTTTTTCTTGAAGGATGCAGACTTCTTCCTGTACCACTGCTTGAAGAAGGTGTCTTCCAGAAACTGGCAGTAGGACTGGGAGTTGAGCTTGACTCCATCCTCAACCCGAAAAGGCCCCACAAGCTCATCTTTGATGATACCAGCCCAAACCAGTACTCCACCTCCACCTTGCTGGCGTCTGAGTTGGACTGGAGCTCTCTGCCCTTTACCAATCCAGCCACGGGCCCATCCATCTGGCCCATCAAGACTCACTCTCATTTCATCAGTCCATAAAAAATAAGAAAAATCAGTCTTGAGATATTTCTTGGCCCAGTCTTGACATTTCAGCTTGTGTGTCTTGTTCAGTGGTGGTCGTCTTTCAGCCTTTCTTACCTTGGCCATGTCTCTGAGTATTGCACACCTTGTGCTTTTGGGCACTCCAGTGATGCTGCAGCTCTGAAATATGGCCAAACTGGTGGCAAGTGGCATCTTGGCAGCTGCACGCTTGACTTTTCTCAGTTCATGGGCAGTTATTTTGCGCCTTGGTTTTTCCACACGCTTCTTGCGACCCTGTTGACTATTTTGAATGAAACGCTTGATTGTTCGATGATCACGCTTCAGAAGCTTTGCAATTTTAAGAGTGCTGCATCCCTCTGCAAGATATCTCACTATTTTTGATTTTTCTGAGCCTGTCAAGTCCTTCTTTTGACCCATTTTGCCAAAGGAAAGGAAGTTGCCTAATAATTATGCACACCTGATATAGGGTGTTGATGTCATTAGACCACACCCCTTCTCATTACAGAGATGCACATCACCTAATATGCTTAATTGGTAGTAGGCTTTCGAGCCTATACAGCTTGGAGTAAGACAACATGCATAAAGAGGATGATGTGGTCAAAATACTCATTTGCCTAATAATTCTGCACTCCCTGTAAACTTACATTCTTGCATTTCAAATAAAGATACCAAGAGAATGAAGAAATTTTGATAATAGGAGTAAATTAGAAAGTTGCTTAAAATGTCATGCTCTATATGAATCGTGAAAGAATTTTTTTTGGGTACAGTGTCCCTTTAAATGTCGGCATCTGATACTGACCTGGAGGCACCGAATTTGTTCATATATGTCTCTCGAAGAGAACTTTGTCTTCATAAATGGGGCCTATGGTGATTTCTGTAGATACATAATTTGATACATTTTTCTAAATGATTGTGATTGACCCCATAATTATATGCACTCAATAGTGCAATTAAATAATTCTGTAACACACTACATATAAGTTTCATGTTGACGTCCTATAAATCACTTATTTATGGAAGAAGCATCAGCACTTGAAGTGCTACAAACTGATAATTCTTTCAGGAAAGATAATTTTCGCTTTATTATCTTAACATATTTTTCCAATTACCAAACTGTGGTTAGATGACTTACATCTTCCTGCACAAAATGATAACAGCTTGTCAAACAGCTGGAGGAATGACTTTACCTTTAAATAGCTTGTAGATTAGCAGCGGCAGAACTGTGAAGTCAGTTTACTACGCAGAGGATGTGTCTCATGTCCTATAAAAACTTCACAAGCAAGAAAGTGAAGCTTTTTCTAACATTTCCGATTAATGCAATAAAATTATAATATCTTCAGCACACGAGATGCCTCTAGTCTATTTACTACCTGCTTGCAAGCAGATGGGAAATCTAGTTCTTATTGTAAATTAAAGTATGTGAAATGAGCTTACTGTTACATGGTATTTATGCTGTGTATAGAATAAATCAACATCACTAAATGTTATCTTGAGAATGTTGGCTTTTGTAAAAGGGAATTAAAGTCATCAAATATATATATAATATATATATATATATATATAGAGAGAGAGAGAGAGAGAGAGAGAGAGAAAGAGATAGAAAGAAAATGAGAGAAAGAAAGATAAAGATAGATAGATAGATAGATAGATAGATAGATAGATAGATAGATTTATATATTTTTTAGATTTATAACTACCTTTTTGTGAGTGCCTATCCTTATACATAGAAACATAGAATTTGACGGTAGAACCAAAAAGGCCCATCAAGTCTACCCATATTACAGGTTACTTTTTTCCTAGGATAGCCTTATGCATGTCCCAGGCATTTTTTTATTCCTTTAGAGTCTCTTGGAGCCGATTTAAGAAAGTTTGAGCGGACATGATACGATGTAGCATATCATGTCCGCTGCACATCAATAAATGCCAACAGCATACGCTGTCGGCATTTATCATTGCACAAGCAGTTCTTGTGAACTGCTTGTGCAATGCCCCATGGAGTGTCAATCAGCCCAATCGTATAGGATCAGGTGGATTGATGTTCCCAGCCTCAGAGCAGGCAGACCAGTTATGAGCAGTGGTCTTTAGACCGCTGCTTTATAACTGCTGTTTCCGGCGAGCCTGAAGGCTCACGCGGAAACAGGGGCATCAAGCTCCATTTGGAGCTTTATAATTTGGCCCCTTTGTGTTTACCACCTCAAATGGAAGTTTATTCCATGAATCCACCACCCTTTCTGTAAAAAAATGCTTCCTCAAATTTCTCCTGAATCTGCTACCCTCTAACTTTAGACTGCGACCCCTTGTTTTGGCATTTATTTTTTTGTGGAAATTGCTTTCAGCTTCTACTTTTTTAAGTCCCTTCATATATTTGAAGGTTTCTATCATGTCACCTCTTCCCCTTCTATCGCAGTCTAAACTATACATATTTAGATCATAAAGACTTTCTTTGTACGTTTTATATATTATACAATGCCCTCTTTTAGACAGCTTCTAGTTTATTTATATATTTCTGAAGATATGGTCTCCAGAACTGTACACAGCATTCCAGATTTGATCTAACTAATGATCTGTAAAGTGGCATAATAACCTTACTATTTCTGCTACTAATACCTCTCCCAATGCAACCAAGTATTTGACTGGCCTTACTGGTTGCAATACTGCATTGTGTACCAAGTTTTAAATCATCTGAAATAATAATTCCCAAGTGCCTTTCTTCTTTAGTTACAGTCAGTAATGTACCATTGAGACTTTTAATGGCCTTTGGGTTTTTGGATCCTATATTCATAATTTTGCTCTTGGTAATATTACATTTCAGATTCCATTTATTTGACTACTCCTCTAGTTTTTTAATATCACTGTTCATTTGATCAACCCCTCTTGGAACATCTACTCTGTTACAATTTTTTGTATCATCAGCAAACAAGCAAACCTTCCCTTTAAGCCCACTTCCAATATCACTTATGAACATGTTAAACAAAACAGGCCTAAGAACTGACCCTTGGGAAACACCACTAGTAATAGACGCCTCATTTGAATGTACTCCATTAATTAAAATTCTCTGTCGTCTATCTTTAAGCCAGCATTCTACCCACTTAATAATCTTAGCATCTACTCCAAGGCAATACATTTTGTGAATAAGTTAAATACATCCTTTAGTTTAAAAAAAAAATATATATATATATATATATATATATATATATATATATTTCTAAGGTTGTTAAAAATACTGTGTGTATATACAATGATAGGAGACAAGGAAAAGTAATATTTTACAGCAAATAATAATATAAAAACACACTCAATCAATTCACTTTAAAGTTTCATCAATTCCAGTCACTGAGGATGACCACAAAACTGCAAAATTTTAAAGAATTTTGTTCACTCAATCCAGAGTTAAGGGAACCTGAAAACAGGGTTTAACATTTAACAGTCCGTACTTTTATTTATTGATATATTCATTATAAATCATTTGAGTTTTATAATAATTTATTAAATATTGTCATTTTTTACAGCACTCCATCCTTCAATTATATATGTTTAGTGGTATGTCCTAATATATTGAATCTTGAAAAACTATATAATGTGATATTTTACAAATGTATTCTATTGATCCTAGATATGATTTCTATAATTAATTAAAAAACCAACTGTAACTCTTCACATTACAAGTCCTAAAGAGCGATCAGTAATATCTCCCTGATGATAATCAAAACATTACATTATCACATAATGCACTACTGCTTGATAATATACAGTGTAATTGGACACAATCTTTCAGAATATTTCCTGTTATGCTCCTATCATACATACATTAATAGACAATGCACTTATATAGTTCAGACATACAGTAACCTACAAGCTAAGTGACATAAGTGGGAGAAGTCCCCAGCCGTTACCATTTGGTTGCTGTAGTTTTAAAGCAATGCTGTTCTTGATAAAATTGTAATGCACCACTGTGCAATTGGATGAAATTAGGCATAACTAATGGGTTAAAAAGGCAAAAAGAAAAATAATAAAATAAAGAAAACTTCGTAGAGCTAAATAAGTAACAACACAATTATTAACATGAATAGAAATAGTATCCGATGTTTCCTATATCCTATACAAAATGAAATAGTTATGAAAATGTTCATGATGTAAAAGTAGATGAGTTAATGAGAAAGGATACTTGGATATTTGAGCGTTATTAATGTGTTAGAGCAGTTTATGATTGACCTATTGCTTGTATATAACTGTACAGAGAGAGATAAGTGCTCAACTAGGAACAACAGCTCAGTAGCTTGTTCTTTAGTCACTAAAGAACAAGCTACTAAGCTGTTGTTCCTAGTAGTGGGTCACCAGCTGGGAGCAGAATATTTTAGTCCAATCATGCCTTGTACAGAAGAGAACTTTCCTGAAGTATATCAGTCTGGTCAGTATTGCCTGATATTTTGTGGCTGGACCAGGGGTGAAACTACAGGGGGTGCAGAAGTCGCAATTGGGGGCAACCAAGGGTGGGGGACCAGATTTAAAAAAAAAAAAATTAACAATAAAAACGTTGACCTGCCACTACCTGCACTGATATTATGGGAGTGTGACATGATGCTTCACTAGTGTCTCTGACTAAAGGGGTTAGTGTTTCTGTTTTACCCATTAGTGTTTATGTGTGTGTGTGTATGTATGTATATGTGAATGTATGTATGTGACTGTGTGTGTATTTATGCATGTATGTGTGTGTGTATTTATGTATGTATGTGACTGTGTGTGTATTTATGCATGTATGTGTGTGTGTATTTATGTATGTATGTGACTGTGTGTGTATTTATGCATGTTGTGTGTGTATTTATGTATGTATGTGACTGTGTGTGTATTTATGCATGTATGTGTGTGTATTTATGTATGTATGTGACTGTGTGTGTATTTATGCATGTATGTGTGTGTGTATTTATGTATGTATGTGACTGTGTGTGTATTTATGCATGTATGTGTGTGTGTATTTATGTATGTATGTGACTGTGTGTGTATTTATGCATGTATGTGTGTGTGTATTTATGTATGTATGTGACTGTGTGTGTATTTATGCATGTATGTGTGTGTGTATTTATGTATGTATGTGACTGTGTGTGTATTTATGCATGTATGTGTGTGTATTTATGTATGTATGTGACTGTGTGTGTATTTATGCATGTATGTGTGTGTATTTATGTATGTATGTGACTGTGTGTGTATTTATGCATGTATGTGTGTGTGTATTTATGTATGCATGTGACTGTGTGTGTATTTATGCATGTATGTGTGTGTGTATTTATGTATGTATGTGACTGTGTGTGTATTTATGCATGTATGTGTGTGTGTATTTATGTATGTATGTGACTGTGTGTGTATTTATGCATGTATGTGTGTGTGTATTTATGTATGTATGTGACTGTGTGTGTATTTATGCATGTATGTGTGTGTGTATTTATGTATGTATGTGACTGTGTGTGTATTTATGCATGTATGTGTGTGTGTATTTATGTATGTATGTGACTGTGTGTGTATTTATGCATGTATGTGTGTGTGTATTTATGTATGTATGTGACTGTGTGTGTGCGGGGGGTAAACAGTTTCCCTATACAGTACCACTATATACAGTACGGGGGGGCTGGACCATATCACAGACTACTGTGGTCACTTTATAAAGTACTGGGGCGGGTAGGGTCAGACTAGCCATCTCACCGGCAGATTACAGACTGTGTCACTGACACACTATATACAGTACTGATGGGTTAAACAGTGTCACTATATACAGTAATAGGGGGTCAGACCACCTCACAGACTGTGGGCACCTCCTTTTGCAGACATGTAATCTGATTCACATTTTTTTCTGTGTTAAATGTAAAAAAAAAAAAGAAGATATGTATCAAATTCACTTTTTTGGGGGGGGGGGTGGAGGGGTGGGGGGGTTGGAGGGGTGGGGGGTCCTTCTTAGATTTTTGCACCTGGGCCCTGTGGTTTCTAGTTACGCCTCTGGGCTGGACCATCCTTTTTCAGCTCAGTAACTTGCTCTTTGGTGGGTCACCACCGGGGAGCAGCTTATTTTAGCCCAGCTGTGCCTTACACAAAGGTGAACTTCCATGAAATATATCAGTCTTATACTGCCTAAAAAGGACCGTCCAGACCTTAAATACCAGGAAAACATTTTGGCCTCCTCAGTGAGGTTCAGCCATATCTATTTAAAGGACCAGTCAATACATTAGATTTGCATAATCAACAAATGCATGATAAGAAGACAATGCAATAGCAAAGGACCAGTCAACACTGTAGATTTGCATAATCAACAAATGCATGATAAGAAGACAATGTAATAACACTTAGTCTGAACTTCAAATGAGTAGTAGATTTTTGTTAAATAAATTGCAAAGTTATGTCTATTTCCACTCCCCCTGTATCATGTAGCAGCCATCAGCCAATCACAAATGCATATACGTATATGCTGTGAATTCTTTCACATGCTCAGTAGGAGTTGGTGACTCAAAAAGTGTAAATATAAAAAGACTATGCACATTTTGTTAATGGAAGTAAATTGGAAAGTTGTTTAAATTTGCATCCTGTATTTGAATCTTGAAGTTTAATTTTGACTTGAGTGTCCCTTTAAGTAAATTGGGAAGGGAGTCCAAGTCTGGTTTCTCCATAACCCTTAGGGAAACGTTTCCCACAGTTATAATACTAATATACATAGAGAGAGAAGCACTCAGCTATGAGCAAACAACAGCTCATTAGCTTGTTCTCTGGTGGGTTGCCAGCTTGGAACAGCCTCTTTTAGCCCAGTTGTGCCTTACGCAGATGAGATCGTTCCTAAAGTATATCAGTCTGATTCCACCTAAAAAGGTCCGGATTGCCTGGTAATTTGTGGCTGGACGCTACTTTGCAGCCAAGAGGATCTGTGATAATGGTCAAAAAAAGTTCTGTGTGACAGTTTCCAAAGGTAAAAAATCGTGTTCCGTAGACTAATTAAATTATTCAGTCATTAAGGTTTAGTTGATATTTTGGTTTCCTGTTTTATTTTCTCAGAACACAGCAATACTAAGATAATAAACAGATGTTTGTAACCGAACAGAGTTTTCACAACTGCAGATGGATAAATTGTTGCAAATTTCAGTTTAATGTAAAAATAAATAAACGTGTGAATGAAAATGTAAATAATTTTTTACCTCTTCTCACAAACTTTTAATTATTTCTAATTACATCTTGGGAGTTTATATTGCACAAGAAAAAATATATATTTACAGGCATGATTTCTTCTTTTGGTTGTCTGAGGGCTTTGATTTAGCTTGAGAAAAGTGATGTATGTGTGAGCTGCACCAAGGTAAATCACTAATGACTGTGATAGATATACAGATAGATAAAAGATAGATAAATAGCTAGCTATATAGACAGACAAATAAAGATAGAGATAGATAGATAGATAGATAAATTATAGATAGATAGATAGATAGATAATAGATGGATAGAAAGATAGATAGATAGATAGATAGATAGATGATAGATAGATAGATAGATAGATAGATAGATAGATAGATAGACAGATAGATAACATATAGATAGATAAATAGCTAGATATATAGACAGCAAATAGATAGATAGATAATAGACAGAGATAGATAGATAGATAGATAGATAGATAGATAGATAGATAGATAGATGATAGATAGATAGATAGATAGATAGATAGATAGATAGATAGATAGATAGACATATAGATAGACATATAGACAGACATATAGGCAGACATATAGGCAGACATATAGACAGACGTTTACAAATATACATATGTCTTATAAAATACCAAAAACCCAGGGTCCTGGGTCAGATAGTACCTCCAAACATGTGGTCTTAATATAAATTGCACCATCTTCACCTTTAACAGTTACCAAAGGTCACTATCTATGATCCGTCAATTTGAATATCACTCTCCAGCATGCACTTTAAAACATAAACCTACATCACCTAAAATTACTAAACCATATGAGAAACTATGTGAAACTAATAATTAAATATTTAATAAAAAGTTCCAGATTTGCCATTTGCATTCTTATACAGAACACAATGCAAATTTGTTTCCCAATTAAACAGAAATTAAACATCATTATTTGTAAACAGATTAAACCTTTCCAGAATTCTTAACATCTGTGTAATGGTCTTAAATGAGGTTTAATGCAAAGTCTTGTGTTCTGAGAAACACAATGCCTGCTTTTTATAATTAAGTTTTTATGTACAACTGCCAAATTGAACAATAGAAGTATATTTAGGCAAATCCGTTAAACAAGAGCTTACAATCTAATTTTAGTACCTAGGGCTAGACAGTCTGGCTTTATTTTAAATGAAGGAATAATCCATTACAGCTCACATATGAATAGTATAAAACACCAGACAAAATAAGCTCTGCAGACAAAACGTTACATTTACAGCATTTACAAAGATGTTGACTGAACTTTAGAAATGTCTTATATAAAACAACACATCATTCCAAATATGCAATAATGTCATGTGGTGCAGAGGTGCTAGACAAACGCTGGTACTGCCACATCTAGAAATAATTATAGAAAGTCCATAATAACTGTTTAAAGGGATATGAAACACAAAGGGCCAGATTACAAGTGGAGCGTTAAATGTCACTTTCAAGACAGCAACATTAGCGCTCCACTGTGTAATACCAGCGCACGCTAATGTGCGCTGGTATTACAAGTTAACAGCAATGCAAGCATCAGAACCTTGAGCAGGGAAGGGGGTAAGTAGCGCAGTGATATATGACTATATATATTTATGTGTTACTATGTGTATATACATATATATTTATGTGTTACTATGTGTATATATATATATATATTTATGTGTTACTGTGTGTATATACATATATATTTATGTGTTACTATGTGTATATACATATATATTTATGTGTTACTATGTGTATATACATATATATTTATGTGTTACTATGTGTATATACATATATATTTATGTGTTACTATGTGTATATACATATATATTTATGTGTTACTATGTGTATATACATATATATTTATGTGTTACTATGTGTATATACATATATATATTTATGTGTTACTATGTGTATATACATATACAGTATATTTATGTGTTACTATGTGTATATACATATATATTTATGTGTTACTATGTGTATATACATATATATTTATGTGTTACTATGTGTATATACATATATATTTATGTGTTACTATGTGTATGACTATATATATTTATGTGTTACTATGTGTATATACATATATATTTATGTGTTACTTTGTATATACATATATATTTATGTGTTACTCTGTATATACATATATATTTATGTGTTTATATGTGTATATACATATATATTTACATGTTTATACATATATATGTATTTGTTACTGTGTATATACATATATATTTATGTGTTACTGTGTATATACATATATATTTATGTGTTAATATGTGTATATACATATATATTTATGTGTTACTATGTGTATATACATATATATTTATGTGTTACTATGTGTATATACATATATATTTATGTGTTACTATGTGTATATACATATATATTTATGTGTTACTATGTGTATGACTATATATATTTATGTGTTACTATGTGTATATACATATATATTTATGTGTTACTTTGTATATACATATATATTTATGTGTTACTCTGTATATACATATATATTTATGTGTTTATATGTGTATATACATATATATTTACATGTTTATAAATATATATTTATTTGTTACTGTGTATATACATATATATTTATGTGTTACTGTGTATATACATATATATTTATGTGTTACTATGCTTATATACATATATATTTATGTGTTAATGTGTGCTTATATACATATATATTTAAACATAAGAAAAAGCGCACTCCAAGGGATCCTTATTTCAGTCACTTTTTAATTGTGAACGTTTTCGGACGCATAACGTCCGTCCTCAGACCAAAAAAGTATAACATGTTACTTACCCCAGCACCCTTTTAAATACAACACACCACCGCAGTGAAACTGGCCGGGCATCCACGCTCTCCTGGGTAGCTCCGCCCCCAACAGGTGACGTCATCATCCCGGGCAACGTGAGTCCGGTCAGCCAAGATGATAAATAAATAAGTGAACCCTGTGAAACACCATACATAAAGACATTTAAATTGGGCATAGATATATCAAACAATGAAACATAGCATAATATTGTAGATTGTAATTGCCAGGTAGTTAAATGTGCCGCACCGGGTTATCATGGCAACCATCATAAGCAAAGCTTGCGGGACATGTGACTGTAGGCAAGCCAATCAATAGCAAATAATCGAAAAAGTATGTAATAGCAGAATGTAATAACTTGGAAATAGCATAAAACCTTACAAATGTCAAACTATAAGGAAACAGATTCTGTTATTGGAGATTCCCATAGACAAACCGATGTGTCAATAACATTACGGAGCAAATCTTAGAAGAACAGCAAATGCTCAAAACATTTTGCTGTTCTTCTAAGATTTGCTCCGTAATGTTATTGACACATCGGTTTGTCTATGTGAATCTCCAATAACAGAATCTGTTTCCTTATAGTTTGACATTTGTAAGGTTTTATGCTATTTCCAAGTTATTACATTCTGCTATTACATACTTTTTCGATTACTTGCTATTGATTGGTTTGCCCACAGTCACATGTCCCGCAAGCTTTGCTTATGAATGTTGCCATGATAACCCGGTGCGGCACATTTAACTACCTGGCAATTACAATATACAATATTATGCTATGTGTCATTGTTTGATATATCTATGCCCAATTTAAATGTCTTTATGTATGGTGTTTCACAGGGTTCACTTATTTATTTATCATCTTGGCTGACCGGACTCACGTTGCCCGGGATGATGACGTCACCTGTTGGGGGCAGAGCTACCCGGGAGAGCGTGGATGCCCGGCCAGTTTCACTGTGGTGGTGTGTTGTATTTAAAAGGGTGCTGGGGTAAGTAACATATTATACTTTTTTGGTCTGAGGACGGACGTTATGCGTCCGAAAACGTTCACAATTAAAAAGTGACTGAAATAAGGATCCCTTGTAGTGCGCTTTTTCTTATGTTTATTTGCTGTTTTGCTGCACCCAGGGCATTGTGTTATATTGTCAGCTTGGAGTGCAATCTTCCTCTATTTTACATATATATTTATGTATTAATATGTGTATATACATATATATTTATGTGTTAATATGTGTATATACATATATATTTATGTGTGTTACTATGTGTATATACATATATATTTATGTGTTACTGTGTATATACATATATATTTATGTGTTACTGTGTATATACATATATATTTATGTGTTAATATGTGTATATACATATATATTTATGTGTTAATATGTGTATATACATATATATTTATGTGTTAATATGTGTATATACATATATATTTATGTGTTAATATGTGTATATACATATATATTTATGTGTTAATATGTGTATATACATATATATTTATGTGTTAATATGTGTATATACATATATATTTATGTGTTAATATGTGTATATACATATATATTTATGTGTTACTGTGTATATACATATATATTTATGTGTTAATATGTGTATATACATATATATTTATGTGTTAATATGTGTATATACATATATATTTATGTGTTACTGTGTATATACATATATATTTATGTGTTAATATGTGTATATACATATATATTTATGTGTTACTGTGTATATACATATATATTTATGTGTTAATATGTGTATATACATATATATTTATGTGTTAATATGTGTATATACATATATATTTATGTGTTAATATGTGTATATACATATATATTTATGTGTTAATATGTGTATATACATATATATTTATGTGTTAATATGTGTATATACATATATATTTATGTGTTAATATGTGTATATACATATATATTTATGTGTTAATATGTGTATATACATATATATTTATGTGTGTTACTATGTGTATATACATATATATTTATGTGTTACTGTGTATATACATATATATTTATGTGTTACTCTGTATATACATATATATTTATGTGTTTATATGTGTATATACATATATATTTACGTGTTTATACATATATCTTTATGTGTTATTATGTGTATATACATATATATTTATGTGTTACTATGTGTATATACATATATATTTATGTGTTAATATGTGTATATACATATATATTTATGTGTTAATATGTGTATATACATATATATTTATGTGTTACTATGTGTATATACATATATATTTATGTGTTACTATGCTTATATACATATATATTTATGTATTAATATGTGTATATACATATATATTTATGTGTTAATATGTGTATATACATATATATTTATGTGTTACTATGTGTATATACATATATATTTATGTGTTAATATGTGTATATACATATATATTTATGTGTTACTATGTGTATATAAATATATATTTATGTGTTATTATGTGTATATACATATATATTTATGTGTTACTATGTGTATATACATATATATTTATGTGTTACTGTGTATATACATATATATTTATGTGTTACTGTGTATATACATATATATTTATGTGTTACTCTGTATATACATATATATTTATGTGTTACTGTGTATATACATAAATATTTATGTGTTACTCTGTATATACATATATATTTATGTGTTTATATGTGTATATACATATATATTTACGTGTTTATACATATATATTTATTTGTTACTGTGTATATACATATATATTTATGTGTTACTATGTGTATATACATATATATTTATGTGTTACTATGTGTATATACATATATATTTATGTGTTAATATGTGTATATACATATATATTTATGTGTTAATATGTGCATATACATATATATTTATGTGTTACTATGTGTATATACATATATATTTATGTGTTACTATGTGTATATACATATATATTTATGTGTTACTATGCTTATATACATATATATTTATGTATTAATATGTGTATATACATATATATTTATGTGTTAATATGTGTATATACATATATATTTATGTGTTATTATGTGTATATACATATATATTTATGTGTTACTATGTGTATATACATATATATTTATGTGTTACTGTGTATATACATATATATTTATGTGTTACTGTGTATATACATATATATTTATGTGTTACTGTGTATATACATAAATATTTATGTGTTACTCTGTATATACATACATACTTACGTGTTTATACATATATATTTATGTGTTACTATGTGTGTATACATATATATGTATGTGTTACTATGTGTATATACATATATATGTATGTGTTACTATGTGTATATACATATATATTTATTTGTTACTGTGTATATACATATATATTTATGTGTTAATATGTGTATATACACTGATAACACATATACTGTATATGTATATAGTCATATATATTTACGGGGAACACAGTTCCCATAGACCGCAATGTAAAGGCACTTTTCAGTGCGTTTTTTTCTAACAGACCACACCCGCCAGCTTTAGACCCCAAAAACTGCCTAGTACAGATGTTTTTTATTTTAAAAAAATGAATTTCTTTTTAAATAAAAGAGTTTGGATCTCTGGTTAACTTACCGATTGCTAATTGATACAGCAAGCTCACGGTAGCAATAACCAGCGGCAGCCACTTTTAATGGCTGGTTATTTATCGCACGCCTGCAAACGGGCAAATTTGCTCATTTGCGTTTGCACATTAATTTAGTGGTCCACTTGTAATCTGGCCCAAAATGTTCTTTCATGATTCAGACAGAGCTTATCTTTTTAAACTTTCCAATTTACTTCTATTATCAAATTTACTTAATTATCTTGCTATCCTTTGTTAAAGGAGCAGCAATGCACTACTGGGAGCTAGCTGAACATATTGAAAAAACTGATAACAAGAGGCAAATATGTGTAGCCAGCAATCACCAGCTATCTCCCAGTAGTCCATTACTGCTCCTGAGCCTACTCAGGTATGCTTTTCATCAAAGGATAGTAAGAGCTCAAATAAGATAATAGAAGTGAATTATAAAGTTGTCTGAATTGTTAAAATGTAATTTTGATTTCCTCTCCCTTTATAGAGATATGAATGTTTATGCTCTGCACATAACTGCATTATGTAAACTTCCATATTAATTTCTGTCCTGGGGTAGACTATTCTGGTACCAACATTACAAGGACAAGAGACCTATAGATACAGCCACTAATTAGCAGCTAGCTCGCAGTAATGCATTGCTGCCCTCTGAGCCTATCTAGGTATGCTTTTCCACAAAGGATACTACGAGAACAAAGCAAATAAAATAATAAAAATAAAGTGGAAAGTAATTGTATGCTCTATCTGAATCATGAAAGAAACATTTTGGGCTTCATGTCCCTTTAATATTTTAATATAAAATGTTTACTCCTGTGAAGTAAAACAACTTTGCATTATAGCTTTGTTATTTATATTTGTTGTTATTTCCCTGTAATTTAAGCTTTTGTTGCAAAAATTGTGTTTGTGCAGTGCTCTCCAGAGAGTTAAGAGCTCAGATTCTGAACTTTATTATGCACCAAAGTGCCTGACCCAACTTCATATAATACACTGTAAGAGCAGTGCACAAACTCATTCATAATTCCTTTTAATTGGATACAATCACATGGGAAAGTTATATAACTGGTTCAAGTTATTTGTAGCATTTTGCAGCATACTCAGGATAAATAATTGCTATTTGGCCACCCTAGGATCCATTTTTTACAGCTAAAGCATTTTATTTAAAAGTTAAGAAAGCAAGTAAAAAAAACAAATACAAATTTGTGTGCATTGAAACTTTGTTTCTTTTGCATTCATTAATTTATTATCAAAAATGTAGAATTTTATGGCCCATTAAGAATACCAGTGACAGCAAAACTAATGAGTCCCTTTGTCCTTAGCTGTGGATATCCATTAAACCTGACCAGTCAGTGGGCTGAAGGGATCAGATTAGGATACTCTGACAAAAACCTTAATATTTTCTGACATTCTGAAATACCAGTCTCTTATTTCTCATTTATGTGGTGGCTCAGAGAGAATCACTTTATGCTCCAAAGATAGCAAGCATTGTACTTAACTAGCTTTGGATGGTTATTATCTTTGACTTTTGTTCTGATTTTAAACATTTCTTATGAGTTACATATAATTTCTTAATGACCCGAATATTTTGAAGAAAAAAAAAAACCCAGCTCATTAAGCAGAAGCTGACACAATGGGCTAATTTTCTTATAAACCTGATTTCTGGCGCTAAAACTTGTACGTCCCTTTCCTTGTCTAATGTGTTTTTCTAACAAAAGTGATTCTGGATTGATTTTTCCATCCAATGGGGAACCTAAGGTTACAGTACTGATGGCTCCACCCACAAAACTCAATTTGGACTGATTCTATCATGGTTTACTTTTTAATGACACATTAAATGTGCAAGAATTAAACCACTAACATCAAAATGAAAATGTTGTGATTCAGATAGAGAACATAATACTAAACAACTTTCCAATTAATCCACTCCCATTACCAATTGTGCACAATCTTTTTATATTTACACTTTGAAGAGTGTGTGAAGAGTTTAAGACCTTTAGCCAAACAAGATGCACATTTGAAGAACAAGTGAAAGTTAACAGCAACCTCCTATTCCTTTCTGCCTAACTGCTATATTTGTTTAGTAATTGTAATGTAGCCTACATTGTACCAGTGACCCCCTGCTCTCCTGTCTCCCTGTGCACAGCACATAATCAAATCTTGTGGAGGCCCTGAAAATTATTAAGAGACCTCCTGGTGGGTCCCGACCCCCAGTCTAGCACAATGCCGGATGACAAGGAGAATGAAAAAAGTTCAGCACCGGATGGGAAGGCTACAGATTGTAAATACTAAGTAAAACAGGGCCTTTAAAATCACCTACATTGCTTGCTTACTGTCTCTTTTAACTGTGTAACTCCTGAATTCAGCAAAACCATTGTTGTTTACATTATCTAACAGAGCGCAAAAATAATATCTAACAGTGCACAAATAGTATGTTTTAGGGCACAAACATCATATATAACAGAGTGCATAAATCATATAAAACAGAGTGCACCAATAAGATATAACAGAGCGCAAAAATCATACATAACAGAGCGCAAAAATAATATATAACAGTGCACAAATAATATATAACAGTGCACAAATAATATCTAACAGTGCACAAATAATATATAACTGTGCACAAATAATATCTAACAGTGCACAAATAATATCTAACAGTGCACAAATGATATCTAACAGTGCACAAATAATATATAACAGTGCACACATAATGGGGTCGATCCGATAAAAATCGTCGCCCGCAAAAGTCGGCGACGCCAATATTTGCGCGGGTTTGGTATCCTATATACGGCGTAACCTAGAAGTTACGCGCGTATATTTCTGCCGTCGCCCATAGTTTTTTGGGCCATAGGCAGGTATACCAAACCCGCGCAGTTTGGTATCCAATATACAGCGTAAGGACTTACGTGGCGAAAATGGAGAAATCTTACTCCATTTTCACCTCGCCACAAAAAGCAGCCGTAAGAAGCCTTACGCTGACTATTGGAGCCCCGTAACTCCCTAAACTGGCTGCTAAATAAACCTAACACCTAACGCATGCGCAATGTCTATCTCCCTGTCAACCGCGATCTGCTAAATAAAACCTAACGCATGCGCAATGTCTATCTCCCTGTCAACCGCGATCTGCTAAATAAAACCTAACACCTAACGCATGCGCAATGTCTATCTCCCTGTCAACCGCAATCCCTAATAAAGTATTTAACCCCTAAACCGCTGCCATCTACATAAACTAACCCCCTACTGTGAGCCCCTAAAACTGCCACCATCTAACTGATCTATCCCCTAATGTGAACCCCTTACACCACCGCCATCTATATTAAAATTATTAACCCCTAATTTAATCTACCTACCCCGCCGCCAGCTATATTATCTATATTAACCCTAAGTATATTATAGTTAATATAGTTATTATATTATATATATTAACTATATTAACCCTAATTATATTAGGGTTAATATAGTTAATATAGTTACTATAGTATTTATATAAACTATATTAACTCTATCTAACCCTAACACCCCTAACTAAATTCTTATTAAATAAATCTAATTCATATTATAAACTAAAATATTCCTATTTAAATCTAAATACTTACCTATAAAATAAACTCTAAGATAGCTACAATGTAATTAATAATTACATTGTAGCTATGTTAGGGTTTATATTTATTTTACAGGTAAATTGTTAATTATTTTAACTAGGTATAATAGCTATTAAATAGTTATTAACTATTTAATAGCTACCTAGTTAAAATAATTACCCAATTACCTGTAAAATAAATCCTAACCTAAGTTACAAATACACCTACACTATCAATAAATTAAATAAACTACAAATATTTATCTAAAAATACAATTAAATAAACTAAACTAAATTACAAAAAAAAAAACACTAAATTACAAAAAATAAAAAAAGATTACAGGATTTTTTAGCTAATTACACCTATTCTAAGCCCCCTAATAAAATAATAAAGCCCCCCAAAATAAAAAAAATCCCTACCCTATTCTAAATTAAAAAAAGTTCAAAGCTCTTTTACCTTACCAGCACTTAAAAGGGCCTTTTGTGGGGGCATGCCCCCCAAAAAACTGCTCTTTTGCCTGAAAAAAAAACCACAATACCACCCCCCAACATTACAACCCACCACCCACATACCCCTAATCTAACCCAAACCCCCCTTAAATAAACCTAACACTACCCCCTTGAAGATCTCCCTACCTTGTATTCACCCAGCCGGGCCGAACTCCTCATCCGATCCGGGCGATGTCTTCCAGCAAGCGGCAGTGAAGTCTTCTTCCATCCGGGCGATGTCTTGAAGCAAGCGGCAGAGAGTCTTCTTCCATCGGCGATGTCTTCAAGCAAATCGGCATCTTCAATCTTCTTTCTTCGCTCCTCCGCCGCGGAGCTTCCATCCGGCACGACGACTTCCCGACGAATGAGGTTCCTTTAAATGACGTCATCCAAGATGGCGTCCGTCGAATTCCGATTGGCTGATAGGATTCTATCAGCCAATCGGAATTAAGGTAGAAAAATCTTATTGGCTGATTGAATCAGCCAATCAGATTCAAGTTCAATCCGATTGGCTGAACCAATGTAATGTAATGTTGGGGGGTGGTATTGTGTTTTTTTTTTCAGGCAAAAGAGCAGTTTTCTTTGTGGCATGCCCCCACAAAAGGCCCTTTTAAGGGCTGGTAAGGTAAAAGAGCTTTGAACTTTTTTTAATTTAGAATAGGGTAGGGATTTTTTTTATTTTGGGGGCTTTATTATTTTATTAGGGGGCTTAGAATAGGTGTAATTAGCTTAAAAATCTTGTAATCTTTTTTTATTTTTTGTAATTTAGTGTTTGTTTGTTTTTTTAATTTAGTTTAGTTTATTTAATTGTATTTTTAGATAGATATTTGTAGTTTATTTAATTTATTGATAGTGTAGGTGTATTTGTAACTTAGGTTAGGATTTATTTTACAGGTAATTGGGTAATTATTTTAACTAGGTAGCTATTAAATAGTTAATAACTATTTAATAGCTATTATACCTAGTTAAAATAATTAACAATTTACCTGTAAAATCAATATAAACCCTAACATAGCTATAATGTAATTATTAATTATATTGTAGCTATCTTGGGTTTATTTTATAGGTAAGTATTTAGATTTAAATAGGAATATTTTAATTAATAATATTAATATTAGATTTATTTTAATAAGAGTTTAGTTAGGGATGTTAGAGTTAGATAGGGTTGTTATACTTAATATATATATATATATATATATATATATATATATATATATATATATTATAATAACGATATTAACTATATTAATATAGTTAATATAGTTAATATAGCTGGCGGCGGTGTAGGGGGATTAGATTAGGGGTTAATAATTTTAAAATAGATAGCGGCGGGGTAGGGGCTCACTTTAGGGGGTTATAGATTTAATATAGCTGGCGGCGGTTTAGGGGTTAATAACTTTATTAGGTTGCAGCGGGGTTTGGGAGCGGCGGTTTAGGGATTAATACATATTTTATTGTTAGGATAGTGAGGAGGGATAGCGGATAGAGGGTTAGACGTGTCGGGCTATGTTAGGGAGGCGTGTTAGACAGTGCGGGTGATTTAGACTTTAGTCAGGTTTTGTAGGCGCCGGCAGTTTCTAACGTGCCGTAAGTCACTGGCGACGCCAGAAATTTGTACTTGCGCAGATTTCTGGACATCGCTGGTTTGTCAGACTTACGGCACTTTAGCATCTGACGGCGCCGTATATGGGATAGCTCGAGTTGCGAGCTGAAACTGCGGGTGACGCGGGTTCCCTCACTTGCGCCGCAAACTACGATCTATATCGGATTGCGCCCAATATATAACAGTGCACAAATAATATATAATAGTGCACAAATAATATATAACAGTGCACAAATAATATCTAACAGTGCACAAATGATATATAACAGTGCACAAATAATATATAATAGTGCACAAATAATATATAATAGTGCACAAATAATATCTAACAGTGCACAAATTATATAGTTTTGGGGCACAAAAATTCTATATCAGAGAAAAGCTAAAATAGAAGCACACAAACAATGAAAACTTAGATCTATTTTCATCCATGACAGTTTGTTGAAGAGGGGCATTAACAAAGCTACTAGTGAGGCTGTATAAATATTTCTATTGGTTTATATATCGCTTACATGGAGAACAGTTGCTGATTTTCAATAATAAATAAGGCGCAGATACTAATCCGATTGGAGAAATTTATCATTACATCTCCTCAGTTCTCCTATAGAGAAGCGAAAAAGAAAAAACAATTTTTGATAAATGTGAGGGAATAGATACACTTCTCTAAAGGAGAACTGAGGAGAATCCATAGGAGAATTATACAGAGAATTCTCCTTGTGCTTGATAAATCTGGCCCTTAATGATAATGCTTTGTCTATTGGTTAGATAAGAAGTAGCAAGAAAGTGCAAGATTGAAAACTGTTATTTTGCTTTAACATGTGTACAACAATATTGCAGAATCCCCCCCTGCAGTAACATGCAGCATCTGCCAGTGTATAAACATCAGATGTTTCTGTTTACAACTGACCGGCACCTATCAGGTTGTGTAACATTGCTCAATGTGATTGAGATTTAAAGTTAATGAGACAGTTAAACCGAAACACAAGGTTGAGGGTACAGATGTTTGATATACATTATGTTTTGTTCATGGAAGAAGTCTGATAACATTTACCAGTCTATAAGATCAGAGTTTGTGAAGGAGATGAATAGTATATAATATTGCTTCCCTTATGGATACTATTATAGAAATAGCACTTGGACCCTTAGGGACACCCCCTTCAACAAGTATTGGAATGACTAAAGTTTATGAGAGCAGGAACAGGTTTACTACAGTGCAGGGAGGATTAACCGTATGCCACATGTTACTTAATGCATTGCAGAGTATGTAGCCCTTTCATGAGATTAGTAACACAGTAACCATTGCTGCTCACTGCAACCTTCCTGACCCCTCTATTAACCCTCTCCTAGGAGACACGTTTTGAGACTTGGAACTGCCAGGCTTATTATGTGATTATGCAATTCCCAAAGAGGGAACTGAAGGGATGCACTCTTGAAAATCAATGCTGGTGATAGGTGCGTGCTAGCTGTTCGTTAGCCAAATTGAAAAAAGTGCATAGGTGTGACCAAGGTAGAAGAATGTGGAAATTAACCCAAAATGCGGAGTACAGGTAAATGCAAATGAATGCAGACAATCGTCTTGGGGTTTTCTTGAAAACGGAGGCCGCTCCTCTGGTTCCCGGTGTATGGGACAATCTGAATAATCAAAGAAGAAAAAGAGGGCACCTCATAGTGTGAATATGTCTGGATATAACCGCTTGAGAGGAGAAGTAAAAAAGGCTTACCAGAAAGTGTTGCACCGTACTCTTGACTGGTGCCAGCGGGCAGGCTAGCACTCAACAGTGGCTAGTACACTGGTCGGACGCGTTAGTCAGCTGGATCTCCAATCCCTTTAGCTCGGTCTCAGCTCTATGGATATGGACTCGATGTAACAATGTTCCTCAATGGGAAAATATGTAACGACAACAAATTTTTTTAGAAATAAAAGAAGCTTTTATGCTGTGTATTATTGCAACGCGTTTCTCGACCGGATAGACTGGTCGTTTCCTCAGTCTTGCATTGCCTGAGGAAACGACCAGTCTATCCGGTCGAGAAACGCGTTGAAGTAATACACAGAATAAAAGCTTCTTTTATTTCTAAAAATTTTGGAAGTTGTCGTTACATATTTTCCCATTGAGGAACATTGTTACATCGAGTCCATATCCATAGAGCTGAGACCGAGCTAAAGGGAGATCCAGCTGACTAAGGCGTCCGACCAGTATACTAGCAACTGTTGAGTGCTAGCCTGCCCGCTGGCACCGGTCAAGAGTACGGTGCAACACTTTCTGGTTTTACTTCTCCTCTCAAGTGGTTATATCCAGACATATTCACACTATGAGGCGCCCTCTTTTTCTTCTTTGATTATTATGTGATTGCATAAATAATATTATAGGATTAACACTAATTTGTCAGCTATGACACATTTTATATTAAACAGACATTAAACCCAAATATGTTCTTTTGGGATTCAGGCCGAGCCTACAGTGTTTAAAAAGTTTCCAATTTACTTCTATTATCAAGTTTCCTTCGTTCCCATGATATTCTTTGTTGAAGAGATACCTAGGTAGGAAATAGCGCTGCCTTCTAGTGCTCTTCAAAATGGATAGCATTCTTGCAAAACTGTTGCCATATAGTGCTCAAGACACATGCACACTCCTGAGCTTCTCTGCTTTTCAACAAAAAGATACCAAAGGGAAAAAAAATAGATAATAGAAGTAAATTAGAAAGTTGTTTAAACTTACATGCTCTATCTGAATCATGAATGAACATTTTTGGGTTTGATGTCCCTTTAATGTTATAAACTGCTGTGATTTAGGATGTAAAGTATGTAAAGAGAGGATAGGATAAAGGTGCGGTAAAGTAAAAAACAAACTTTTGTGATTGATGAGACAGCATCTAATTTTAAGAAAATTTCAAATTTATTTCTGTTTTTAAATGTGCTTTGTTCATCTGGTAGCCTTTGTTAAAACTAAATCTAGATAGCTCATAGCCACTCAGGAGCGTGCACGTGTCTCTAAAACACTATGGCCTAGATTTGGAGTTCGGCAGTAGCCGTCAAAACCAGCGTTAGAGGCTCCTAACGCTGGTTTTGGCCGCCCGCTGGTATTTGGAGTCAGTGATTAAAGGGTCTAACGCTCACTTTTCAGCCGCGACTTTTCCATACCGCAGATCCCCCTACGCCATTTGCGTAGCCTATCTTTTCAATGGGATCTTTCTAACGCTGGTATTTAGAGTCGTTTCTGAAGTGAGCGTTAGAGCTCTAACGACAAGATTCCAGCCGCCTGAAAATAGCAGGAGTTAAGAGCTTTCTGGCTAACGCCGGTTCATAAAGCTCTTAACTACTGTACCCTAAAGTACACTAACACCCATAAACTACCTATGTACCCCTAAACCGAGGCCCCCCCACATCGCCGACACTCGATTAAAATTTTTAACCCCTAATCTGCCGACCGCCACCTACGTTATATTTATGTACCCCTAATCTGCTGCCCCTAACCCCGCCGACCCCTGTATTATATTTATTAACCCCTAACCTGCCCCCCACAACATCGCCGCCAGCTACTTAAAATAATTAACCCCTAATCTTCCGACCGCAAAGCGCCGCCACCTACGTTATCCCTATGTACCCCTAATCTGCTGCCCTAACATCGCCGACCCCTATATTATATTTATTAACCCCTAATCTGCCCCCCTCAACGTCGCCGACACCTGCCTACACTTATTAACCCCTAATCTGCCGAGCGGACCTGAGCGCTACTATAATAAAGTTATTAACCCCTAATCCGCCTCACTAACCCTATCATAAATAGTATTAACCCCTAATCTGCCCTCCCTAACATCGCCGACACCTACCTTCAATTATTAACCCCTAATCTTCCGATCGGAGCTCACCGCTATTCTAATAAATGGATTAACCCCTAAAGCTAAGTCTAACCCTAACACTAACACCCCCCTAAGATAAATATAATTTTTATCTAACGAAATAAATTAACTCTTATTAAATAAATGATTCCTATTTAAAGCTAAATACTTACCTGTAAAATAAATCCTAATATAGCTACAATATAAATTATAATTATATTATAGCTATTTTAGGATTAATATTTATTTTACAGGCAACTTTGTAATTATTTTAACCAGGTACAATAGCTATTAAATAGTTAAGAACTATTTAATAGTTACCTAGTTAAAATAATAATAAAATTACCTGTAAAATAAATCCTAACCTAAGATATAATTAAACCTAACACTACCCTATCAATAAATTAATTAAATAAACTACCTACAATTACCTACAATTAACCTAACACTACACTATCAATAAATTAATTAAACACAATTGCTACAAATAAATACAATTAAATAAACTAGCTAAAGTACAAAAAATAAAAAAGAACTAAGTTACAAAAAATAATAAAATATTTACAAACATAAGAAAAATATTACAACAATTTTAAACTAATTACACCTACTCTAAGCCCCCTAATAAAATAACAAAGCCCCCTAAAATAAAAAATTCCCTACCCTATTCTAAATTAAAAAAGTTACAAGCTCTTTTACCTTACCAGCCCTGAACAGGGCCCTTTGCGGGGCATGCCCCAAGAATTTCAGCTCTTTTGCCTGTAAAAAAAAACATACAATACCCCCCCCCCAACATTACAACCCACCACCCACATACCCCTAATCTAACCCAAACCCCCCTTAAATAAACCTAACACTAATCCCCTGAAGATCTTCCTACCTTGTCTTCACCATCCAGGTATCACCGATCCGTCCTGGCTCCAAGATCTTCATCCAACCCAAGCGGGGGTTGGCGATCCATATTCCGGTGCTGAAGAGGTCCAGAAGAGGCTCCAAAGTCTTCCTCCTATTCGGCAAGAAGAGGACATCCGGACCGGCAAACATCTTCTCCAAGCGGCATCTTCGATCTTCTTCCATCCGGAGCGAATCGGCAGGATCCTGAAGACCTCCAGCGCGGAACATCCATCCGGACCGACGACTGAACGACGAATGACTGTTCCTTTAAGGGACGTCATCCAAGATGGCGTCCCTCGAATTCCGATTGGCTGATAGGATTCTATCAGCCAATCGGAATTAAGGTAGGAATTTTCTGATTGGCTGATGGAATCAGCCAATCAGAATCTAGTTCAATCCGATTGGCCGATCCAATCAGCCAATCAGATTGAGCTCGCATTCTATTGGCTGATCGGAACAGCCAATAGAATGCGAGCTCAATCTGATTGGCTGATTGGATCAGCCAATCGGATTGAACTTGATTCTGATTGGCTGATTCCATCAGCCAATCAGAAAATTCCTACCTTAATTCCGATTGGCTGATAGAATCCTATCAGCCAATCGGAATTCGAGGGACGCCATCTTGGATGACGTCCCTTAAAGGAACAGTCATTCGTCGTTCAGTCGTCGGTCCGGAGGGATGTTCCGCGCTGGAGGTCTTCAGGATCCTGCCGCTTCGCTCCGGATGGAAGAAGATCGAAGATGCCGCTTGGAGAAGATGTTTGCCGGTCCGGATGTCCTCTTCTTGCCGGATAGGAGGAAGACTTTGGAGCCTCTTCTGGACCTCTTCAGCACCGGAATATGGATCGCCAACCCCCGCTTGGGTTGGATGAAGATCTTGGAGCCAGGACGGATCGGTGATACCTGGATGGTGAAGACAAGGTAGGAAGATCTTCAGGGGATTAGTGTTAGGTTTATTTAAGGGGGGTTTGGGTTAGATTAGGGGTATGTGGGTGGTGGGTTGTAATGTTGGAGGGGTGTATTGTATGTTTTTTTTTACAGGCAAAAGAGCTGAAATTCTTGGGGCATGCCCCGCAAAGGGCCCTGTTCAGGGCTGGTAAGGTAAAAGAGCTTGTAACTTTTTTAATTTAGAATAGGGTAGGGAATTTTTTATTTTGGGGGGCTTTGTTATTTTATTAGGGGGCTTAGAGTAGGTGAAATTAGTTTAAAATTGTTGTAATATTTTTCTTATGTTTGTAAATATTTTTTTATTTTCTGTAACTTAGTTCTTTTTTATTTTTTGTACTTTAGCTAGTTTATTTAATTGTATTTATTTGTAGGAATTGTGTTTAATTAATTTATTGATAGTGTAGTGTTAGGTTAATTGTAGGTAATTGTAGGTAGTTTATTTAATTAATTTATTGATAGGGTAGTGTTAGGTTTAATTATATCTTAGGTTAGGATTTATTTTACAGGTAATTTTGTTATTATTTTAACTAGGTAACTATTAAATAGTTCTTAACTATTTAATAGCTATTGTACCTGGTTAAAATAATTACAAAGTTGCCTGTAAAATAAATATTAATCCTAAAATAGCTATAATATAATTATAATTTATATTGTAGCTATATTAGGATTTATTTTACAGGTAAGTATTTAGCTTTAAATAGGAATCATTTATTTAATAAGAGTTAATTTATTTCGTTAGATAAAAATTATATTTAACTTAGGGGGGTGTTAGTGTTAGGGTTAGACTTAGCTTTAGGGGTTAATCCATTTATTAGAATAGCGGTGAGCTCCGATCGGAAGATTAGGGGTTAATAATTGAAGGTAGGTGTCGGCGATGTTAGGGAGGGCAGATTAGGGGTTAATACTATTTATGATAGGGTTAGTGAGGCGGATTAGGGGTTAATAACTTTATTATAGTAGCGCTCAGGTCCGCTCGGCAGATTAGGGGTTAATAAGTGTAGGCAGGTGTCGGCGACGTTGAGGGGGGCAGATTAGGGGTTAATAAATATAATATAGGGGTCGGCAATGTTAGGGCAGCAGATTAGGGGTACATAGGGATAACGTAGGTTGCGGCGGTTTACGGAGCGGCAGATTAGGGGTTAAAAAAAATATGCAGGGGTCAGCGATAGCGGGGGCGGCAGATTAGGGGTTAATAAGTGTAAGGTTAGGGGTGTTTAGACTCGGGGTACATGTTAGAGTGTTAGGTGCAGACGTAGGAAGTGTTTCCCCATAGGAAACAATGGGGCTGCGTTAGGAGCTGAACGCTGCTTTTTCGCAGGTGTTAGGTTTTTTTTCAGCTCAAACAGCCCCATTGTTTCCTATGGGAGAATCGTGCACGAGCACGTTTTTGAGGCCGGCCGCGTCCGTAAGCAACTCTGGTATCGAGAGTTGCATTTGCGGTAAAAATGCTCTACGCTCCTTTTTTGGAGCCTAACGCAGCATTTGTTTGAACTCTCGATACCAGAGTTAATTTTATGGTGCGGCCAGAAAAAAGCCCGCGGAGCGTTAACAGACCTTTTACCGCCGAACTCCAAATCTAGGCCAAAGGCAGCAGTTAGTTGCAACAATAAATAGCACTGCTCCTTATAATGTTGCGAAACACTGCTGCCATAGGCTGACGTATTAAGGCATCAAATTTAATGCATCGCACAAACCAAATTTACCCACCATACTTCGAACATTGTGGAATCAACTTCGTTACATAAATTCACTTAAAAAAAAAAAGTAGCATCTAATCCATCGCGAAGACAATTGGATTATTGATAACGGTAAAGCTTCAATTGGAGTGAAAGTTCAAAGTTACTAATCTGTCTATGTTCTCTTCATTGATTTTTTACCCAACATGACCAGAAAGATGTAAAAAACGTTATTGGAGCAGCAAGATAAGGGAGATCATTTGTATAAAGTACACAAGGGGTTCTGTGTGTGTAGCGCTCGGTTCACTCCCAGCGTAATTGCTGCAGGGGGTGGAGAAACAAATCCTCCTGTCGGCTCAATGGAGAGTGGGTGCAAATATGGAAAGTCCTGTTATGCGGCCCCAAATTAAGTCTGCCAACTTAATAGTAAATACAAATAGATCCAGTAGAGAGGCGCACCACAGAGTCAATCACTCCAAAGTAAAAATAACTGTTAGTTTATTTCGGCACATCGTTAAAAGCATATAACAGGGCACACAGGCCCAACAGGCTCACAGGTAAAAACACAACACAGGTGTGTCAGATAGTTACGCTTTTAACGATGTGCCGAAATAAACTAACAGTTATTTTTACTTTGGAGTGATTGACTCTGTGGTGCGCCTCTCTACTGGATCTGATCATTTGTATAATATGGAGGGATTTGTCATAAAAAATAAACAACTTTTTAACACCGTTGCTGTATTACTTTTGTAACTAAGCAAATATGGCTGCAGCTTCAGATTCTGGAAAAGTCCAAGAAAAGTCAAAACCTACAATTTTCCCACCAGCAGAATGTAGTACTGGTGCCCAGGGACCTTCAAAAAAGGATGTCAAATAATGCAAAAAAAAATCGTTTAATGACATCAAGGGACAAACCGGTGGAGGCCCAGAAAATTTTGCTCATTTAACAGACTTTGAAAAAGTTCTTCAGATACTTAAACTGAAGGTCATTGAAGGCGTCACCGATGACTGTGATAGCGATATAAGTTTAGTCTATTCTGAGAGAAGTTGTTCTTTTATTTATCAACGACTAATCCTTTCAGCCTGAATCTGTGAACTCCTATTGATTTCTATTGTCTCTGCCAACAAAAAGTTGTGGATATTAATTCACGAAATAGATGCCCAAATATACACGGACAAGATAATTGAACTATTGATAATATTTGATATTGGCAGAATTTGGGGATTGCATATCTGCAGAAAAAAGACAACGTAAGTTGATGGCTTAGTACATGTCGGCCATAGAGTGTTAAAGACACATGCACACTCCTGAACCTTCCTAGAGTTACTTTTTAACAAAGGATACCAAATGAACAAAACAAAATTCATACCAGAATTACATTGGCGAGTGGTATGAAATTGAATGTGCTTAACCATTGTTTAATTTAGACTGTATCTTTAACAACTTTGTTGAATTATTAGGAGCAAGTCATTTTGTGTTAAGAAAATAACACGTGCGTTTCAGCAGTACCTTAACTGGGCCAACTAGATATAAATACAGTGAAAACGTTCAAGACTGCTAGTTCTCTTCATCAGACATTGACCTAGATTCAATAAAAAATATGTTCATGAAATGAAGCCGCATCTCTCTCACAACCATTAAAGGGATAGAAAGGTCAAAATTAAAATGTGGGTGAATGCATTGCAATTTTAAATAAAAGCATTTTTGCAATTTAGTTTGATTAGTAGGAATACTTCTGATGAAAGTTCTTACTGTTCCAGCGGCATACGCACATATGCTACGTGTGACTAGAGGTTCAGGATTCAAACACTGAGGCCTAGATTTAGAGTTCGGCGGTAAAAGGGCTGTTAACGCTCCGCAGGCTTTTTTCTGGCCGCAGCATAAAATTAACTCTGGTATCGAGAGTTCCAAAAAATGCTGCGTTAGGCTCCAAAAAAGGAGCGTAGAGCATTTTTACCGCAAATGCAACTCTCGATACCAGAGTTGCTTACGGACGCGGCCAGCCTCAAAAACGTGCTCGTGCACGATTCTCCCATAGGAAACAATGGGGCTGTTTGAGCTGTAAAAAAACCTAACACCTGCAAAAAAGCAGCGTTCAGCTCCTAACGCAGCCCCATTGTTTCCTATGGGGAAACACTTCCTACGTCTGCACCTAACACTCTAACATGTACCCCGAGTCTAAACACCCCTAACCTTACACTTATTAACCCCTAATCTGCCGCCCCCGCTATCGCTGACCCCTGCATATTATTTTTAACCCCTAATCTTCCGCTCCGTACACCGCCGCAACCTACGTTATCCCTATGTACCCCTAATCTGCTGCCCCTAACACCGCCGACCCCTATATTATATTTATTAACCCCTAATCTGCCCCCCTCAACGTCGCCGACACCTGCCTACAATTATTAACCCCTAATCTGCCGAGCGGACCTGAGCGCTACTATAATAAAGTTATTAACCCCTAATCCGCCTCACTAACCCTATCATAAATAGTATTAACCCCTAATCTGCCCTCCCTAACATCGCCGACACCTAACTTCAATTATTAACCCCTAATCTGACGACCGGAGCTCATCGCTACTATAATAAATGGATTAACCCCTAAAGCTAAGTCTAACCCTAACACTAACACCCCCCTAACTTAAATATAATTTAAATCTAACGAAATTAATTATCTCTTATTAAATAAATTATTCCTATTTAAAGCTAAATACTTACCTGTAAAATAAATCCTAATATAGCTACAATATAAATTATAATTATATTATAGCTATTTTAGGATTAATATTTATTTTACAGGCAACTTTGTAATTATTTTAACCAGGTACAATAGCTATTAAATAGTTAAGAACTATTTAATAGTTACCTAGTTAAAATAATAACAAAATTACCTGTAAAATAAATCCTAACCTAAGTTATAATTAAACCTAACACTACCCTATCAATAAATTAATTAAATAAAATACCTACAATTACCTACAATTAACCTAACACTACACTATCAATAAATAAATTAAATACAATTGCTACAAATAACTACAATTACATAAACTAACTAAAGTACAAAAAATAAAAAAGAACTAAGTTACAAAAAATAAAAAAATATTTACAAACATAAGAAAAATATTACAACAATTTTAAACTAATTACACCTACTCTAATCCCCCTAATAAAATAACAAAGACCCCCAAAATAAAAAATGCCCTACCCTATTCTAAATTAATAGAGTTAAAAGCTCTTTTACCTTACCAGCCCTGAACAGGGCCCTTTGCGGGGCATGCCCCAAGAAAATCAGCTCTTTTGCCTGTAAAAAAAATAATACAATACCCCCCCCCCAACATTACAACCCACCACCCACATACCCCTAATCTAACCCAAACCCCCCTTAAATAAACCTAACACTAAGCCCCTGAAGATCTTCCTACCTTGTCTTCACCATCCAGGTATCACCGATCCGTCCTGGCATCCGGTGCTGAAGAGGTCCAGAAGAGGCTCCAAAGTCTTCCTCCTATCCGGCAAGAAGAGGACATCCGGACCGGCAAACATCTTCTCCAAGCGGCATCTTCGATCTTCTTCCATCCGGTGCGGAGCGGGTCCATCTTGAAGCAGCCGACGCGGATCCATCCTCTTCTTCCGTTGTCTCCCGACGAATGACGGTTCCTTTAAGGGACGTCATCCAAGATGGCGTCCCTCGAATTCCGATTGGCTGATAGGATTCTATCAGCCAATCGGAATTAAGGTAGGAATATTCTGATTGGCTGATGGAATCAGCCAATCAGAATCAAGTTCAATCCTATTGGCTGATCCAATCAGCCAATCAGATTGAGCTCGCATTCTATTGGCTGATCGGAACAGCCAATAGAATGCGAGCTCAATCTGATTGGCTGATTGGATCAGCCAATAGGATTGAACTTGATTCTGATTGGCTGATTCCATCAGCCAATCAGAATATTCCTACCTTAATTCCGATTGGCTGATAGAATCCTATCAGCCAATCGGAATTCGAGGGACGCCATCTTGGATGACGTCCCTTAAAGGAACCGTCATTCGTCGGGAGACAACGGAAGAAGAGGATGGATCCGCGTCGGCTGCTTCAAGATGGACCCGCTCCGCACCGGATGGAAGAAGATCGAAGATGCCGCTTGGAGAAGATGTTTGCCGGTCCGGATGTCCTCTTCTTGCCGGATAGGAGGAAGACTTTGGAGCCTCTTCTGGACCTCTTCAGCACCGGATGCCAGGACGGATCGGTGATACCTGGATGGTGAAGACAAGGTAGGAAGATCTTCAGGGGCTTAGTGTTAGGTTTATTTAAGGGGGGTTTGGGTTAGATTAGGGGTATGTGGGTGGTGGGTTGTAATGTTGGGGGGGGGTATTGTATTATTTTTTTTACAGGCAAAAGAGCTGATTTTCTTGGGGCATGCCCCGCAAAGGGCCCTGTTCAGGGCTGGTAAGGTAAAAGAGCTTTTAACTCTATTAATTTAGAATAGGGTAGGGCATTTCTTTATTTTGGGGGTCTTTGTTATTTTATTAGGGGGATTAGAGTAGGTGTAATTAGTTTAAAATTGTTGTAATATTTTTCTTATGTTTGTAAATATTTTTTTATTTTTTGTAACTTAGTTCTTTTTTATTTTTTGTACTTTAGTTAGTTTATGTAATTGTAGTTATTTGTAGCAATTGTATTTAATTTATTTATCGATAGTGTAGTGTTAGGTTAATTGTAGGTAATTGTAGGTATTTTATTTAATTAATTTATTGATAGGGTAGTGTTAGGTTTAATTATAACTTAGGTTAGGATTTATTTTACAGGTAATTTTGTTATTATTTTAACTAGGTAACTATTAAATAGTTCTTAACTATTTAATAGCTATTGTACCTGGTTAAAATAATTACAAAGTTGCCTGTAAAATAAATATTAATCCTAAAATAGCTATAATATAATTATAATTTATATTGTAGCTATATTAGGATTTATTTTACAGGTAAGTATTTAGCTTTAAATAGGAATAATTTATTTAATAAGAGATAATTAATTTCGTTAGATTTAAATTATATTTAAGTTAGGGGGGTGTTAGTGTTAGGGTTAGACTTAGCTTTAGGGGTTAATCCATTTATTATAGTAGCGATGAGCTCCGGTCGTCAGATTAGGGGTTAATAATTGAAGGTAGGTGTCGGCGATGTTAGGGAGGGCAGATTAGGGGTTAATACTATTTATGATAGGGTTAGTGAGGCGGATTAGGGGTTAATAACTTTATTATAGTAGCGGTGCGGTCCGCTCAGCAGATTAGGGGTTAATAAGTGTAGGCAGGTGGAGGCGACGTTGAGGGGGGCAGATTAGGGGTTAATAAATATAATATAGGGGTCGGCGGTGTTAGGGGCAGCAGATTAGGGGTACATAAGGATAACGTAGGTGGCGGCGCTTTGCGGTCGGAAGATTAGGGGTTAATTATTGTAAGTAGCTGGCGGCGACGTTGTGGGGGGCAGGTTAGGGGTTAATAAATATAATACAGGGGTCGGCGGTGTTAGGGGCAGCAGATTAGGGGTACATAAGGATAACGTAGGTGGCGGCGCTTTGCGGTCGGAAGATTAGGGGTTAATTATTGTAAGTAGCTGGCGGCGACGTTGTGGGGGGCAGGTTAGGGGTTAATAAATGTAATACAGGGGTCGGCGGGGTTAGGGGCAGCAGATTAGGGGTACATAAGTATAACGTAGGTGGCGGTCGGCAGATTAGGGGTTAAAAAATTTTAATCGAGTGGCGGCGATGTGGGGGGACCTCGGTTTAGGGGTACATAGATAGTTTATGGGTGTTAGTGTACTTTAGGGTACAGTAGTTAAGAGCTTTATGAACCGGCGTTAGCCCAGAAAGCTCTTAACTCCTGCTTTTTTACGGCGGCTGGAGTTTTGTCGTTAGAGCTCTAACGCTCACTTCAGAAACGACTCTAAATACCGGCGTTAGAAAGTTCCCATTGAAAAGATAGGATACGCAATTGACGTAAGGGGATCTGCGGTATGGAAAAGTCGCGGCTGAAAAGTGAGCGTTAGACCCTTTAATCACTGACTCCAAATACCGGCGGTAGCCTAAAACCAGCGTTAGGAGCCTCTAACGCTGGTTTTCACGGCTACCGCCGAACTCTAAATCTAGCCGTATGCCTGCTCAGAGAGCTAGCTAGCAGTAGTGTTTATTGCATCAGTGAAAGCTTAAAGGGACACTGAACCCAATTTTTTTATTTTGTGATTCAGATAGAACACGCAATTTTAAGCAACTTTCAAATTTACTCCTATTATTCCATTTTCTTCATTCTCTTGGTATCTTTATTTGAAAAGCAAGAATATAAGTTTAGATGCTGGCCCATTTTTGGTGAACAACCTGGGTTGTTCTTGCTGATTGATGGATTAATTTAACCGACCAATTAGCAAGCGCTGTCCATCGTTCTGAACCAAAAAATAACTTAGATGCAAATAAAGATAGCAAGAGAATGAAGAAAAATTGATAATAGGAGTAAATTTGAAAGTTGCTTAAAATTGCTGCTCTATCTGAATCACGAAAGAGAAAATTTGGGTTCAGTGTCCCTTTAATCTGTGTCATAGGGAGGCGGAGTTTGCCAGCAAGCTGAGCAGCAGCACCACTGTGAAGCTCTGTGCAGATCTTGATCTTTAAAAGTGTTTTTGTGCATATAACAGAGGTAATCTGCCTTAAAAAAAAACTACCTGGGTGCAAAATATATGAACACAGACAGTCTGGTGCTGATTTGGGACATTTTTGAGAGGGTTCACGATACACCAGAAACAGAGAACCAGCAAATTTTTAGGAGAGTCCAGGGCTGCGGTCTACTTCGGGACTCCAGGCCCTAAGAAAGCCAACAAAAGTGTCAGCAACCCCACCAGGGGTGGATGAGAAGCAGAGCCAAGCATCATAAAGATAGCAAAGGTGAGATTTTGGGTACTTTCTGACTAATAAGAACTATAAATACCCCAGAGGCCCTATCTCACGACGAAGCAACAAACGATCATTCATACACCCTAGACCAACAGACATAGACTCTGGGACACCTGATAACTGAAACACCACTGGGTTGGTACTAATCTGTAAGTTACAGGACCAGCATCACACATTTGCAGGAAGACCAGTGGCGAGAAAAAAACGCCATCTTTCTTCACTACCCTTGCTGTAGGACAGTGCTCTCATTAAGACAGTGCTGGTTGCAACTAGTGTACCGGGTCACAGATATTTTATAGCCCACTGGGAACTTGGACTGGCATGTTGTGAAAAAAAAATTAAAATCTCCTCATACTCAAGTTGTGGATCCGTGGCACCACGGGATATAACAATCACTAGCCCCTTACAGGGCCTCACCCACCGGTTCTGTTACGGCCCACAGTTTTGGGAGCCCAAATTCAACAGCAACAACTTAATTATATTAAGGCACTACTCTTCCCCCCCCCCTTTTCCTGCCATCCTCAGTGGTGGTGGGTCATATCCTGAGTCCCCTTCTCCATTTATCGTCCTGTGAGGACACTGACCCTGGGGAGCAGAGCTAGACCTGAAACATTGCACACTTGAATAAATAGATGCAAACAACACCCAGAAATATGCGTGCCTTCTAAACTTCAGACGCATACTGTGCAAGTGCTACATTAGTGACTTTCAGACTCCAGAGTTTCCCCTGGAGGCTAGACAATCTGTGTCCCACAGAAAAGATATCATGTATGGATCTCAGGGGAATAATCTGCTAGAACCTACCACTCATAATGCAACAGAGTGACCCCCTGTAATACTCCAGTCACTCCGGTACCATATATATATATATGTAAACTTAGAATCTGTGGCATGGGCCTCTCTCCCAGCATATAATATCTCCAGTGGTTCCCCATCCTGTAAAAGGCTGTTCTTCTTCCCGACAATATCTACTATCAAATCCATTAGGATACCCACCAGAGACTGTCTGTGAATACCTACATATATCTCCCAACATGTCTGTCAGAAAATCCGCTAAGGATAAGCAAAGCAAGACTTCATCCTTGAACACCTATTTTAAATCGTCTAAACCATTGAAACAGACTGATCAACCAGATATGGAAGTGGAAGAAGAAATGGATTCAGACTCAGAAACCACAATATCAGTCGCAGACAAGACTCCTGTGACTAAAGCAGATCTAAAATCCCTAGTTTCAAAACAATATATCTCTACCAGCTTTGACAAGTTATGGGACAAAATCGACTGTTCACCTGTTCACAAAGATGCAAGATAAACTAGAGGACCTGGAGAACAGGAGCAGAAGAAGTAATCTAAGATTAAAAGGTATACCAGAGACAGTAGCCAGTAAAGACCTGCCCACCTACCTGTAACAGCTCTTCAGAAGCATAACGGGAAACAAGGGAGATATGGAATTCACCATGGAAAGGGCCCACAGGGTCCTGAAAGCTAAACCCAGGGGAGAGGCTCCACCACGTGATGTAATAGTGAAAATGCTACTTTTCCAGGATAAGGAAATGATACTCTTGGCATCCAGAAATACCCCCGCCTTCAAATTCCAAGGGTCTGTTGTTCAATTTTACCAAGACCTGTCCATTAGAACTTTACAAAGACGGAACTCTCTGCGCCCTCTCATGCAATTATTGAGAAAGCAATAAATTCAATACAAGTGGGGGTTCCCCTTTGCTCTTTATATCCTAAAGGACAACCTGACAATAACCATTAAGGAGGCGACTGACACTCCGGATCTGTGTCAAAGATTGGGACTAGAGACACTAAAAATGCCTGATTCGCCGGTTTTAGTATTGCAACTGGAACCTCAAGCACAGCTGAAATCAAGCACTCTACCCAAATGGAAAACAACAGGCAAAAGATGTCCCCAAATTAAATGAAATACAGATTTATGTCCCAGAAATCTTCTAGAGGTGAGGAGATGACAGAAGAAGGCCCAAAGATGTTTGGAGGGCCTAACCATCTCAAACAGAGTATCCTTTTTTGAGATTCTCCACTGAGCTGAACTGGAGAGTTGTTAGCTATAAGACTTTCTACAGTTGTAATTTTTAATGAACGTTTGTATTGTGGGACTCCCTTTATTGGCTACCAGATTATTGATGATGATATATGCAGGTTCATGGGCAACCCAAAGGTAGGATGGGTGTCTACTGCAGACAATATATGCCTATGGAGGGGGTTTCACCTGTTATTGTTCGTTTCTGATATATAGCACTTGCACATTTATTTTAATATTTCAATGTTATCTGTTCTATTACTTAACCCTCTCGCGGGGGAAATACTATGTTTTTTTATGGTTAGTTTGTTACCTTGTTACTATACCCACACAACCAAACATATTCTCTGCTTGGACCCACAAGTCACTGATATGTGCCATGTGTTCCCCACAGACCCTATATGGGATTGGTTAGCAGATGCTTCCTGCCAGAAAGATACCTGGTGTAATAGCATTATAAAGATACTTTTTAGCTGCTCTATAGCTCCAAACAATACTTACCCTGATGGCCCCAAAATTAAACTGATTTCTCACAATGTAAGAGGTCTGAACACGGATGTTAAAAGACGAGTGGCTATGAACCAATATATAAATATTAAGGCTAACATCCTTTACTTACAGGAGACCCATTTTCTTAGACATCAAGTTCCTAAATACTGGTCCAGACACTTTCAACAACATTTTCATGCAACTGCCTCTGCTAAAAAAAAGGGAGTATCCATTTTAATCCATTCGGCCCTTAACTTTATACATGAATCCACAATCATAGATGAGGAAGGGAGATATCTAATAGTTAAAGGTTAAATTGACAACACTGATATAGTGCTTTGTAATATATACGCACCCAATGAAAAACAAGCAGAATTCTTTTCCCAAATATCTTATCTCCTGACTCAATGGTCTCAAAATAGAATCATTATGACTGGGGATTTTAACATTGACCTGTCTCCAATCACAGCACCCAATCGGGAGGCTTTATCTCACAAGAAACAACAACATAACCGTGATGTTAAATATATACGAGAACACCTTACATCCCACACTCTTATAGACACTTGGCAGGCCTTATACGGTACCACAAATGACACCACCTATTACTCTGCCACCCATAAAATCTACACAAGGATTGATTATATTTATGCCAGCCAAGTTTTTCATCCAGTCTTGCTATCCTCTGAGATCCATACCTGTGTGTGGTCCGGCCACTCCATAGTATCTTTACTATTAGATGGGGTACAAGATAGCAAATGAGAAAAATCATGGACTTATGACCCACAATATTTCAAACAACCCTTAGCCCAGGAACACATCCTAAAACATCTTAGAGAATATTGGGACATAAATGTAAACACCACTTCCAACCCCCTCTACACGTGGGCAGCAAATAAAGCATATTTGAGGGGCTTACTAATTCAGGGAAAGGCGGCACATACTAGACAAAAATGACAACAGATATCTGAACTCCACCAGGAGATAGCCAACTTAGAGAAGGTACATAGACTCACACACAATACTGGCACCTTGCGGACTTTACAATCGAAGAGAACAGCGTTAGCTAGTTTATTGACTACGAATGCCACTAGAACACTGCATAAATTGAAAGTACAATACTTCATATTTGCTAACAAGCCAGATAGATATTTAGCACACAAAATACAAGAGAGAAATAAAGCCATGGCTATCCTTCTCATCCAACAGGCAGACGGTAATACAATAACCTTTTCTCAAGAGATAGTTGACGAGTTTGCAGGGTACAACGGACAACTTTATGATGGGCACAAGACTGTACATTCACAAACTACTGCACAGGACACCCATGACGTCCTACTGGATGCCCACCTTCCAGTCATCTCTGAGAAAGATAAAGAAATTGTGAATGCCCCCATATCTCCTGTAGAGGTCATACAGGTCATAAAAGAATTAAAGGTAGGAAAAGCGGCGGGTCCAGATGGATTCCCGGGAGACTATTATAAACTATTTTGTACGACATTGCTGACTCACCTCACAAAATTCTGTAATCACCTCTTAGAAGGCCATGAGATACCGAGGGAGCGACTAGGAGCTAAAATAGTGGTTATTCCTAAAGAAGGGAAAAATCTTAAACTGTGTTCCAGCTATCGCCCTATATCGCTTATCAATCAGGATCTAAAGATTTTTACCAAAATACTGCCCAATCTTTTGAAAACAATACTACCCTCACTTGTCCACCCAGACCAGATGGGATTTGTGGTGAATAGGGAGGCCCCTGATAATATAAGGAGAATGATAAACATCATAGATCACCTTCTCTGCTCCTATCGTTGGATGCGGAGAAGGAGTTCGATAGGGTAGACTGGAGATATATGATGAAGGTTCTCCAACATATGGGCTTTGATGGTCCCTTTATTAAGGCAATCCAAGCGATCTACTCTAATCCCACAGCACAGGTGGTTTCGGCAGGATATAGGTCTAAACCATTTCCCATTGGGAATGGAACCAGACAGGGGTGCCCTCTTTCTCCCCTAATATTCACACTCTGCATAGAACCCCTAGCAGCTAGAATACGTTTGTCCCCAGACATAACCGGTGCAAAAATAGCTAATCACGACTACAAACTGACCCTGTTTGCAGACGATATTTTAGTTACAATCACAAAGATATCTCTCCTAAACCTATATACTATTCTCGATAGATTTTCAAAGATCTCAGGATATAAAATTAATCTTGAGAAGCGTGAAGCACTACCAATAGCTCTACCCCCCATACTAAGAAAACCAAAGAACATAATTTTGAATTTAAGTGGGTAAAACACTCTCTCAAATACCTGGGGATACAACTGATGGCACAGTTCAATCTATTGTATAAATATAACTACATACCACTCTATAAATCCATAAGACAAGACCTCCAGAAATGGAAGAGATACACCTTTTCTTGGTATGGCCGCCTTTCCGCAATCAAAATGAACATTTTCCCACGACTACTTTACTTATTTCGAACTTTGCCCATACGAATCCCAACCCTGGAATTGTCCACACTGCAGAAAGAACTAATAGCTTATGTCAGAGGTAGCAAAAAAGCGAGAATTCCATCAAATACACTGACACATCATAAAACTCTGGGGGGAGTGGGCATCCCAAACTTGTTAGATTATTATAAAGCAGCAAGAATATCCCAAACAAAGCTGATAGGGAGAAGACAGGGGGATATATTCTGGCCTAAAGTGGAGGCGGAGATAGAGAGTCTGCCACAGGTGGATGACATCTTGTGGAGTGATCAAACAGATCGTACACTTACATACAGATCTCTGACATATGCATCCACCAGACAAGTTAAGAAATGGATAATGACACACAACAAAATACTGCCTCTACAAACAGTGATGATCCCACTTAGAAAAATTTTACCTAAAGAATTTCATGTTACTATAGACAAATAGGCCAATAAAGGGCTGTACAAAGTAGCGGACGTTCTACTTAACAACAAACTTATGACTTATACTCAGATTCAGGACAAACTGACACCAATAGAGATAAGGTGGTTTCAATACCTACAGCTATCCTCATCCATACTGAAATATATAGGCGACACTAGGATCACCCCCCCAGAGCACTGGAAATAATGTACTCCTTTGCATCTAGACCTAAACGCACAATATCAATCTTATACATAGCTATTCAGGACAACAATGATACCCCAAAGTCATCTCTGATGCTTAAGTGGGAAGAGGACATCAACATCACTTATGACAAACGCACATTGGAGAACATATTTAGCTCGATTAGCAAAGGTCTGATTAGCGCAGATCTACGTGAAAATTCCCTTAAAACAGCATTTCGCTGGTATCTTACACCAGTCATAACCTCCCACATGTCATTAGCGAAATCAAGCCTATGTTACAGGGGATGTGGGAATGTAGGTACCTTTAAGCATATGTGGTGGGAGTGTGAGGGGGTCAAACAGATCTGGCATTCCCTCTCAATACTATTTAGCACAATACTAGATGAGGAGATAGAGCTCAACATATCACAGGCTTTGTTACACATAGGCGACGAAAAATATAACAAACATATTAACACTTTCATTAGAATAATGTGTACAATCACTAGGACAGCTATAGCTTACCATTGGAAAACGAGGGTTCCATCATGGATGGAAATAAGGAATAAGATAAACAACACGTTTAGAATGTATGAATCCGCTTCATGGATCATGAATACTAAGGATTCATTTGAGAAAATCTGGTTCTATTGGATCATGAATAACACACTTACCACCTAGCACATATAGAGTAAAAGCACTAGTTCATAGCGTTGGGAACCAAATAGTACTCAGGGATATTAATTACGATGGGATCAAGTGGGAGTAATCAATTGGTCAATGCGAAGCAATTATTAAGAGTTTTCATAAAATTAAAGGCAAGAGACTGTTATATAAAGGATATGTGTTGATGATGGGTTTGTTCTATTTTTCTTTTCTTTGATTTTTTTTTTTCTTATTTTTTTTTTATATACATGGGCAGCAAATGTTGTTTTAGAATGATGTTGTAATGTCAACCTTCCCCCATCCGGGGGCCCAATGCCTTATATTTGTTGTACTTTTTCTTTTGTTGTCTTTTTTTCTGTAATGCCTTATTTATTTTGGCAAATATGTTATGAAAATTCCAATAAAAATATTTAAACATAATATGTGTCATATAAACCACTGGTGACTCTTTGAGAAGGTATTCTCTGTCTGAATCACAAAAGAACACTTTTTCCTTTCATATCCCTTTAATACCTTTTACTAGATACATTTTTGCTAATGGTATATTGCAATAACGCTTCTATATAAATTTAAATGCACTCATCCACATTTCAATTTTGAACTTTCTATCCCATTAAATGGACATGAAACCAAATTTTTTTTTTTTCATGATTTAGGTAGAACATACAATTTTAAACCACTTTCCAGTTTACTTCTATTATCAAATTTGCTTCATTCTCTTGGTATCATTTGCTGAAGGAGCAGCAATACACTACTGGTTTCTAACTGAACAGATGGGAGAGCCAATGACAATCGGTATAAATATGCAGCCACCAATCAGCAGCTAGAACCTAGATTATTTGCTGCTCCTGAGCTTATCTAGATACATCTTTCAGCAAAGGATAACAAGAGAAGGAAGCAAATTAAATAATAGAAGTCAATTGGAAAGTTGTTTAAAATTGTATGCTCTGTCTAAATCATGGATGTCTAATTATGACTTTACTGTCGCTTTAAGTTCTTGCCTCTAATTTTATCACCAATTTTGCTTTGTTCTCTTGGTATTCTTAGTTAAAAGCTAAACCTAGGTAGGCTCATATGCTAATTTCTTAGACCTTGAAGGCCGCCTCTAATCTAAATGCATTTTGACAGTTTTTCACCACTAGAGGGCGTTAGTTCATGTGTGTCATATAGATAACATTGAGCTCATGCACGTGAATTTACAGAGGAGTGAGCACTAATTGGCTAAAATGCTAGCCTTTCAAAAGAACTGAAGTAAGGGGGCAGTCTGCAGAGGCTTAGGGGCCTATCTATCAAGCTCCGTATGGAGCTTGAGGGCCCGTGTTTCTGACGAGCCTTCAGAATTGCCAGAAACAAAGACCTCTGAGGAGGTGGACAGACATTGCCACAGTTTGACCCGATCGAATACGATCGGGTTGATTGACACCCCCCTGCTAGCAGGGGGCGGCGTTGCACCAGCAGTTCACAAGAGCTGCTGGTGCAATGCTGAATGTGGAGAGCGTATTGCTGTCCGCATTCAATGAGGTCTGTCGGACCTGATCCGCAATGTCATAAATAGGCCCCTTAGATACAAGGTTATAACAGAGGTAAAAAAGTGTATTATTATAACTGTGTTGGTTATGCAAAACTGGGGAATGAGTAATTAAGGGATTATCTATGTTTTATCTTAAAAGTAACACTAAAATCAAAATTAAATTTTCAGATAGAGCATGGAATTGTAAACAACTTTCCAATTAACTTCCTTTATCATATGCACACCTTCTGAGGCACCAGCTACTACTGAGCATGACTATTCACAGTACATATGTATATGCATTTTGTGATTGGCTGATGGCTGTCACATGGTTTGGGGGGAAGAGAAATAAGACTAACTTTGACATTTGTTAGAAAAAAATCTACTGCTCATTTAAAAATCAGACTTAGTGCTTTTGCATTGCATTATGAATCTGCTGATTATACAAATCTATTGCAATTAATGGTACTTTTAAAAAGGAGACAATGGCCTCTAGTTATCAAGCTCCGTAATTTGCTTGCATTCGCCGGCCCAATACGCCCGCCTAAGCTCGCCTCACATCGCCGCCGCGGACCTGAATACGCTCGCCAAAGTTATTAAAAAAGCTGTCCAAAAGCCGCGCACCAAGTACAGGGCGATGAGCAGCGGACTGTGATAGTTATCACACATCGATCTCGCTGCTCTTCGGCTTTTCTACAGCTTTATAAATACCCCTGTCACTAAGCACTCACACTATACTATACTGTTCTACCACATATACCGGCGCCCCCGGAGCCCCCCGCAACCAAATAAAGTTATTAACCCCTAAACCGCCGCTCCTAGACCCCGCCGCAACTATAATAAATGTATTAACCCCTAAACCGCCGCTCCTAGACCCCGCCGCAACTATAATAAATGTATTAACCCCTAAACCGCCGCACCCAGACCCCGCCGCCACCTATATTAAACTAATTAACCCCTAATCTGCCCCCCTACACCGTCGCCACCTGTATTAAATTAATTAACCCCTATCCTGCCCCCTATACCGCCGTAACTTATAATAAAATTATTAACCCCTAAACCTAAGTCTAACCCTAACACCCCCTAACTTAAATATTAATTAAATAAATCTAAATAAAATTACTATTATTAACTAAATTATTCTTAGTTAAAACTAAATACTTACCTTTAAAATAAACCCTAATATAGCTACAATGTAATTAATAATTACATTGTAGCTATTTTAGGATTTATATTTATTTTACAGGTAACTTTGTATTTATTTTAACTAGGTAGAATAGTTATTAAATAGTTATTAACTATTTAATAACTACCTAGCTAAAAGAAATACAAAATTACCTGTAAAATAAATCCTAACCTAAGTTACAATTAAACCTAACACTACACTATCATTAAATTAATTAACTGCAAATACCTACAATTAAATACAATTAAATAAACTAACTAAAGTACAAAAAATAAAAAAACTAAGTTACAAAAAATAAAAAAAACTAAGTTACAAAATTTTTTTAAAAGTTTAAAAGTTTTTAATCTAATTACACCTAATCTCAGCCCCCTAATAAAATAACAAAGCCCACCAAAATAAAAAAATGCCCTACCCTATTCTAAATTACAAAAATTAACAGCTCTATTACCAGCCCTTAAAAGGGCCTTTGCGGGGCATGCCCCAAAGTAATCAGCTCTTTTGCATGTAAAAAAAAAATACAACCCCCCCAACATTAAAACCCACCACCCACATACCCCTACTCTAACCCATCCAAACCCCCCTTAAAAAAACCTAACACTAACCCACTGAAGATCTCCCTACCTTGAGTCGTCTTCAGCCAGCCGACCACTGATGGAACAGAAGAGGACATCCGCAGCGGCCGAAGTCATCATCCAAGGGGCGCTGAAGAGGTCTTCCATCCGATAGAAGTCTTCATCCATGCGGCGTCTTCATTAGCTCTATCATCAGGATTCTATCAGCCAATCGGAATTAAGGTAGGAAAAATCTGATTGGCTGATGCAATCAGCCAATCAGATTCAAGTTCAATCCGATTGGCTGATCCAATCAGCCAATCAGATTGAGCTCGCATTCTATTGGCTGTTCCGATCAGCCAATGGAATGTGAGCTCAATCTGATTGGCTGATTGCATCAGCCAATCAGATTTCTCCAACATAGGTGTGTCCGGTCCACGGCGTCATCCTTACTTGTGGGATATTCTCTTCCCCAACAGGAAATGGCAAAGAGCCCAGCAAAGCTGGTCACATGATCCCTCCTAGGCTCCGCCTTCCCCAGTCATTCTCTTTGCCGTTGTACAGGCAACATCTCCACGGAGATGGCTTAGAGTTTTTTGGTGTTTAAATGTAGTTTTTATTCTTCAATCAAGAGTTTGTTATTTTAAAATAGTGCTGGTATGTACTATTTACTCTGAAACAGAAAAGAGATGAAGATTTCTGTTTGTAAGAGGAAAATGATTTTAGCAACCGTTACTAAAATCGATGGCTGTTTCCACACAGGACTGTTGAGAGGAATTAACTTCAGTTGGGGGAAACAGTGAGCAGACTTTTGCTGCTTGAGGTATGACACATTTCTAACAAGACTTGGTAATGCTGGAAGCTGTCATTTTCCCTATGGGATCCGGTAAGCCATTTTTATTAAATAAGAATAAAGGGCTTCACAAGGGCTTTAAAGACTGGTAGACATTTTTCTGGGCTAAAACGATTGCTTTATAAGCATTTTTAATATTTCATAGTTTTGAGGAGTTATTTTATTCTTGGGAATTATGTAAAATAACCGGCAGGCACTGTATTGGACACCTTTTTCACTGGGGGCCTTCTCTAATCATAGGCAGAGCCTCATTTTCGCGCCTCTATTGCGCAGTTGTTTTTGGGAAGCAAGACATGCAGATGCATGTGTGAGGAGCTCAGATACATAGAAAAAGCTTACTGAAGGCGTCATTTGGTATCGTATTCCCCTTTGGGCTTGGTTGGGTCTCAGCAAAGCAGATACCAGGGACTGTATAGGGGTTAAATATAAAAACGGCTCCGGTTCCGTTATTTTAAGAGTTAAAGCTTTCAAATTTGGTGTGCAATACTTTTAAGGCTTTAAGACACTGTGGTGAAATTTTGGTGAATTTTGAACAATTCCTTCATACTTTTTCACATTTTCAGTAATAAAGTGTGTTCAGTTTAAAATTTAAAGTGACAGTAACGGTTTTATTTTAAAACGTTTTTTGTACTTTGTTATCAAGTTTATGCCTGTTTAACATGTCTGAACTATCAGATAGACTATGTTCTGTATGTGGGGAAGCCAAGGTTCCTTCTCATTTAAATAGATGTGATTTATGTGACACAAAATTTAGAGAAAATGATGCCCAAGATGATTCCTCAAGTGAGGGGAGTAAGCATGGTACTGCATCATCCCCTCCTTCGTCTACGCCAGTCTTGCCCACACAGGAGGCCCCTAGTACATCTAGTGCGCCAATACTCCTTACTATGCAACAATTAACGGCTGTAATGGATAATTCTATCAAAAACATTTTAGCCAAAATGCCCACTTATCAGCGAAAGCGCGACTGCTCTGTTTTAGAAAATACTGAAGAGCATGAGGACGCTGATGATATTGGTTCTGAAGTGCCCCTACACCAGTCTGAGGGGGCCAGGGAGGTTTTGTCTGAGGGAGAAATTTCAGATTCAGGGAAAATTTCTCAACAAGCTGAACCTGATGTGATTACATTCAAATTTAAATTGGAACATCTCCGCGCTCTGCTTAAGGAGGTGTTATCTACTCTGGATGATTGTGAGAATTTGGTCATTCCAGAGAAATTATGTAAGATGGACAAGTTCCTAGAGGTCCCGGGGCCCCCCGAAGCTTTTCCTATACCCAAGCGGGTGGCGGACATTGTAAACAAAGAATGGGAAAGGCCCGGCATACCTTTTGTCCCTCCCCCTATATTTAAGAAATTGTTTCCTATGGTCGACCCCAGAAAGGACTTATGGCAGACAGTCCCCAAGGTCGAGGGGGCGGTTTCTACTCTAAACAAACGCACTACTATCCCTATAGAAGATAGTTGTGCTTTCAAAGATCCTATGGATAAAAAATTAGAGGGTTTGCTTAAAAAGATGTTTGTTCAGCAAGGTTACCTTCTACAACCAATTTCATGCATGGTTCCTGTCACTACAGCAGCGTGTTTCTCGTTCGATGAACTAGAAAAGTCGCTCAATAAAGATTCTTCTTATGAGGAGATTATGGTCAGAATTCATGCTCTCAAATTGGCTAACTCTTTTACTTTAGACGCCACTTTGCAATTGGCTAGATTAGCGGCGAAAAATTCAGGGTTTGCTATTGTGGCGCGCAGAGCGCTTTGGCTAAAATCTTGGTCAGCGGATGCGTCTTCCAAGAACAAATTGCTTAACATACCTTTCAAGGGGAAAACGCTGTTTGGCCCTGACTTGAAAGAGATTATTTCTGATATCACTGGGGGTAAGGGCCACGCCCTTCCTCAGGATAGGTCTTTCAAGGCTAAAAATAAACCAAATTTTCGTCCCTTTCGCAGAAACGGACCAGCCCCAAGTGCTACATCCTCTAAGCAAGAGGGTAATACTTCTCAAACCAAACCAGCCTGGAGGCCAATGCAAGGCTGGAACAAAGGTAAGCAGGCCAAGAAACCTGCCACTGCTACCAAGACAGCATGAGATGTTGGCCCCCGATCCGGGACCGGATCTGGTGGGGGGCAGACTTTCTCTCTTCGCTCAGGCTTGGGCAAGAGATGTTCTGGATCCTTGGGCGCTAGAAATAGTCTCCCAAGGTTATCTTCTGGAATTCAAGGAGCTTCCCCCAAGGGGGAGGTTCCACAGGTCTCAATTGTCTTCAGACCACATAAAAAGACAGGCATTCTTACATTGTGTAGAAGACCTGTTAAAAATGGGAGTGATTCATCCTGTTCCATTAGGAGAACAAGGGATGGGATTCTACTCCAATCTGTTCATAGTTCCCAAAAAAGAGGGAACATTCAGACCAATCTTAGATCTCAAGATCCTAAACAAGTTTCTCAAGGTTCCATCGTTCAAAATGGAAACCATTCGGACAATTCTTCCTTCCATCCAGGAAGGTCAATTCATGACCACGGTGGATTTAAAGGATGCGTATCTACATATTCCTATCCACAAGGAACATCATCGGTTCCTAAGGTTCGCCTTTCTGGACAAGCATTACCAGTTTGTGGCACTTCCATTCGGATTAGCCACTGCTCCAAGAATTTTCACAAAGGTACTAGGGTCCCTTCTAGCGGTGCTAAGACCAAGGGGCATTGCAGTAGTACCTTACTTGGACGACATACTGATTCAAGCGTCGTCTCTACCACAAGCAAAGGCTCATACGGACATTGTCCTGGCCTTTCTCAGATCTCACGGGTGGAAAGTGAACGTAGAAAAAAGTTCTCTATCTCCGTCAACAAGAGTTCCCTTCTTGGGAACAATAATAGACTCCTTAGAAATGAGGATTTTTCTGACAGAGGCCAGAAAATCAAAACTTCTAAGCTCTTGTCAAGTACTTCATTCTGTTCCTCTTCCTTCCATAGCGCAGTGCATGGAAGTAATAGGTTTGATGGTCGCGGCAATGGACATAGTTCCTTTTGCGCGAATTCATCTGAGACCATTACAACTGTGCATGCTCAGTCAGTGGAATGGGGATTATACAGACTTGTCTCCGACGATACAAGTAGATCAGAGGACCAGAGATTCACTCCGTTGGTGGCTGACCCTGGACAACCTGTCACAGGGGATGAGCTTCCGCAGACCAGAGTGGGTCATTGTCACGACCGACGCCAGTCTGGTGGGCTGGGGCGCGGTCTGGGAACTCCTGAAAGCTCAGGGTCTTTGGTCTCGGGAAGAATCTCTTCTTCCGATAAATATTCTGGAACTGAGAGCGATATTCAATGCTCTCAAGGCTTGGCCTCAGCTAGCAAAGGCCAAATTCATACGGTTTCAATCAGACAACATGACGACTGTTGCGTATATCAACCATCAGGGGGGAACAAGGAGTTCCCTGGCGATGGAAGAAGTGACCAAAATCATTCAATGGGCGGAGACTCACTCCTGCCACTTGTCTGCAATCCACATCCCAGGAGTGGAAAATTGGGAAGCGGATTTTCTGAGTCGTCAGACATTTCATCCGGGGGAGTGGGAACTCCATCCGGAAATCTTTGCCCAAATTACTCAATTGTGGGGCATTCCAGACATGGATCTGATGGCCTCTCGTCAGAACTTCAAGGTTCCTTGCTACGGGTCCAGATCCAGGGATCCCAAGGCGACTCTAGTAGATGCACTAGTAGCACCTTGGACCTTCAACCTAGCTTATGTATTTCCACCGTTTCCTCTCATCCCCAGGCTGGTAGCCAGGATCAATCAGGAGAGGGCATCGGTGATCTTGATAGCTCCTGCGTGGCCACGCAGGACTTGGTATGCAGACCTGGTGAATATGTCATCGGCTCCACCATGGAAGCAACCTTTGAGACAGGACCTTCTTGTTCAAGGTCCGTTCGAACATCCGAATCTGGCCTCACTCCAACTGACTGCTTGGAGATTGAACGCTTGATTTTATCAAAGCGAGGGTTCTCAGATTCTGTCATTGATACTCTTGTTCAGGCCAGAAAGCCTGTAACTAGAAAAATCTACCATAAAATATGGAAAAAATATATCTGTTGGTGTGAATCTAATGGATTCCCATGGAACAAGATAAAAATTCCTAAGATTCTATCCTTTCTTCAAGAAGGTTTGGAGAAAGGATTATCTGCAAGTTCTTTGAAGGGACAGATTTCTGCTTTATCTGTTTTACTTCACAAAAAGCTGGCGGCTGTGCCAGATGTTCAAGCTTTTGTTCAGGCTCTGGTTAGAATCAAGCCTGTTTACAAACCTTTGACTCCTCCTTGGAGTCTCAATTTAGTTCTTTCAGTTCTTCAGGGGGTTCCGTTTGAACCCTTACATTCCGTAGATATTAAGTTGTTATCTTGGAAAGTTTTGTTTTTGGTTGCAATTTCTTCTGCTAGAAGAGTTTCAGAGTTATCTGCTCTGCAGTGTTCTCCTCCTTATCTGGTGTTCCATGCAGATAAGGTGGTTTTGCGTACTAAACCTGGTTTTCTTCCGAAAGTTGTTTCTAACAAAAACATTAACCAGGAGATAGTCGTGCCTTCTTTGTGTCCGAATCCAGTTTCAAAGAAGGAACGTTTGTTGCACAATTTGGATGTAGTTCGTGCTCTAAAATTCTATTTAGATGCTACAAAGGATTTCAGACAAACATCTTCCTTGTTTGTTGTTTATTCTGGTAAAAGGAGAGGTCAAAAAGCAACTTCTACCTCTCTATCTTTTTGGCTTAAAAGCATCATCAGATTGGCTTATGAGACTGCCGGACGGCAGCCTCCTGAAAGAATCACAGCTCATTCCACTAGGGCCGTGGCTTCCACATGGGCCTTTAAGAACGAGGCTTCTGTTGATCAGATATGTAAGGCAGCGACTTGGTCTTCACTGCACACTTTTACCAAATTTTACAAATTTGATACTTTTGCTTCTTCTGAGGCTATTTTTGGGAGAAAGGTTTTGCAAACCGTGGTGCCTTCCTTCTAGGTGACCTGATTTGCTCCCTCCCATCATCCGTGTCCTAAAGCTTTGGTATTGGTTCCCACAAGTAAGGATGACGCCGTGGACCGGACACACCTATGTTGGAGAAAACAGAATTTATGTTTACCTGATAAATTACTTTCTCCAACGGTGTGTCCGGTCCACGGCCCGCCCTGGTTTTTTAATCAGGTCTGATAATTTATTTTCTTTAACTACAGTCACCACGGTATCATATGATTTCTCCTATGCAAATATTCCTCCTTTACGTCGGTCGAATGACTGGGGAAGGTGGAGCCTAGGAGGGATCATGTGACCAGCTTTGCTGGGCTCTTTGCCATTTCCTGTTGGGGAAGAGAATATCCCACAAGTAAGGATGACGCCGTGGACCGGACACACCGTTGGAGAAAGTAATTTATCAGGTAAACATAAATTCTGTTTTTTCCTACCTTAATTCCGATTGGCTGATAGAATCCTATCAGCCAATCGGAATTCGAGGGACGCCATCTTGAATGACGTCACTTAAAGGAATATCCATTCGTCGGGTAGGCGTCGTTGGAAGAGGATGGCTCCGCGTCGGCTCGTTTGAAGAAGGCTCCGCTCCACTCCGAATGGATGAAGATTGAAGACGCCGCATGGATGAAGACTTCTATCGGATGGAAGACCTCTTCAGCGCCCCTTGGATGATGACTTTGGCCGTTGCGGAGGTCCTCTTCTGTTCCATCGGTGGTCGGCTGGCTGAAGACGACTCAAGGTAGGGAGATCTTCAGGGGGTTAGTGTTAGGTTTTTTTAAATAGTTATTAACTATTTAATAACTACCTAGCTAAAAGAAATACAAAATTACCTGTAAAATAAATCCTAACCTGTTACAATTAAACCTAACACTACACTATCATTAAATTAATTAAATTAATTAACTATCAATACCTACAATTAAATAAACTAACTAAAGTACAAAAAATAAAAAAAACTAAGTTACAAAAAATAAAAAAATATTACAAGTTTTTAATCTAATTACACCTAATCTCAGCCCCCAGATTAGGGGTGTTTAGACTCGGGGTACATGTTAGGGTATTAGATGTACACACTTCCCATAGGAATCAATGGGATGTCAGGCAGCAGCGAACATGAGCTTTCGCTATGGTCAGACTCTCATTGATTCCTATGGGATCCGCCACCTCCAGGGTGGCGGATTGAAAACCAGGTACGCTGGGCCGGAAAAGTGCTGAGCGTACCTGCTAGTTTATTGATAACTCCCAAAAGTAGTAAGATTGTGCCGAACTTGCGTTCGGAACATCTGGAGTGACGTAAGAATCGATCAATGTCGGACTGAGTCCGTCAGATCGAAGCTTACGTCACTATATTCTACTTTTGCCGGGCTGTAGTGCTTGATAACTACAGCGAATCAGCCTCGCCACAAATACACTGCGGAATTCAAGCGTATTTGAGGTTGACGGCTTGATAACTAGAGGCCAATGTCATCAGCTTTAATACTAGCAATTCTCACTGGAATTTTGATGGATTGGAATAAGGGTTACTGTAAATTGATGGGTTGATTTTGTTTCCTCCAGGACAGACTTTTGAATAGAGCGCTTTTTCATGCTATAGGTGGTGCACAGTCCGTTAGACACTCTAGACTAGTAAAAATATTTTTTTCAGAGAAAGTTCTATGCTTTTGTTACTGCTTCTTATTTAGTATTGATGTCAATTTTTTCCATTTCCTCCTTTATTGGTTTTCAGGTGCTACAGTCAATCTTCTTGCTGATTCTATCTATCCATCTATTGGGTACTTATAGAGCGCAAATGAATCACCCGTGAGGGTCTCAAGGTGCTAAGGGGAGAGGATAGGAGGAGGGGGGAGGGGATGGGTGTTCAGACAAAGAGCCAGGTTTTGAGGTCCTTTCTGAACTTTGTAAGGGAGGTGGATTGTCTGAGGTGCAGAGGGAGGATGTTCCATGTCTTTGCTGCCATGTGGGAGAAGGCTCTTCCGCCCGCTGTGGATTTGCTGATGCAGGGGATGACTGCAAGTGCTTGGTTGGCTGATAGGAGTTGTCTAGCGGGGTTGTAGAAATTTACGCGGAGGTTGATGTATTCGGTTACGATGTTGTGTAGGGCCTTGAACGCGTGGGTAAGGAGCTTGAAGGTGATTCTCTTGAGGATGGGGAGCCAGTGAAGGTTCATTAGGTGTTAGGTTACGTGGCGTTGGTGAGGGATGTCGAGGATGAGTCTGGCTGAGGCATTCTAGATATATTGGAGTCGCTTTTGGAGTTTGATGGTGGATTCCTTACATATGTCTAGAAGTGCAATTTGTTCTACACTTAAGGGGACAGTAAACACCTTGACATTCCAAGACAATTCTGTTTTGCTATAGAATAACATATTGGCCAAGCCTTTACATTTAAAAAAAAAATCAACATCCTTTTTACTTAATTTATTCTTCTTATTGGAGGAACCAATCTGAGCTTTAGTCCACAAACAACAAGGCTAGTCACTGGCATCGTCAGTACAAAATGCATTGTTTTGCTTTTCCTATCTGATAAAGCCAATAAGGAAAACATATGTAGCAGAGTTAGCAGAGTTAGCCCTGAGAAGTTAGCAGAGTGCATTACAAGTTCTGAGAATTAGAAATAGCTTGTTTTTATAAAGCTAAATCACATGAAAAGGGGCGCAATAAATAAAGAAAATATATTGCATAACTAAACATTTTATATACAAATATCAAGGATTTTACTGTCCCTTTTATGTGTTTCCAATTACTTGTTATATCAGTGACAGAGTATTAATGGTACTGTGCAGTAAATTGCTGGTTTGGGTTTATATTTATATAAAAATATAATTTTTGCTAACCACAACTCATTGAATGGGCTGAGCTTGCAGGCAGAGCAGACCTTGTTATCATATATTTCACTCTATACACAAAACCTCCTCATCTAATCTCTTGTTGTATACACACAATTCAATACTTATAAAGAGTAATTGAACATTACCCCAGTTAAAAAGTCAGTTATATTGGGATATGAACCCTCAATAAAGTATTTTTTTAAGCGCAGGTGAAAAATTTGTTTTATCTGAAAGATTTGTTTCGGGGGTTTTCTTTGCATTTTGTCCATGTGGCCATTTGTTTCTGATGGATATTGAATTCAGATGTGTTACCATTATTTCCAATGGGAACAGCAAATATAGAAAACTAATACGAACAGAAATCTTACACTATAGAATGCAAACAATTAAAAGAATAAATAACTCTCTGATTGAATTTAAGTCAATTAGCTGTAGTCAAACCGATTCAAGATGTCTGAGCCTCCTCTAGTGTCCCACCTCCCTATTCTAGGTTAAAACTTAATCGAACATTTAGTGCCTAAATGGTTGTCCCTAATATCAGTCATTAGTAACACTATGGCAGGATTAGAAAGTGGAAGATGGACACATGTATGGTCAGACCCCCTGTATATCATTACAATCAAAGAAACTGGTCAACTGCAAACAATTTAACTTCTACCCCCTCCCTTCCTGCACCTTTTTTGCACCAAACAGCACAAACAAATCAATTTCATCAACCAATCATTTGTTCATCATCTGTTTTATCCAAAACTGTATTTGGCTGTTGGTGTATCAGACAACTCAATGAATCAGCAACATTCTGATGAATTTGCATTAATTAAAGGCCTGAATGCACATCTCTAATAATCAGTATTACACAATATGAAACACGTTTAAAACCTGTAAAACACATACATTTTCATTAAAATAATATGGAGTTTTAAAGGTGATGTTTACTGTAATACTTTATTTAAAAAAGTTGCCTATTGATACAAATATTTAAAATCCTTAAATATTATATATTAACATAATGCAAATTCTATAAATGCCTTAAACCTAATACACCCAGACCAGTTTGAGAGTGCAGTCCATTTACGTGTTTTTTATGTGTCTAGGGAAATTACAAAGTGCCTGAGTCATCCTTGTTTGTATCTCAGTGTGTTTGGTTGATAGGGTTGCTACCCGTCCCTTAAAGTACAGAACACTTATAAGTTACACATGATGCAGGGTGTGTAGGGAGGAATTTGAATAGTGCTGCCCAGAAACAATATGCAGGGAGGAATATGAATAGTGCTGCACACCCTGCAGCATGTGTAACTCATAAGTGTCCAGGAAATCATGGCTGAGGTGGCAACCCTATTGGTTGAAGACATGTAATGTGTGGCTGTATGTTAGGATCCCAGAGAGGAAGATACCTTGACATGATCCTGAGCCTATCACCATTTGGCCAAATACTAACTCTTCCATTTTGTTTTTAATCTAGCTGATCTCTTGCAAGAGGGTGCCAGACTTTCTATGTGTTGTGTTAAAGGAATAGTCTGGTTAAAATTAAACTTTCATGATTCAGATAGAGCACCAATTTTAAGCAACTTTTTAATTTACTCCTATTATCATTTTTTCTTCGTTCTCTTGGTATTTTTATTTTAAAAAGCAGAAATGTAAGCATAGGAGCCGGGCCATTTTTGGTTCAGAACCTGGGTAGCGCTTTCTGATTGGTGACTAAATGTAGCCACCAATCAGCATGCGCTGCCCAAGTGCTAAACAAAAAATGGCCCGGCTCCTAAACTAAAGATAGCAAGAGAACAAATATAAATAGATAATAGGAGTAAATTAGAAAGTTGCTTAAAATTGCTGCTCTATCTGAATCATGAAAGTTTAATTTTGACCAGACTATTCCTTTAATAATTTTGGTTTTTTTCCCTATGGACTATGCACCCAGGCTTGTCTGTGATTAACTGCCTGAGTAACTGAAAGCTGTGCAGCTGTCTGTGAGTGCTGGTGAGCACCTAGGGCTGTGGGCTTTGCAGGGTTATGATATACCCAGTCCGGTGTGAGAGTGCAGTCCATTCACATGTTTTGTATGTGTCTAGGGAAATTACAAAGGACCTGTTTCACCCTTCTTTGTATCTCAGTGTGTTTGGTTGAAGACACACCATGAGGACCATTTATCAATTGACTCACCAGAAACAGCAGTTATGAAGCAGCGGTCTAAAGACCGCTGCTCCATAACCCTGTCCGTCTGTTCTGAGCAGGCGGACAGGAATCACCACAATTCAACCCGATCGAGTACAATCAGGTTGATTGACACCTCCCTGGTGGCGGCTGATTGGCCACAAGTCTGCAGGGGGCGGCGTTGCACCAGCAGCTTTTGTGAGCTGCTGGTGCAATGCTGAATACGGAGAGCGTATTGCTCTCCGCATTCAGCAATGTCTGTCGGACCAGGTCCAACAGACATTTGATAATTCGGGCTCATTGTGTGGCTGTAGATTAGGGACCCAGGTCCCAGGGAGGAAGAGACTTTGTCATGGTCATGGGCCTATGACCATTTGAACTCTTCCATTTTGTTTTTAAGCTAGCTAAGTGCTTGCAAAAGAATGCCATATTTTCTGTGTGGTGTGTGTTGTATATATATATATACTGTACTCATTTTCTTACATTTTGTGTGCTTTATGTTTTGAAGCTAAATAAAGCCAACCTGAGAGGGTTCATTGAGTATTACAGTATTCTAACTTGGTTCATGCCTAAGTAAAACTCTACCAAGGGTTGCTGTGTATGGTAAGCAATGGTCATTGTTCTTATAAACCAAGGAGCATAAGCAGGAAATGTTTATTAGAGAATGAACATTAATGGGAAGTAAGCTGCTATTGCTGCAAATTTAAATTGAAACAGCTTTTATGTCAGATTGTGTTCAGACAAAGAAGAAAAAAGAGCTGCTTATTGATATGTATGTTAGAAGATGTTTGAGCACAGTGTCCCTTTAAATGGGGATAAAAACACAATGACCTAGATTTGGAGTTTGGCGGTAGCCGTGAAAACCAGCATTAGAGGCTCCTAACGCTGGTTTTAGGCTACCGCCGGTATTTGGAGTCACTCAAAATAGGGTCTAACGCTCACTTTTCAGCCGCAACTTTTCCATACCGCAGATCCCCTTACGTAAATTGCGTATCCTATCTTTTCAATCGGATTTTTATAACTCCGGTATTTAGAGTCGTTTCTGAAGTGAGCGTTAGACATCTAAACTCCAGCCGCAGGAAAAAAGTCAGTAGTTAAGAGCTTTCTGGGCTAACGCCGGTTTCTAAAGCTCTTAACTACTGTACTCTAAAGTACACTAACACCCATAAACTACCTATGTACCCCTAAACCGAGGTCCCCCCACATCGCTGCCACTCTATTAAATTTTTTTAACCCCTAATCTGCCGACCGCCACCTACGTTATCCTTATGTACCCCTAATCTGCTCCCCCTAACACCGCCGACCCCTGTATTATATTTATTAACCCCTAATCTGCCCCCCACAACGTCGCCGCCACCTGCCTACAATAATTAACCCCTAATCTGCCGACCGCAAAGCACCGCCACCTACGTTATACTTATGTACCCCTAATCTGCTGCCCCTAACACCGCCGACCCCTATATTATATTTATTAACCCCTAATCTGCCCCCCTCAACGTCGCCTCCACCTGCCTACACTTATTAACCCCTAATCTGCCGAGCGGACCTGAGCGCTACTATAATAAAGTTATTAACCCCTAATCCACCTCACTAACCCTATAATAAATAGTATTAACCCCTAATCTGCCCTCCCTAACATCGCTGACACCTAACTTCAATTATTAACCCCTAATCTGCCGACTGGAGCTCAACGCTACTCTAATAAATGTATTAACCCCTAAAGCTAAGTCTAACCCTAACACTAACACCCCCCTAAGTTAAATATAATTTACATCTAACGAAATTAATTAACTCTTATTAAATAAATTATTCCTATTTAAAGATAAATACTTACCTGTAAAATAAATCCTAATATAGCTACAATATAAATTATAATTATATTATAGCTATTTTAGGATTAATATTTATTTTACAGGTAACTTTGTATTTATTTTAACCACGTACAATAGCTATTAAATAGTTAAGAACTATTTAATAGCTAAAATAGTTAAAATAATTACAAAATTACCTGTAAAATAAATACTAACCTAAGTTACAATTAACCTAACACTACACTATCAATAAATTAATTAAATAAACTACCTACAATTACCTACAATTAACCTAACACTACACTATCAATAAATTAATTAAATACAATTCCTACAAATAAATACAATTAAATAAACTAGCTAAAGTACAAAAAATAAAAAAGAACTAAGTTACAAAAAATAAAAAAATATTTACAAACATAAGAAAAATATTACAACAATTTTAAACTAATTACACCTACTCCAATCGGAATTAAGGTAGGAATATTCTGATTGGCTGATGGAATCAGCCAATCAGAATCAAGTTCAATCCGATTGGCTGATCCAATCAGCCAATCAGATTGAGCTCGCATTCTATTGGCTGATCGGAACAGCCAATAGAATGCGAGCTCAATCTGATTGGCTGATTGGAATATTCCTACCTTAATTCCGATTGGCTGATAGAATCCTATCAGCCAATCGGAATTCGAGGGACGCCATCTTGGATGACGTCCCTTAAAGGAACCGTCATTCTTCAGTTGGACGTCGCCGGAAGAAGATGGGTCCGCGGTGGAGGTCTTCAGGATGGAGCCGGTCATCATCGGATGAAGATAGAAGATGCTGCTTGGATCAAGATGGTTGCCGGTCCGGATCGCCTCTTCTTCCCGGATAGGATGAAGACTTTGGACCCTCTTCTGGACTTCTTCAGTGGATGTCTAGCCCCCGCTTGGGTTGGATGAAGATATCGGAGCCAGGACCGATCGGTGATACCCGGTGAGGTGAAGACAAGGTAGGATGATCTTCAGGGGCTTAGTGTTAGGTTTATTTAAGGGGGGTTTGGGTTAGATTAGGGGTATGTGGGTGGTGGGTTGTAATGTTGGGGGGGGGTATTGTATGTTTTTTTTTACAGGCAAAAGAGCTGAACTTCTTGGGGCATGCCCCGCAAAGGGCCCTGTTCAGGGCTGGTAAGGTAAAAGAGCTTTTAACTTTAGTAATTTAGAATAGGGTAGGGCATTTTTTATTTTGGGGGGCTTTGTTGTTTTATTAGGGGGCTTATAGTAGGTGTAATTAGTTTAAAATTGTTGTAATATTTTTCTTATGTTTGTAAATATTTTTTTATTTTTTGTAACTTAGTTCTTTTTTATTTTTTGTACTTTAGCTAGTTTATTTAATTGTATTTATTTGTAGGAATTGTATTTAATTAATTTATTGATAGTGTAGTGTTAGGTTAATTGTAGGTAATTGTAGGTAGTTTATTTAATTAATTTATTGATAGTGTAGTGTTAGGTTTAATTGTAACTTAGGTTAGTATTTATTTTACAGGTAATTTTGTAATTATTTTAACTATTTTAGCTATTAAATAGTTCTTAACTATTTAATAGCTATTGTACCTGGTTAAAATAAATACAAAGTTACCTGTAAAATAAATATTAATCCTAAAATAGCTATAATATAATTATAATTTATATTGTAGCTATATTAGGATTTATTTTACAGGTAAGTATTTATCTTTAAATAGGAATAATTTATTTAATAAGAGTTAATTAATTTCGTTAGATGTAAATTATATTTAACTTAGGGGGGTGTTAGTGTTAGGGTTAGACTTAGCTTTAGGGGTTAATACATTTATTAGAATAGCGGTGAGCTCCGGTCGGCAGATTAGGGGTTAATAAGTGTAGGCAGGTGGAGGCGACGTTGTGGGGGGAAGATTAGGGGTTAATAAATATAATACAGGGGTCGGCGGTGTTAGGGGCAGCAGATTAGGGGTACATAAGGATAACGTAGGTGGCGGCGCTTTGCGGTCGGCAGATTAGGGGTTAATTATTGTAGGTAGCTGGCTGCGACGTTGTGGGGGGCAGATTAGGGGTTAATAAATATAATATAGGGGTCGGCGGTGTTAGGGGCAGCAGATTAGGGGTACATAGGGATAATGTAAGTAGCGGCGGTTTACGGAGCGGCAGATTAGGGGTTGAAAATAAAATGCAGGTGTCAGCGATAGCGGGGGCGGCAGATTAGGGGTTAATAAGTGTAAGGTTAGGGGTGTTTAGACTCGGGGTACATGTTAGAGTGTTAGGTGCAGACGTAGGAAGTGTTTCCCCATAGCAAACAATAGGGCTGTGTTAAGAGCTGAACGTGGCTTTTTTGCAGGTGTTAGTTTTTTTTTCAGCTCAAACAGCCCCATTGTTTCCTATGGGGGAATCGTGCACGAGCACGTTTTTGAGGCTGACCGCGTCCGTAAGCAACTCTGGTATTGAGAGTTGAAGCTGCGTTAAAAATGCTCTACGCTCCTTTTTTGGAGCCTAACGCAGCCTTTATGTGGACTCTCAATACCAGAGTTATTTTTATGGTGCGGCCAGAAAAAAGCCGGCGTTAGTTTTTCGGGTCGTTACCGACAAAACTCCAAATCTAACGGAATATGTGGTCTCAGAAAGTCTTCATGTAGAAGGTCTTAGAAAGTCTTCTTGTGCCAGCAGTGATGTCCAACTATTAATAAAATAGTAATTAAAGGGGAAAGAACGACAAAATAAACGTTTACAATTCAAGTAAACCATGTGATTTTAAGAAACCTTTCAATTTACTTTGATTTTTAAAATTTACAATGTTCTCGTGGTACCCTTTTGTTGTAAAGCATACCTAGCTAGGTTCAGAAGCATGCACTACTCAGAGCTAGCTGCTGATTGGTGGATATGCACAAATACCTATTGTCTTTGGCTCACAAGATGTGTTCAGCTAGCTCATGGTAGCGCATTGCTGTTCTGGAGCTGTCTTTAAAGGGAAATAAACAAATGTTTGTATTTCATGATTCAGATAGAGCACATCATTTTAAACAACTTTTCAACCTACTTCTATTATCAAACGTGCTTTATTCTCTTAGTGTCCTTTGTGAAGGAGCAACAATACACTGCATCAGATGAGCCAATGACAAAAGGTATATATGTGTAGCCACCAATCAGCAACAAGCTCCCAGTAGTGCTTTGTTCCTCCTGAGCTTACCTATGTATGCATTTCAATAAAAGATACAGAGTATAAAGCAAATTTGATCGATAATAGGAGTAAATTAAAAAGCTGTTTAAAATTGGGTTTACTATCCCTTTAAATGGACAGTATACACCATTTTTTTTATATAACTGCATGTAATAGACACTAATAATATGCACAGATACTGATCTAAAAATCCAGTATAAAACCGTTTAACAACTTTCCTTGATGCTCCCAATTTAGCTCTGTTGATGATTTTAGGCTGGGACACCCACTGAAAGGGGCTGATAGCAAACCTTCCTGCTCTCCCCTCTCCCCTACATATGAAAAAACTTATTATACAAACAGAAGCTGTTTGTCTGAACTCTGTAGACATCAGTATAAATCTAAAACTTTGGGGCTTGGTTAGGAGTCTGAAAATCAGCACAATGTTATTTAAAAATAAGCAAAACTATATATTTAAAAAAAAACACTCCCAGATAGGCTGTATAAATGGATCATCTACAAAACATTTATGCAAAGAAAAATCTAGTGTACAATGTCCCTTTAACTATGCGTTTAACCCGTGTTAATGCTGCTGAGCAATGTTCTACGCTACACTAATTGACTTGCCAATTGACTACCAAGTTACTGTTGAAAATATAATCCGCCTTGCGAATGGTTTAACAACAAGCGGTAGAAAATTAACCCCAACAATGTAAACGTTGCCATGGTTACAAGAGAACATTTATGTCATAATAAAATGATCTTTATGAATTAGAGTACTTAATTATTGTACCAACATATCCTTTTACGTTTTCCTAGTGTAAAAAGGTGAAAACAACATTGCATTTTACAATCACAGGCTTTGATGTAACAACTTCTGCCATTTGTGCGTAAATAAGTCATTTTTACAGTATGCTGGGGATAAATGCTGTTACTGCACAAGCTGTTTTCAGCTCTCTTTATAAGCAACGTTAAGAGAGGCCCCTCTTTTGTTTATATTCTTCTATCAATGCCATTTGTTTGATGTGCAGCACTTCATTCTCTTTATCAAGGAGATCTAAATAAATTGAAGACGTAGGCTGCTAAACAGAAACAGATTCGCCTTTTCTTACGTGGGGCACAATAAGACTAATTTTCAAAGTTTAAAATGTACGAGTTAGCATGGGGCCTCCATAAGAACAAGAGTTGTAACTTATTTCTGGTTTTAATTAAGGGCACATTTTCTAGTGACGTTTTGTTCTTCTGTTCTAGGTTTATCTGTATGCAAACAGGCAGCACGTGAGCCATTCAGGTAAAACATATGAACAGAATTGCAGCAAAATGCTGGTCAACGTTAATGTCATCATTTCTCACTTCTGTTTTGTTTTTTGGGGGGGTTTTTTGCATTGCCTTGACACATGGAGCCAAAATCTTTCGGGGTCATTGTGTTTTGGCATATGGTTTAAAGTAATGTATCCCTAGGTACAAAAGTAACGCTGTTACTGTGAAAAGGAAGTTCATAAAATCCTCTACAAATCTTTAGGAAACTTTCAATAAAAATGCAGTAATGTTTTATAATTATTTCAGCGAAAACTTTGCATTTTTTTAATAAATGTTTTGTTATATATGGATTTAATGAAGGTATATATGGAAACAGTAGCTAGTCACAGAAGCATATTAATCACAATATTTTTTTTTCTTTTAGTGAATTAAAGTAGTGAGCACATAACTTTGATTTAAAGCTTGGAGTTAAAGGGACAGTTTAGTCAAAATGAAACTTTCATGATTCAGATAGGGCGTGCAATTTTAAACAACTTTCCGATTTACTTTTATCATCAAATTTTCTTTCTTTTTTTTTTTTTATATTATTTATTTATATTCCAACAGTGTCATAAATTTAAACAATTCGTCCTTACATTTTCATTGCACCTCGCAGGGTGTCTGAAATAATCCTAACGTAAAGAGAAAAAAGGACATAATCAAACAATGTATTGCAACAACTTACCTATGACTCAGATATATAAACATAGTAAGAATCAATCGCCTCCTTATTACACTGTTGGGGTATTTTGAAATTACAACAAAACCCAAAACAAGACAAAACAAAGCAAAAAAAGGCAACAATAAACCACCATCCCTATCCGTCCTCGCCAGGCATCACTATAAGAGCTGCTGCTGTATTCCTAAAGGGGTACATTAACTGTTCCTAAAGTGGAAGAGATTGTATAAGCTTTCCCCACTTATTCAAGTAGTTTGTCGTTGCTTTCTCCTCGTGAGCTTGTTTGCCATGTTGTTGAATAATTGCTTGTTTTATTAGAAAATTCTTCCATTCTCCAAAATTAAGTTTTTTACTGTTCTTCCAATTTTTAAAAATTATACTCCTAGCAGCTAATACAGTCATATTGACCAACTTGTAGAATATAAAGACGAACCGAGGGGCGCCTCATGTGTAGAGTCATCAAACACAAATATGAACTCAATATAATATAGGCCAAATGGGTAGTCACGTATCAATAGAGCACACCAATGTGCTAGTAGGTGCAGGCTGTAGAATTACCGGGTGTAACAGCTCACCCACAGCTGGGATTTTCTGTGTGATAGTCACCAAGCACACCAATGTGCTGGTAGATGCAGACTGACAGATTTATAGCAGGTGTGTTAGCTCACCCCACTATGGTTCTCCCAATGAGCAGGATCCAGGTGCAGGAAAGTGACAATAATGGTACTCAAATAGAAACTCAATAATCACCGGCAGGTAAGGTCTTTCCACTTAATTTGGATTTTTGTAAAATATGGTATTTATTAAAAAGGTTTAAAAACAAATACAAAAGTTGAATAAGGGTATCCAAATATCCCCCTATACATGCAACAAGTTTTTCGGCACTATAAGGCCGTTTCCTCAGGCAAAGTATACACATTACCAATACACCTGCTTTATATAGCTCCTACCTAACTCAAATGAACCATATCCTCCCTTTTAGGGGGCGTATTCTCTAATTGATTGGTTGCATACACCTGCATATTCAGGCTCTACATTCAGATTCTATCTATATGACCATTAAAGCTGTATGCCCTATCTTACATCACATATATGGAGCAGCAATCGTAATAAGCAACATATATCCTATACCCACAAATGGTAACATAAATATACATTTCATTTCCTTAATTATACATCTCTAAAATAACAGATATATATATGTACGTTTCATTTTATATTGCATCTCATCAGTCTCATCAGTAATGATTTTCACTGTTACCCAGTTGATATAATACACATTTTTTGTCTCACAATGATTTACATTCTTATCTTTTTATAAATCCTTATTCCATCTATATATATATATATATATATATATATATATATATATATAAGACTCAATACATAGATATAGGGGATGTAATATTTTTTCTTGGTGTTTATAAAGACGATTGGCATGTCAATCTACTTTTCCCATCTGTTGTTATTATTTTTATTAAGTTTTCCACAATCATTTTTGTGAAAAAAGCACCTTAGCTATCTTATCTACGTGAATCCTACCTTTATTATTTTATTTAGTTGCGCTGTGCAAGATGTTATTAGTATGTGTCCGTTTTCGTCAGTGCAAGATGTTGAAAGTATGTGTCCAGTTTTTTCCCCCCACACCCCGGTTTGTTTGTGTACACAGCGTATTTCATTTATGCTAAATTGTATTTAGCCAATGGATGCTCTAACCTATGTAGGAAGTGAATTTTAGTTCAAGTGGCCTATCACAGTGGAGGTGTGTCCGTCCTCATCACCACCCACTCCATCTCAGTGCCTATATGATAGGCTACTGTGTACTCTGCCCCTCAATACTACCATATGATTGGCCTTTATAATTAATCAACAGTGTTACTGACTAAGGTAAATGATCGTCTCAATGAGCCGCAAAACACACTACAATGCCCCAACCAAAGTGTCATTACTACTCAATGTCACCCCTGTCATGCAAATTTCCATGACCATACAACAAATCCAAATGGACAGAGAAGTGTACATATACCACATACAGTGCCCAAATAACATTGATACACTATTTGAATAGTAGTACCCTATCCATACCTCACAATATACCTTCCCTCAAATATACAAACTGATAAACCCATAGCTTTTAACTAAGCCGATTTCCCATCAAAGCCTCCACGACATACCACATCTGATCAACACCAATGTGGTTAATGTCCGCAATAACCTATCTACGTATAGATGACTATCCACAGTGTAGATATGCTGCCTCAAATCCAAACAGGGGCACAAAACGGAAACTACAGCCCCAATAGTGTCAATGTGAAAAAGTGTTAACGTGTAATGTATGCTTGAATGGATTAGTTATGTGTTTAAATAAGTAAATAAATAAACAATTAAATATACCCCTAAAAATAGGGTGCTATGTAATTAATCAAACCGACTGATTTATATTCTAGTATTCCAGTAGTCTTATTTGGTGTCTTTAAATATCATAATATATGTGTGTTTCAGTGCTATATATAACTCAAATTATGTGATAATAATCTATATAAGTGCCCTACTTATGAGTATCCTATTACCTATACCTAAATATAGTCATAAGGAGGTCAATAGATTGATATTGACCAATTTCCAGTCCCTCCCCCAATCCCTATTTCTAGAGAGAAATAGCACTTGTTCTAGCTCAAATTTACCATATCTCTTTACAATTCTATAAAGCTAATACTCAATTTTTGACCAAAACTGTCTGATTATGGGGCATTCCCATATCATATGTATTAGATCAGCTGCATGTTTACTACACTTTGGGCATTTACTAAACTGCCTGTTGCCCCAATCCGCACCTTTCTTAGGGGTGTATTAAACTTTATATAAAAGTTTCAGATGTGCCTCTCTCCAAGTTTCAGAGACTGTCATTTTAACTACATAGAACTGAGTCCCTTATCCTTTCCTTGGTCATTTTTCAAAGTTTCAAATGTCTTAACAGATTTCATTTCAGTATCTAAAATTTGGTTTACGGATCTGAGCCCCTTTCTATCACAGCTATGAAAAAAGAGAAGAATTGATACCCTCTGGAAATGCTAAGTTATTCTGTATTGTCAAGTATTTAGACATACCACTATCTACCCCTAAGTTTTTGCAGAGTTTCTGCCAGGCCACTATTTGATTAGCCATTGTTTTTGTATTTTTAATGTTTACCGGTAGTTTCTGCCATGGTGTATGTATAATATTCACCATACTATAGGGGTGGGAAAAAAAATGCTATTTCTAGAACCGTAAAATATGTAACACCTGATATTCATTCTACCACTATTCTACTTAAAATTACCCAATTATAATATTCCAGATTTGGAAATGCAAATCCCCCACTTTCTCTTTGTAAACATAGTTTGCTCAGAGATATTCTAGGTTTTTTATTATTCCATATGAATTGTCTAATAACTACTGATAGAGCTCTTATATCTTTCTTAAATAAAGGGACAGGAATATTTTGCATGAGATATAAAATCTTTGGAAAGATTATCATTTTAAAAAGGTTAATTCTACCCATAATTGATATAGGTAGTTTGGTCCAGACTTTTAAATCTTCTTTAATTTTCTTAAATAATGGTACATAATTTAAGCTATACCAAGTATCATCTTGGGTTGTGATCAGGATTCCTAAATATCTTATGCCACCTTGAGCAATCTTGAAGTAGTTTCCTAGTCTTAGGCCTTTATAATCCCCAATTATCATCATTTCGGATTTGGCTACATTGATCTTATATCCCGAGAAGGAGCTAAATACAGATATTATTTTAACTATTAATGGAATATTTTCCTCAAGATTATGCACAAATAATAATAAATCATCCGTGTATAAGGAAACTTTACATTCATAATTACTTAGCTTGATTTCCTGAATATTTTCCCTTAAATAAATAGCTAGGGGTTCTATCACAATGTTAAACAATAAAGGTGACAGAGGACATCCCTGCCGAGTGCCTCTTAGCAAAGTAAAACTTTCTGAAATTTGACCATTTATAGATAATGCTGTACTAGGTTTTTTATATATATTCTTAATCTTAACTAGGTTAATTATTATTTCGGGAAAACCAAATTAGAGCAATGAGGTAAATAAATGGTCCCACTCCACAGAGTCAAACGCTTTCTGTGTGTCTAAGGAAATTATAGCTGAGCCCTGTCTTTCTCTTTCTGTTTCAGATTTTTTTTGCTCTTTCAGATAATCTAAAACTAGAAACACCTTTCTAATATTAGAGGCAGAGTTCCTTCCCCTCATAAATCCTGTTTGATCCTTGTGAATTATAGGTTTCAATACTTCCTGAAATCTGTTTGCAATAATGCCTGTCAATATCTTGTAGTCTGAATTCAACAAGGATATCGGCCTATATGACTCCATCATGTTTGGATTTTTATTTGGTTTTAGTATTAATGTTGTCCAAGATGAAGTAAAATAAGATGACATCCCCCCCCCCTCCTATAAAATATGAATTAAACAGAGAAGTTAAACTAGGGACTATGAATTCTGCTAGTAATTTATAATATTCATTTGGCAGCAAGTCTGTTCCAGGCGATTTATTATTTTTTAAATTTTAAATTGCTTTACAAATCTCTTCTTCAGAAATTGGTCTAATGATTTTATTTCTCTCTTCTTCCTCAATTTTAGGGTTTTTAAGCTTGGACCAAAAATCATTCTTATGTTCAAAGTTTAATTCTCCTGCCCCGTATACCTTCTGATAATATGCTGTAAATGATTTTAAGATATCCTCAGTCTTGTTTAATGTCTTCCCATCTGCAGTTATACAGCCAATAGCATTATGCCCTTTTGCTCTATTCACTAGATTAGCTAGCAATCTCCCTGATTTGTTTCCAAACCTATACAGTCTTGCGCTAAATCTAAGCTCATTCTGCGTGTTGGTGTTAAGAATCCATAAATCCCTAGCTTCCTTAGCCTCTTCATACTGTTTCCAATGTTTACTATTTGGATCATTCAAATATTTATTATACGCTGAGGTTAGTCTATTCACCATTTCTCTCTTCCTATTTCTTTGTTTTTTCTTTTTCCTACTGATTTCCTACTTTTTCCTCAGTACCACTTTCGATGATTCCCAAATAATCTCTGGTTTGTCTGTGTATTCTTGATTATTCATGTAAAATTCCCGCCATTTTGTTGTTAAGATAGTTTTAAATTCTATGTCATTAATCAAATAACTTGGCAACCGAAACCTTTTTATGGGGGAATTACCTTTATTCAAAAAGATTTTTAAAGTGATAGATGCGTGGTCTGATATTGTTATTTCTTTTAACTCTGCTTCTGCGTCTATATCCAAGAGTTTCTCTGAGATTAAAAACATATCTATCCTTGAGAAGGTTTTATGAGCCTTAGAGGCACATGTATAGTCCCTACCTACCGGGTTCCTTTCTCTCCAGATATCCTTTAGGTTAAGGTTAACTGTAAATTTCTTAAGCAATTTAGCCTCCAATTTATCTCTCCTAGTTTTTTCCCCTACAATACCTTCTCTAAATCTATATAATGGGAATTGAAAGACCATATTAAAATCCCCTCCTATTATTAAAGTTCCTTCTGTTTTTTCTAACAGGTGTGTTTGAAGATTTAACCAAAATGTTGGTGTGTGTTCGTTAGGACCATAGACATTGCATATAGTTAGTCTCCTTCTCTCAGCCTCAATTTTTAAAATAATGAACCTCTCCTCTGGATCTAGGAAACAAGATATTATTGTATATTAAAAAGTTTTTATTGAATAAGCTCGCTATACCTTTTTTCCTCTTTTTGCATGGCGTTCCAACAATTTCACCCACCCAGCCAGATCTCATTTCAACCAGTTCCTCGTCTCTTAGGTGTGTCTCCTGGATGAGGGCGACATCTGTCCTCAATATCTTAAGTTGTCTCAAAATAGCTTTCCTCTCTATTGGGGATGTGATGCCGCCTACATTCCAGGATGTACAATGAATCTGGTTTGTCATCCCAACACATTATTTACCCGTCTGTCGAGGAGGACAAAAGGTAAATAAAAAACTCTACCTTTCCTATACATCTTGTTATATATCCTCAGCTTTCAATTTAGTTATATTTATCTCCATCATTATATCACTTCCTATCTCATGAAGACCTCTGCCTCCTTGGGACTTTCTAAGAATCTGATCCCATCAGTACCCTGAATACGTATTCTGGCTGGAAATATTAATGTGGCACTATACCCCTTATTTATTAGCTGAGTACATGCTGGCACCATTAATTTCCTTTTATTAGAAACTTCTGTAGAGAAGTCTTGAAAAATGAGGACTTTTTCCCCTCAATAGTTATATCCCTCTTTTTCCTGCAATATTGCAAAAGCTTTACCTTATCCTGGAAGTTTAAGAACCTAGTAATTATTGGCCTAGGTTTTTCACTATTACTATCTCCCCTAATATATCTTATTCAATGGGGCATATGTATCAAGGTCTGTCGGACCTGATCCGAAAGTGCGGATCAGGTCCGAGAGACCTCGCTGCATACGGCAAGCAATACGCTCGCCGTATTCAGCATTGCACCAGCAGCTCACAAGAGCTGCTGGTGCAACGCTGCCCCTTGCAGACTTGTGGCCATTAGGCCACCAGCAGGGGGGTGTCAATCAACCCGATCGTACTCGAGCAGGGGGCTCAGAGCAGGCGGACAGGTTATGGAGCAGCGGTCTTTGTGACCGCTGCTTCATAATTGCTGTTTCTGGCGAGCCTGCAGGCTTGCCAGAAACACGGGGCATCAAGCTCCATTCGGAGCTTGATACATATGCCCCTATGTGTTCTTTCTACTGTGAGTGGTAAATCTGTAAGTGGGATATCCAAACCAGATATCTCAGTTTTTACCTGCTCAAATTGTAGCAGAAAAATATCAGACATCATTTTAACTAAAGCCTGTGTGTCAATCTGGTTAATACTTTCATTAATAGATTCTGGTATAATTTCACTGCTTCCTTTACTTTTGTTTTTTCTGTTCCTGGCAGCCATGGCAGGAGATTTATTCTTATGCTGCGTTAGGAATTTATCCATATGTATGTTACAGAGAAAATATAAGATCCTTTAATCTTTAACCCCTCCCCTATTTAAAACGACAACCTGAGCAACAACTATATGCCTAAAACCTGTTTTAGTTTAGAAACCGTTTAACACCTTTAGGTATTTATGGTTGGCGTTTTGCCCTTTTAACTATATTACTAAAGATACTCTTAGGCCTTTATATCTACCTAAACATATGATATACTACAATATCACATCATTATATCTACCTAAACATATGATATACTACAATATCACATCATTATATCTACCTAAACATATGATATACTACAATATCACATCATTATATCTACCTAAACATATGATATACTACAATATCACATCATTATATCTACCTAAACATATGATATACTACAATATCACATCATTATATCTACCTAAACATATGATATACTACAATATCACATCATTATATCTACCTAAACATATGATATACTACAATATCACATCATTATATCTACCTAAACATATGATATACTACAATATCACATCATTATATCTACCTAAACATATGATATACTACAATATCACATCATTATATCTACCTAAACATATGATATACTACAATATGAGCTAATCACCTATTTTACAAATATATAGACACCATGTTTTGCAGATTTTAATAACACCCTTATTAGGACTATGAAATGGGCAAATCACTTTAACTGTTATCAAATAAACAACCAGTTAGCTAGATCTTTGATCCTATATGCAATAATAACATATTTACATTTTTAGGCTCTGCCTTTTCCAAAACCAAAGTTGAAGACATATACTCAAAAGGAATATTCGTGCAAGAGGGCCTATTCTACTTTGCATGTAGCTTTGCACAGTTAATACAAAAAAACAATCTAAAATCTATGAGATCAAAAAACCTTCAGTTATACCCCTGCCTCTGTCTACTAGCTTGAAAATTAGTATTGAGATAGTCTTATTTTCAAACCTTAATAATTTTACATACTAAAATGACTCTCAAAGCAAAATGGGGCCACCAGTTATATTTGGCAATTTAACCTAAAAACTGTATTACCCAAAATATTTTACTTCTTTATAACTGCCTAGATAAATATGGGGTATACGTCAGCATAAACTTAGTTATCAAAAGATCACCTTTTTACATATATATGTTGATTGGAGTAGCCGTGTTAGTCCAGAGATTTAGATATCAAAATAACAAGACTATTGCATTGAGCAATGATACTTTTTTTTATTGGACTAACTATACATTTATAAGTTGACAAGCTTTCGGAAGAGTTCCTTCCTTTATCAAGTCTGGAGCAATACTTCCTTTATCAAATCTGGAAGGAACTCTTCCGAAAGCTTGTCAACTTATAAATGTATAGTTAGTCCAATAAAAAAAGTATCATTGCTCAATGCAATACTCTTGTTATTTTGATGCATATATATGTTAAGACACCACATTTACATTCTTGACATTCTTAACAGAGAAAAAAACAAACTCAAATCAGGTTGAGAATGTCTTTTAGTTACATCACTAATTTTTTCTTAAAGGCTTCGACATATATCAAGTAATATTGTTCATAGATATATATCTATGTGCTGTTTTCTTCAATAAAAGTCACAAGTGAAGAGTTCCACAAAGAAAACCTCTGCTAGGCAAACTTCTGAAAAAGTATACCATCTGTTTCAGGAGTACAGAAGCAATATGCCATTTTTAGCAAATTTGTAATTATTTCCTAGCCATATTGAGGAGCCTTCTGCAAAAGAAAATGGCCCGTGCACAAACGATGGGGATTAGTATGGCGACTCCTCAAAATTTAAAAATGCAAAGAAAATGTTACCTGAGGGGTGCGTTTCTGAGTCCTTACAACCCGTTCTCTTTCAGGGACAGTGGGAATAGTCCCTCTCCTATCTTTAACCCTATTGTAACGGTCTTGTCACCAACTGCAATCGGCAGGCAGGTCAGACTTACTGCACCTGAAGGGGCTTATAGACACCGGGTCTCAAGCAGAGAAAGCTGGGCTTAGTATGCCCTGGAAAGTATCATTCTTTCATTTCCTCCATAGTAGGTAAAGCTAGAGATACAGCTCTACGACTTCTCAGACAAACTTGCTTCTCTTCTCTTTTTTCCTTGTTCCGATCTTTGCTCCGTACCCACGCAGTCAGATCAAACTTGTTGCACCTGGGGGACCTATGAACACCAGCTCTCTAGCAGCAAACGTTTGTTCTTCTCTGGGCTTGCTGCATCCTGGAGAGCGGCGCTCCCCACTTCTGTTTCCCCCTTAATCCAGGAGGGAGCTTCTTGTATAGCTGGAATGTAAGGACCACAGGTTTTACCCGTTCCCTCCGTAGGTGTGGTATATGCGTGCAGTTAAAGCACTAGTCCGGTTAAAGCTCCTAACCTTCTAAATCAAGCAGTCAGGCTCCTCATCCACACCGTCACCTGCTTGTTGTGTTCCCTGTTTTAGGCTTTTTAGGGCACATGTATATTTGTCCGCACAGAGAGAAAGTGGAAAAAATATATCTTCACCTCTTACTCCATAGAGGTCTTTGGATAACTCCCGACACGCGAATCTCAGGATCCTGGTCTGGTACCTCTGCGTGGTCCTAGGGTCAGCGTTAGGGGGGATGAATCCGGCGTCTCAAGACACACAAGCTCCGGATCTGCAGCATGCTACATGCTCCGCCCCCGACCAGAAGCCTCAGTCATCAGTTCCAAATTTTCTTTTTTTCTATTGGCATTCCTAGGCAGGCTCATATGCTAATTTCTAAGCCCTTGAAGGCCGCCTCTTATCTCAGGTCATTTTGATTTTCACAGCTAGAGTGCTCTAGTTCATGTGTTCCATATAGATAACATTGTGCTCAAGCATGTGGAGTTACCTAGGAGTCAGCACTGATTGGCTGAAATGCAAGTCTGTCAAAAGAACTGAAATATGGGGGGCAGTCTGTAGAATCTTAGGTACAAGGTAATAACAGAGTTAAAAAGTTTATTAATTAAACCGTGTTGGTTCTGCAAAACTGGGGAATGGGTAATAAAGGGATTATCTATCTTATTAAACAATAAAAATTATGGAATAGAGTGTCCCTTTAAATGACCCCACTTTCTATGATTTGCTTGGGAATTTTATTCAGATTGTTAATCAAAATTTTTATAATTTTGCTATAGATTGATCAAAAATACAGAGCTAAATCTTAGGAGATGTGAAATGTATTTTTCTAGATATTAGGGAGTTTCCACCTTTATAGATCTTTACAATAGGCAGGGCCGGATCGATGTGCTACTCTGCCAATTGAAATTATTAAACAGGATTTCATTACTCTTAAATAGACATTAAAGGAACATGAAACCCCCATTTTTTCCTTTATGATTCATTTAGAACATACAATTTCCAATTTACTTCTAATATCTAATTTACTTAGTTCTTTTGGTATCCTTTGCTGAAAAACATACCTAGGTAGGTTCAGGAGCTGGGAGGTAGCTGCTGATTGGTAGCTGCACATATATAACTCTTGCTATTCGCTTACTGATGTGTTCAGCTAGCTCCTCGTAGCGCATTGTTCCTCCTTCAACAAAGGATACCAGAGAATTAAGTTAAATTAGATAATAGAAGTAAATTGGAAATTTTCATAAAAGTGTATGTTCTATCTAAACCATGAAAGAAATGGATAGACACAACTACAATATCATGCTACTGATTTTCTTCTTGTGACTGCAGCTCTCTTTAAAACTGTTCTCTTGTTTTGATCTCTTATAAGTGCCATCAAGTGAAACATTCCATCCTCACACTGGGCACTGCCATCTTGTACTTCACGTATTCTCCCACCTTTAAACAGACGCAGTGCACATTCACAGACCAGTATTTCTATCCACCCCCCCCCACCACCCCCCACCCCCGGATTGTTTCTTGTGAAATTCCGAACCCTGACACTTCTACATGCTGCTCAGTGATTAGTTGAGATCTCAAGGAGCTTGATTATATTCATTTCACAGCAAAGGAAGTAAGATAAACAACATTCCAGAGTGTTTTCAATGGGTGTGTCCAAGCTCTGCAAAACAATGCAGGTTTGTTACGTTAAAGGGACAATAAACATGTGTGGGGTGTTATTAATAAGTGGCGTAGGGCCAACTGTTCCCTTCATAAGACTATATTCCCTTATAGCCAACCTCCTATTTAACGAACAAACCTCCCTTGTTCCCTTTATCAATAAATACACAAACTTGTAAAGGTCACTTTATTATATACATAACAGTAACGGTAATGAGTCCCCTAACTAAACCCCCACTATTGCGGCGGACTTGACAATTAACACCAAATTGTTCTCAACCATGGGGGGAGCCCACTCTCCCCCAGCCAGCCTATGAAGTGCTTAACTTACACCGCACCAAACGCTGCATTGTGCATGTGGAAACTCTTACCGGCTCACCCATCGGGGTCGTAGACCTACAGTTCCACTTACACCCTGTGTGTTACTCGGTCAAACCGTGCACCAATACTGGCCGCAAATTACCACCTCCCTGGGGGTTTGCCATTCCACCAACTACAGTTACGCCCATTGGGCACACTACCTGACAGATGGGGATAGCTAGGAATTAACTAACAATATATTTGCCATTTTCATGTCGACCGACTAGCACAACACTTTTTTCTTCTTCAGCTGGACTCATTGCCCTCCGTGACCATTATGATGCTTGGATAACTGCAATAAAAGGAAAAAAACTGTCAAGATCGATGCAATAAACTCATTTGCTTAGGGGGCAGGCGGGTGGGGAAAAGACCATTTGAAACTGCAGCTGCAGAGCCAGGTAAGCCCTTATATCCCTTCCTTCCTCCCCCCTCTCTTGACCCTCCCCTGGCCTATCCCTATCTCTCCCTCCCCCCCCACACACTTTTCCTGGTTAACACACAGCTTCCCCCTCCCCAGTTTACAGGCAGGGAGGGGGAATCTGCTGCTGTGTTTCCTTCATTCCATTGTCCCTTGCACTTACTGTGCTCCCTGCCTATTTGGCACTCCCCACTCATAACTGTTCCCTTCGTAAGATTATATTCCCTTATAGCCAACCACCTATTTACAAACCTCTCTTGTTCCCTTTATCAATAAATACACAACACCTTTGTAGTGGCAAACTTTATTATTTATTTATCACTTTATTATATACATATCAGTAATGGCAATGAGTCCCCTAACTAAACCCCCATTAATTGCGGCAGACTTGACAATTAACACCAAATTGTTCTAAACCATGGGGGGAGCCCGCACTCCCCCAGCTAGCCTATGAAGTGCTTAACTTACACAGCACCAAATGCTGCATTGCGCATGTGGAAACTCTTACCGGCTCGCCTGTCGGGGTCGTAGACCTACAGTTCCACTTACGCCCTGTGCGTTATTTGGTCAAACCGTGCACCAATACTGGCCGCAAATTACCGCCACCATAACACAAAAAGATGGGACTCTTTTGCCACCACCCCTTCACCAATGTACCTACCCCTCCCTAACCGTGACCTTTACTTACTATGCTTTGCAAGGTGACCTTGATGTCATTCAGAAAAATATCTAAACCGCTATTTGACAGGTGTACCCCGTCTGGTCTGCACAGTTCCGCACTCTCCGCCTTTATTTTTGTGTGTGCCGCCCATCCATGCCTTTCTGGTCTGTGTAGGGTCATGATAAATTTTTTGGCCATGCTATTCTTTTCCTGGCTCAAAATGCCCCTCTCTGTGACTCTACACCGCCCCAGGTCTGTCTGGATATTATGGGGGACCACACTAGTCTAAGGTGTTTCCATTTAGTAGTCAGCCACTGTATGTCTGACTTAATAGCGGCAATCAAATCTATATTCTGCCAGTATCCAATGTCATTTCCAAACAAGTGGATTACCATGACGTCGGGGGCTCCCCACCTTGCCGCCACCTGGTTAATCGCCTGCGTAAGGTGTTCCCATCTCATGCCTCTCCTTCCTAACCATCTTATTGATACTTTACTGAGGTGGAAGCCTAATTGTTGGTAATTGTCCTTTGCCGCCTTAACTGCCACCCAGTGTATGTACGAGTGCCCCACTATCCATACTCTCACTGCCCTCTCCCCATCGCCTGTACGGGAACAAAGAAAATGAATGAGTCATTAATACCGACTATTTAACTTTTTTTTTTTTTTTTGCAATTTAATTATATATATATATATATATATATATATATATAAATAACTTGATTATATGTTTTTATGGTCTTACATATGCTTTAAAACAGCTCGACCTCCACCTGCCTAGCTGCTTAATCTGCTCCTCAGATGCTGGCGTGTGTAAACAGCTGGTTCTCCCCTTTGGGACAAGTAGCCATATATTTCTGCAAGTTTCCTAGCGGGCATGTTACCTTACCCTTACCCTTTGTTGATGGATATCCAACTCCACTTTCCTTCTTGGTCAGTTTTTGACCTTTTCACATACACCATAATGGAATCTTTGTACCATCGCACTTGCTTGCTTAGTAATCCCCCTTCCCGGTCTTTTTTGTTTTTTGCTACTACTTCGTTTACTCGGAATACTCCTGCGAATGCTACTGAGTTTAAGGCCCTAAATAATTTGGTTTCAAATGTGTCTTTACAAATATGCTTTAATATTTTTTAATTTTTTTTTTTAAGATCAACTCCAGCCTTTCTTTTGTTATGAGTTCCCTTTGGTCTTTTCTTGCCCTATCCCAGCCTTTCACCACTTTCTTAATCATAAACTGCTTCATGTAATCGCTATGGCCCATCAGTATATTAAAGAATGATACTGCTGCCAGTTTTGCCTTGATTAGGCCTTTTTTTACCCCTTTTATTTTTTGTGTTGCCAAATATTCGCAGAGCGCCGTTAGGGAATTGACTTGAGTCTGGTTTTCCAGGAATGAACCCCATTCTCCCCAATACCTTGTGTAATTGTTCCATGTTCTAGGGGCGAATGATTGTTTTACCAAATCCCCATGGATGCTTTCGGATTCACCACCTGCCAAAGATAGCATGGGCAAGCTGTACTATTTTTTTCTGCGTTAGGTGCCACTTTCCAGAACACCTCCCACTTACCCCGTGATAGGGCATGTGCTAATATGTTGTTTACCCCGGGCACATGGGCTGCAGTAAATGTGATGTTACTTTGCATACACCTAAGTAACAGTAACCGTAACAGTTTAATGACTGGTTTTGATTTAGAGGCCAAATTGTTAATCGCATGCACTACACTAATGTTGTCTGTCCAAAATCTCACACTTTTGTCTCTTAACTGGTGATGCCAAATTTCCAATGCAACCACTATTGGGAAAAGCTCCAAGAGTGTGAGATTTTTAGTTGCACATATTTCCACCCAATTCTTTGGCCAACTCTCTGCGCACCATTGACCTTGTAAATAAGCCCCAAACCCATGCGCGCCTGCTGCGTCTGTGAACAAATGAAGCACCTGGTTGGAAAAGGGGCCTTTCTGCCAAATTCTAACTCTGTTAAACTGCGATATAATTTTCTAAAGAAGATAGAGGGCGCCACATTTTGCAAATCAGACTGTAACACAAAGGGTGTTGATAAAAATTAGGAATCCTACTCACGTGGTGAGAAGCACAAATGTGCAATACAGGCAGTCCGGAGCCAAATGGTTGTCCGGTAGACCTCAGTGGTGGTACAGGGTAGGTGGTATCCTCATCCCGCAAGGGGGAGTCCAGAGATCCCAGGTTCCGTGGTTGTAAGTGCAAAGCTTACAACAGGCAGAAGGCAAAAAAACAGTAGGTCAAGGAAACACCTCCAAAAGGAAGGGTAGTGTGTCCAAATGATGGTTCAGCAGCAAAATGAGAGTAAAACAACAGCAACGCGTTTCTCAGTGTCCCAGCACTGTTTCATCAGGCTATACAAACAAACTCAGAATGTCAATATTAGAAGGCAAGCTGCAAAACCGCGTTTATTCCTTTCAGATTAAATCTGCCCAGGACCGTAACATACATACACTCCCTTCCCCCGCCTCCCGCAGTCAGGAGTTTACCTTGTCAATCAATGTCAAATACCCCGATAGGGTTGGGACTTGATTTCCCCACAGCTGGGCTCTTCTCGTGTGCTTCACGTGCCGGGAGCGTCCCGGTAGCTGTATCAGCTGTCGCCCAGCACTGCTCCGCTTGCACGTTTTCGTGTTTCTGGAACTGAGGTGCCACTGACGTCCAAGGTGACATATCCATGGGGAGGGGAAGTGTAGTGGTACCTGGTAAGCTGCAACAACCCGACCAGGTGGGTACAGTGGTTCCAAGCAACTGGTAGTAGTAAAGAGCAATTAGAGATGTCTTCTAACATGTTTCGGCCCTTCCGGCCGTAGTCATTGCTATGACTACGGGCCGGAAGGGCCGAAACATGTTAGCAGTGGTACGCCTTTTACCTGACACTGTGGGATGCTTCCTGGATTTTAAACTATTTTCGAATAAAGATCTACATTTTATTACAGCAGCTCTTCATCTCTAATTGTTCTATACTAACAAACTCTCATAGCTGCCATACTTATATTTAATCACAACCAATCAGGAGTGAGACCAAATGCATACCCCCCCCCCCCCCGGTAGATACCATAATGTCATAACAATAAAATTTAAAAAAAATTAAAAACAAAATTGTCTTCTTTTTCCATGATAACAGAATAAAACGCATATAGTCAAATTATTATTAATATATTAGTAGGTGATTGTTTATAATGTATAAAAAATCTCGTAATAATTAATACTATCAGCATTTTATAAAGGACTTAACCCAAAAAATGTCCTGACATGGTATAACCCAAATCGTCAGAGCAATCTGGGAGGTGAGATCAATTATGAAATTACTTATTTATAATCATTATTGTCATAATAGATTTTATAAACAAACCAAACCCTAGTAAAGCGTAATGTTAGTGTTCTAAACCACCATTATGTATTCATATCCATACCGATAATACACACACAAAATGATATAGTTCGTACTGCTCAGGTTCACACCAAGAGCGTCATAGTGACAGAGGACGGGGGCATGATTAATGACGTAGTGCTGCTTAGTTAAATGTGTAAAGATTAAGTGATGTATAGAATCGATAGAAATTTAGCCAAAAATCAAATATAGTGTATAGCAAAGCTACAAGCGATCTCATTTCTTGAATTGCATGTTACGCTACTTATGGATGGCCGACGTATATTGAGTTGTGATGTCCGTGTGAGGGCGTGTTTCTACCAGCCATACACAAAATCAGTGTAGGCTAAACACCAATCGTATCGCTAACAAATGGATTGGAGGCGTGACAATACAGGGGTGTTGTGTGATAGGATGTCAGTAAGGGGCATATAGGTAAGGGAATATTGACCTAATAGTGAATAAAGGTTAATCGTGGCGGTGATATAAGTTAAGGAATCAACATGAGACATTTTACTAAGGAGAATGGCGATCTAACAGTAATATTGAATAGTCAATCGTAACGCCATATATAGATTAGTAATAAAACTAAATATACATTAATATTAAGACATACATTGTGACTATATACATACTTAAGCTTTGACTTTGTATCTACATCGCTATGATGGTGGTCAATTAAGGAAAGGAACATAAGGACAAAGAGTTAAGTCTACCACATAAGGTCTTCATACAGACAAACCACATAAGGTGGCATAATGGTTAATCATAATTTTTTTCCACATTTGTATGTCCTCCCTCATTTCATTAGTCAATTTGATGTTATCTCTTGGGTTATTAACACCTGCTGTAGCTTGTTCCAATTGTCTATTGAAGATTCTGCCCATGGGGATGACTTTACATGTAAAATTTAGGATCCCTAGCAAAGATTGCATATCCCTGAGTGCTATATAACTTGATGTGTTTGCCTTTTCTAATAGATTACTCAATGTCTGCAACTTGTCTTGTGGGAGGCTGCACTTCTCCTCAAGTGTATCTATTTGTATACCCAGAAATATCAGTGATGTTACTGGCCCCTCTGTCTTTTCTTGCGCTATTGGGACCCCCATTTGGTTAAGCAGGGATTGTAGGTGGGTCATTATCAGAATGCACTGCTTTGTTCCTCTTTCCCCTGCAATCAAAAAGTCATCCAAATAATGTGCAATACTGTTTAAGCCTGTTCTCCCCACCAACGTGTCATGTGTAAATGAGCTGAATTCTTCTAAATAAGCACAGGATATTGCGCAGCCCATTGGCAAACACCGATCATAGAAATATTGACCCTGGAATTTGATTCCCATCAACCTATAGCTCTGTGGTTGTAAAGGTAACAGTCTAAATGTCGCTTTAATGTCTATTTTCCACAATTCTGCGCCTGGCCCTAACCTTTTGCTCATTTGCACTGCATGGTCAAAAGATTGGTACTTCACTGAACATAACTGTTCATCTATAGCGTCATTTACGGATGTACCTTTAGGGGCGGACAAATGATGAGTCTAAATTTCCCTTGCTCTTTTTTTGGCACTACCCCCATTGGCAAATTACCATATTGCATAATGGTGGCTTTGCAAAAGGCCCAGCTACCCTCCCCAACTCAACCTCCTTTCAAAGTTTCTCTCTCACCAACTCAGGGTATTGGTAAGCTGATATTAAATGACGTGACTTCCCTGTTTTAATTTAAAGTCATTTGTAAATGATTTTGTCAAAAAGGTAGCTCTCCATGCCAGCCCACCAAAGGTTGTGTATACCTCCAATATGGTGTGCACATATCTAGCTAAGCTCTCCCATTGTGTGGGTCTACCTGTCAAGTAGCATGCTGCGTATATTAAAAACCCCTTCATCCATTGCACTATGTCTCTCCTAGGTGCTTCATTCTTTTTCTGCGACCTATCACCTTTTTTATCCTTGTCCTTCACTGCCTCCTTGGTTAATTGGAACACATCTAAATAGCGCCCCATCCTTGCTTTTCTAATTGTTTTTTGTTTCAGATGATCCCATAAGGGATTCAGCTCACATGGGATACCTGTTCTCTCTGCTGAGTTAGCCATCCCCCCTTCAACTTCCGTTAGTTTACTATGTGCTAATGAGGTGTTAGCTGCGTATGCTTCTGATGATCCTCTCTGTCTGTTAACTGTACTCTGCCTGGTCTTCTTTCTCATTTTTTACAGTCATTTAAGAATTTTATCACATTTAGAATTATTGTCCCCTCCTTCATCCGAATCGGAGTCGGAACCAGAACTGTCTGATCCAGAGTCCGATGAGGAATTTGGTGCACTTATATCACATAGATCACTGTACTCACTCAGGCCCATGGTAGTGTCCGTCTGATCCCTGCGTATCCTTGGAGTGCCTCCTTCTGCGTTCTGCTGCTGCCTTTGTTCCTCTGTGGATCGGGTTAATTGACACCCCCTGCTAGCGGCTGATTGGCCGTGAATGTGCAGGGCGTGGCATTGCACCAGCATGTCCGTATCATGTCTGCTCACACATTGATAAATATGCCCCTAGGTGGGGCAGAGTGGGTGTGGCTATGCATATCATTTGTGGGTGTTATCAGTAATCTAGTAACTTGTTTATTTGACTGCTCTGCTGCAGTATCTTTAGTATTTTTTTGCAAGTGGTAACCACTTTGGTTTTGTGGATTATTTTTTTCATAAATATTTTTTTTTTACCATTTGGTGATTGAACATGAAAAAAATAATGAAAATTGTGGTAGAATACAACAGTCATGTTCCAAAAAAATATGTTCTTGAGAGCTAATGATAAGTTGTTTTACATATGATCAGAGGGTTGGATTTTTGCAGTTTTGAACAAGGATTTATGCCAGTTTATAGATTAATAGCATGCTGTGCATCAGCACACTGCTTGAGAATTGCTTTTTAAATTAGATCTCATGCATAATGTGGGAAATTGGCATAGATGTGTTTCAGTATATTTTCTTCTCTTTCCAGTAAAGCAATTCTGTAGGGTATACATTAATGAAGAAGAGCAGGGGTCACTAACATGATGGGAGAGTACAAACTAAATGTTTTGGTTGTATCACATTAATTCCAGGAAAAAAAAAAATATTTGGCTTGAACATTTATAAGTAAAAAGGCACAGGAAAAACAGCACTGGAAAGAGCATAGTTCCTTGTCAGAAATATAAAAACATAAAGAAATATTCTATTGCAAATATATTATAGTTTCTAAATAGATCTTTTAGATTTTATGTTTTCTGAATGTGTTGGAATTAGGTAGGAAACAAAAAGTAATTGTGTTTCCCTGGAATATTTTGGAACACATATTTGAGTGTTCTGTTACAATTGTTTGTGTTCACAAAGCTTCCAGACCTGCTGCATTTATCTTAAGGATAAATGCATCCATCACATATTTTTTTTTTTAATATTTTTATTTTTATTGAGGGAGAAAGAAACAAACACACAGTTTTGCTCGCAAAGCAATCAAACATAAATATAACAGTAAATTGCGAAGTACAGTCTGCAGGATACAATATTCAAGGAGCAAACCCATACTTCCCTCTTTTTTTGCCCCACTCGACAATCAAGATAGCTGTGGCCACATGCGAGCATCTGTGGAACCTTCTAAGCTCGGGGCTTTAAACACTATACGCTCACCCACCAATGTCACAAGGACCTCGGGTGGGTCCAGAAAAGCAAAATTACACTAAGGGGGGGCATATGGGTGCAAGGAATGAGAGATCACTATAGCAAAACTCGGAGCACAACCGTAGTACTCCGAGCAGGGCAGAGACTACTTAACTCTGCCAGACAGTACAGAGGTCAGGAAAGGGAAAGGGAGCATAAAACACTATGGCCTAGATTTAGAGTTTTGTCGGTAACGACCCGCGTAGCTAACGCTGGCTTTTTTCTGGCCGCACCTTTTAAATAACTCTGGTATTGAGAGTTCACAGAATGGCTGCGTTAGGCTCCAAAAAAAGAGCGTAGAGCATATTTAACGCAACTTCAACTCTCAATACCAGAGTTGCTTACGGACGCGGCCAGCTTCAAAAACGTGCTCGTGCACGAATCCCTCATAGAAAACAATGGGGCTGTTTGAGCTGAAAAAAAACCTAACACCTGCAAAAAAGCCGCGTTCAGCTCCTAACGCAGCCCCATTGTTTGCTATGGGGAAACACTTCCTACGTCTGCACCTAACACTCTAACATGTACCCCGAGTCTAAACACCCCTAACCTTACACTTATTAACCCCTAATCTGCCGCCCCCGCTATCGCTGACACCTGCATTTTATTTTTAACCCCTAATCTGCCGCTCCGTAAACCGCCGCTACTTACATTATCCCTATGTACCCCTAATCTGCTGCCCCTAACACCGCCGACCCCTATATTATATTTATTAACCCCTAATCTGCCCCCCACAACGTCGCCTCCACCTGCCTACACTTATTAACCCCTAATCTGCCGAGCAGACCGCACCGCTATTATAATAAAGTTATTAACCCCTAATCCGCCTCACTCCCGCCTCAATAACCCTATAATAAATAGTATTAACCCCTAATCTGCCCTCCCTAACATCGCCGACACCTAACTTCAAACATTAACCCCTAATCTGCCGACTGGAGCTCACCGCTATTCTAATAAATGTATTAACCCCTAAAGCTAAGTCTAACCCTAACACTAACACCCCCCTAAGTTAAATATAATTTAAATCTAATGAAATAAATTAACTCTTATTAAATAAATTATTCCTATTTAAAGCTAAATACTTACCTGTAAAATAAACCCTAATATAGCTACAATATAAATTATAATTATATTATAGCTATTTTAGGATTTATATTTATTTTACAGGTAACTTTGTATTTATTTTAACCAGGTACAATAGCTAAAATAGTTAAAATAATTACAAATTTACCTGTAAAATAAATCCTAACCTAAGTTACAATTAAACCTAACACTACACTATCAATAAATTAATTAAATAAAATACCAACAATTATCTACAATTAAACCTAACACTACACTATCAATAAATTATTTAAATACAATATCTACAAATAAATACAATGAAATAAACTAACTAAAGTACAAAAAATAAAAAAGAACTAAGTTACAAAAAATAAAAAAATATTTACAAACATTAGAAAAATATTACAACAATTTTAAACTAATTACACCTACTCTAAGCCCCCTAATAAAATAACAAAGCCCCCCAAAATAAAAAAATGCCCTACCCTATTCTAAATTAAAAAAGTTCAAAGCTCTTTTACCTTACCAGCCCTGAACAGGGCCCTTTGCGGGGCATGCCCCAAGAAATTCAGCTCTTTTGCCAGTAAAAAAAACACATACAATACCCCCTCCCCAACATTACAACCCACCACCCACATACCCCTAATCTAACCCAAACCCCCCTTAAATAAACCTAACACTAAGCCCCTGAAGATCTTCCTACCTTATCTTCACCATACCAGGTTCACCGATCGGTCCTCGGAAGTGTTGATCCAAGCCCAAGCGGGGGGCTGAAGAGTGACGTCCATCCTCGGGCTGAAGTCTGGATCCAAGCTGCGGCTGAAGAAATCCATCATCGGGCTGAAGTCGGAAGTCCATCATCGGGATGAAGTCTTCTATCAAGCCGCATCTTCAATCTTCTTTCTTCTGGAGCGGAGCGGAACCATCTTCTTCCAAGCCGACGCAGAACATCCTCTTCAACCGACGACTAGACGACGAATGACGGTTCCTTTAAATGACGTCATCCAAGATGGCGTCCCTCGAATTCCGATTGGCTGATAGGATTCTATCAGCCAATCGGAATTAAGGTAGGAATATTCTGATTGGCTGATGGAATCAGCCAAACAGAATCAAGTTCAATCCGATTGGCTGATCCAATCAGCCAATCAGATTGAGCTCGCATTCTATTGGCTGTTTTGAGATTGCATGGATTTTAGCTGGGGAAATGAACCATTTTCTGATGCCGAGATAGTGAAAAACGTTTTCTTGGCTACAGCAGAAATATTGTATGCAGAGTTCACCAACAAAGATGCAGTTATAAAGGAAATTAAAGGACTGCAGCTCTCTGATTCAACAATAATGAGACTGATAGAAGACATTGGTAAAGATATTAGTAACCGGTTAATAGCAGATTTGTCTTCAGCGTTGTGTTTCAGCATTGCAGTGAATGAAAGCTCAGACATGAGTGATATTGCTCAACTGTGTTTTTGGGTTAGGTTCCCAAAGGAAGATTCATTTAGAGAAGAAAAGCTGTGTTTTCTGCAACTCCTTGGTTAAACTAGAGGAGAGGACATTCTAAATGCATGTAGATGGTCAGGTCTTGTAAGTGTATGTACTGACAGAGCTCCCAGCATGCAAGGGAAAGAGAAGAAACTTTTTGGGGTTTTTTTGAGGAAAAGAGAAGAAATAACAAACATACACCAAGAGGCACTCATTTCAAAATTTAGAAACAACAAATTGCAAAATGATATGCAGCTGGTTGTGCGTTGTCTCAAAAGTACTAAACCATCAGGAGTTTCAACAGTTGCTTGAGGTCTATGGTACAGAGTATTGTGATTTGGTGATGCCTCTTCTTGTCCCGCTTGGATGAAGACTTCTACCGGATGATGGACCTCCTCTGCGCACCTTGGATGAAGAATTCGGCTCGGCTGAGTGAAGACGACTCAAGGTAGGATGATCTTCAGGGGGTTAGCGATAGGCTTATTTAAGGGGGGTTTGGGTGGGTTAGAGTAGGGGTATGTGGGTGGTGGGTTGTAATGTTGGGGGGGTATTGTATTTTATTTTCAGGCAAAAGAGCTGATTACTTTGGGGCAAGGCCCCGCAAAAAGCCCTTTTAAGGGCTGGTAAAAGAGCTGATTAATTTTGTATTTTAGAATAGGGTAGGGAATTTTTTATTTTGGGGGGCTTTTTTATTTTATTAGGGGGCTTAGATTAGGTGTAATTAGTTTAAACTGCTTGTAATTCTTTTTTATTTTTTGTAATTTAGTGATTGTTTTTTTCTGTATTATAGAATAGTTTATTTTATTGTATTTTATTTTAGGTAATAGTAGGTAATTTATTTAATTAATTTAATGATAGTGTAGTGTTAGATTTAATTGTAACTTAGGTTAGGATTTATTTTACAGATAATTTTGTATTTATTTTAACTAGGTAGCTATTAAATAGTTAATAACTATTTAATAGCTATTGTACCAAGTTAAAATAAATACAAAGTTGCCTGTAAAATAAATATAAATCCTAAAATAGCTACAATGTAATTATTAATTATATTATAGCTATATTAGGGTTTATTTTATAGGTAAGTATTTTGTTTTAAATAGGAATAATTTAGTTAATTTTAGCAACATTATTTCGTTTAATATAAATTATATTTATGTTAGGGGGTGTTAGGGTTAGGGTTAGAGTTAGGTTTAGGGGTTAATAACTTTATTATAGTAGCGGCGACGGTGCGGGCGGGAGATTAGGGGTTAATAATTGTAGGTAGGTGGCGGCGATGTTAGGGAGGGCAGATTAGAGGTTAATACTATTTATTCTAGTGTTTGCGAGGCGGGAGTGTGGCGGTTTAGGGGTTAATACATTTATTATAGTGGTGGCGAGGTCCGGTTGGCAGATTAGGGTTTAATAAGTGTAGTTAGGTAGCGGTAACGTTGGGGGGGGCAGATTAGGGGTTAATAAATATAATATAGGGGTTGGCGATGTTAGGGACAGCAGATTAGGGGTTCATAGGTATAATGTAGGTGGCGGTGGTGTCCGGTCGGCAGATTAGGGGTTAAATTTTTTTTTATAGTGGCGGCAATGTGGGGGGGCCTCGGTTTAGGGGTACATAGGTAGTTTATGGGTGTTAGTGTACTTAAGAGCACAGTAGTTAAGAGCTTTATATTCACGCGTTAGCCCATAAAGCTCTTAACTACTGACTTTTTTTGGCGTTAGGAGTCTTGTCGGTAGAGGGTCTACCACTCACTTCTCCCAAGACTCCAAATACCAGCGTTAGGTAGATCCCATTGAAAAGATAGGATACGTAATTGGCGTAATGGGATCTGCGGTAGCCTGGAATCGCGGTAGGGAAGTGATCGGTAGACCCTTTCCTGGCTGACTCTAAATACCAGCGGGCGGTAAAAAGCAGCGTTAGGACCCCTTAACGCTGCTTTTGACGGCTAACGCAGAACGCTAAATCTAGGCGTATGTTTTTTACTTTTCATTTAAAAAATGGTGTTTTAATTTGTACTACAGTTTTTTTCCCCTGAAAATGTATTTGTGTACTTTGTTCTATATATGTTTTGTTCTTGTGGTTGTGGGGTGTGTCACTGTCTAATTAGCAAAGGGTGTGTTCCTAATCAGCCAGTATGCCCCTCTCCCATGGACCAGAAGTGCACTTTTTCAAAGTCAAAATAAACAGTTCTAAGTTAACCTTTCCCATGTTACATTGTATGTTTTCTCTATCAAGAAATTAGCTAAACAGGTAGCCCACAGGGATTTGCAGTACATGCGGCTCTCCTATTGGCTTTCTCTTGCCAGTGTGGCTCACTTAGAAAAAACAGTGAGGAACACTGGGCTAAAGGGATGTTAAACAGTAAATGTGCATAGAATATATACACCCACACACACACACATATATATATATATATATATATATATATACACACACACACACAAATGTGGGAGAAAGAACTGTGAGTGCTGTAAACAAACAAGTGGAGACAAACAAGAAAACAAATGGATTATTAATGACAGTACTAAGCAAATCCAAATCCAATCATACATGAATGGAAAATCACAATATGTAGTTTACCGAATTGAGTGCACATGCAAAAAAATATATATCGGTAGAACGAAAAGAATTCTAAAAACCAGACTTCTAGAGCATGTGAAAAACATTGAAGGAGAAACATCAGAATATGGTCTGAGAATACATTTCGAGGAATTCCACAGTAAAAACTCCAATGAATTCACAATCAAAGCTATTGAACAAATACTGAAATCATGGAACAATGATAGATTGCTACAATTAAGAAAAAGGGAAACGTATTGGATCCACTTTTTAAACACAAGGGAACCATACTGTCTAAATAGAGACATAGACCTAGCAGCCTTCCTATGAAGAATCCGTTTCCATTAAACATTAATAGACCCATTACCATTAATTTTATACAAAAATGCATATATAGGCTACTAAAAATATGGTACACTTTATTCATTCATTTATTTATTTACATTTAATTATTATCTTTTAAAAACTGTAAATAGAATAACATTTAATTTATAAAACAAAACAACACAAATATCCCTAACTATTCATTTATTATTATTTTTAGAGATCCTTCTTCCCTCTAAATTTAGAACTACCGTCCCAGCAAAATAAACTGTTTTATGTCAGAATAGGTATAAGAAAAGTAATTTCCCATAACTGTGTAAATGCATGTTTTGATTCATATATATATATATATATATATATATATGGACACTCTCAATTTTTGCATATATCCCTTTAAACGGTCTACTATTTGTTCACCCTAAGAAACGTTAATCACCTTTGTTTAAATAACACTAACAAAATAGGCAGGGGGGGGTTCGTAACTTTCTTTTTACAAATACAAATAGTATCTAACAAAGGGAAATGGGAGCATATCCGGTTCTCCAAAATAAAAGGAGCCTAATGATGGAGGTGGATTCTATCTCTGAGGAAGTGGGCATAGGACCCATGAAACGCGTAAGAATTTGTGACACCAGTGACGTCACTTCCGGTTTAGCGCACAGGATCCACTCTCCGAAACCAACCACGCCGGCGTGTAAACGCTTTTTCCAGGCTTTTTTCTGGCTCCTCCATTTTATACACCAACGAAAAAGTTTTTAAATGGATAAGTACATCTTCTTATTTAACACAATAGTCATGTTTTGTTAAACATTTTTTATCCGATGCACTATTTAGATTAGCTCTTTTTCCAAACAGACATCAATTTTTGCAACTCATTTTACAGGAGGGATTTTTATACGCGCATTTTTATACTTTTTTAAATAGGACAAATACACAGTACATTGCGCTTAAGCACATCCCCCTGTTCCTATACACACACTTTTATACCCTCTTTCCTTTCTTATCCCCATCCCATAAAACGGTGTTGTATTTTGTATATTGAATCCCCTTTTTTTTCTTTTTTCTTACCTTGGTTATACGATCTGGGAACTGACTTTCATATACTTTCCATGAGTCAATCCAAGTCAGCTTTCCCAGACCCAGAGAAAAAAAACTGAAAAGAACTAATTAGCTCTCTATTTTAGTTGTATTGTATGACATTTGTGAGTGCCTTGTTGTTTTTTATTATATTTACTCATTCAATTTGAATTTTAAGCATCTGAACTCGGAACATAATGCTGTCCTCAACAAATTATTGACTACACCTTTGTTTTGAGTCCAACACTATATACCTGGCCAAGACATATTTCAATCGGATTTTATATCCATTGATCTAACTGGGACCCTTTTAGCGCTTTTTCTTTACCTTCTTTCTCACTTCATATATACATATATATATGTAAAATAAGTTTAACGCAAAGATGGAACTGAAAATAGTATGCTTATATATTTTTTTAAATATATTACTTGTTTACATATTGAAGAAAAAACTGTATAGTTTAGTTTGTATAAAGTACTTTAGTTTTCATAAAGTAATGGGCAATGCCATGTTGAAAGCTAAGTTTCCTATTCTTCTGAGGACATAGGGTAGGGTTGCCAACCCTATCTTATTTCCAGGGATCTCCCTTATTTACCCAAACTCTTTTACAATCTCCCAGGCTTTCTGATTTATTTACTTTTAGAACATTTTAAACATTTAGGGCCAGATTACAATTGGAGCATTATTTAACGTTCCTGCTTGAGTGTTAACTACGCTAGAAGTAAGGTTTTCGTGCGCGTCGGGTTGAACTCGTATTACAAGTTGAAAGTAAACTGTTTTCAATCACGCGCTAGCCAGATATGCGTAACAGGTGAAACTTAAAATATTGCGCGTGTGATAACCTATTCCACCATAGAAGTCAATGGAGCAAAAAAGTGGGAAAAAACTTAACACCCTACGTGCGCACATTCTCAAGTTCTCTAACCCGACATACAAATATGAATATTTCACATTCCAATGTTCTTAACGTAGCAGAATATGTTCTATTTATTCATTAACACATATTTCTACATATATACAGATACAGTGAGGGGAAAAATTATTTGAGTCCCTGCTGATTTTGTATGTTTGCCCACTGACAAAGAAATATCATTTTAATGGTAGGTTTATTTCAACAGTGAGAGACAGAATAACAACAACAAAAATCCAGAAAAACGCATTTAAAAAAAGTTATAAATTGATTTGCATTTTAATGAGTGAAATAAGTATTTGATCTCCTAAAAATCAGCAAGATTTCTGGCTCCCAGGTGTCTTTTATACAGGTAACGAGCTAAGATTAGGAGCTCTCTCATAAAGGGAGTGCTCCTAATCTCAGTTTGTTACCTGTATAAAAGACACCTGTCCGCAGAAGCATTCACTCAATCAATCAGATTATAAACTCTGCACCATGGCCAAGACCAAAGAGCTGTCCAAGAATGTCAGGGACAAGATTGTAGACCTACACAAGGCTGGAATGGGCTACAAGACCATCGCCAAGCAGGTGATAACAGTTGGTGTGATTATTCGCAAATGTAAGAAACTATATAACTGTCAATCTCCCTAGGTCTGGGGCTCCATGCAAGATCTCACTTCCTGGAGTTTCAATGATCATGAGCCCAGAACTACACAAGAGGATCTTGTCAATGATCTCAAGGCAGCTGGGACCATAGTCACCAAAAAAACAATTGGTAACACACTACGCCGGGAAGGACTGAAAATCCGGCAGCGCTCGCAAGGTCCCTGTACTCAAGAAAGCACATATACAGGCTCATCTGAAGTTTGCCAATGAACATCTGAATCATTCAGAGGAGAACTGAGTGAAAGTGTTGTGGTCAGATGAGACCAAAATTGAGCTCTTTGGCATCAACTCAACTCACCGTGTTTGGAGGAGGAGGAATGCTGCCTATGACCCCAAGAACACCATCCCCACTGTCAAACATGGAGGTGGAAACATTATGCTTTGGGGACATTTTTCTGCTAAGGGGACAGGACATCTTCACCACATCAAAGGGATGATGGACAGGGCCATGTACCGTCAAATCTTGGGTGAGAAACTCCTTCCCTCAGCCAGGGCATTAAAAATGGGTCGTGGATGGGTATACCAGTATGACAATGACCCAAAACACATGGCCAAGGCAACAAAGGAGTGGCTTAAAAAGAAGCACATTAAGGTCCTGGAATGGCCTAGCCAGTCTCCAGACCTTAATCCCATAGAAAATATGTGGAGGGAGCTGAAAGTTCGAGTTGCCAAATGTCAGCCTCCAAATCTTAATGACTTGGAGAGGATCTGCAAAGTGGGACAAAATCTCTCCTGAGATGTGTGCAAACCTGGTGGCCAACTACAAGAAACGTCTGACCTCTGCGATTGCCAACAATGGTTTTGCCACCAAGTACTAAGTCATGTTTTGCAAAGGGGTCAAATACTTATTTCCCTCATTAAAATGCAAATCAATTGGAAAGTTGTTTAAAATTGTATGTTCTATCGAATCATGAAATAATGTTTTTGGGTTTCATGTCCCTTTAACCCCTTAACGACCAAGGACGTGCTAGGCACGTCCTCCAAAAAAATACACTTAAGGACCAAGGACGTGCCTGGCATGTCCTCTGGGGTTTGAAGCTCTGGAAGTGATCCTGATCTCTTCCAACTGCTTCCAGGGTATTGCAGTGATGCCTCGATATTCAGGCATTACTGCAATACCCTTTCTACCCCACCGATGCAGAGAGAGCCACTCTGCATCGGCCATTGATGGGGTCAATCGTTGGTTGGTGGGAGCTGCAGTAGGGAGGCAGGTGGGCGGCCCCTCGATTTACACATCCGTTTGTGCTTACTTGGATCTGATAGGTAAGTGCGCACAGGGGCATGAGTGTATTTACCGTAAGCATATTTAGCGCATTTACCCGGCTATTAATTCAAAGCAATGGAAAGAAGGGAGAGGGAGGGTGGGATAAAACGTGCTGGGGAAGGGATCTGGGAGGGGGAGGGTGGGTAGGGTATTGAGGGGGGCAGCTACACTACAGAAAATATAATTTTTTAAAATTTAAAAATTAAAAAAAAACACATTTTTGGGGGGCAGTACCCAAGTTTGCAACAAATAGGTAGAAAGGGAGGGTTAGAGAGCTATATGGGGGGGGGATCAGGGAGGTTGGGGGCTAAGGGGGGGGGGGGTCCAACACTGCAGAAGCAATAAAAAAAATGCTTTTTACTTTAGTACTGGCAGACTTTCTGCCAGTACTTAAGATGGCGGCGACAATTGTGAGGTGGGGAAGGGAAGAGAGCTGTTTGAGCAGGGTCAGGGAGGGATCAGGGGGTGGGATGTGTCAGGTGGGAAGGTGATCTCTACACTAAAGCTAAAAATTAACCCTACAAGCTACCTAATAAACCCCTTAACTGCTGGGCATAATACAAGTGTGGTGCGCAGCGGCATTTAGCGGCCTTCTAATTACCAAACAACAACGCCAAAGCCATATATATCTGCTATTTCTGAACAAAGGGGATCTCAGAGAAGCACTTACAACCATTTGTGCCATGATTGCACAAGCTGTTTGTAAATAATTTCAGTAAGAAACCTAAAATTGTGAAAAAGTTAATTTTCTTTTATTTGATTGCATTTGGCGGTAAAATGGTGTCATAAAATAAACCAAAATGGGTCTAGATCAATACTTTGGGTTGTCTACTAAAAAAAAATATATGCATGTCAAGGGTTATTCAGGGATTCCTGACAGAATGTAACTCCAATGTAACTATCGCTAATTTTGAAAACAAATGGTTTGGAAATAGCAAAGTGCTACTTGTACTTATTGCCCTATAACTTGCAAAAAAAAGCAAAGAACATGCAAACATAAAACTCAGGACAAAATTTAGAAACTATTTAGCATGGGTGTTCTTTGGTGGTTGTAGATGTGTAACAGATTTTGGGGATCAAAGTTAGAAAAAGTTTTTTTTTCATTTTTTCATCATATTTTATAATTTTTTTAAAGTAAATGATAAGATATGATAAAAAATAATGGTATCTTTAGAAAGTCCATTTAATGGCGAGAAAAACAGTATATAATATGTGTGGGTACAGTAAATGAGTAAGAGGAAAATTACAGCTAAACACAAACACTGCAGAAATGTAAAAATAGCCTTGGTCCCAAACGGTCAACAAATGGAAAAGTGCTCTGGTCACTAAGGGGTTAAATGATATTAAATTCACAAATTTGCAGAACATTGCTGAATACAGCGTGAATGAAAATGATTTGTATAAAGAATTTTGTTGTACCAAACTGTATCAAATTAAAGTTGTTTTTTTTCAGTAACCTACTACTGCATACTTTGTCGACTTCCTACGTGAAATGTGTCAATTCCTTTGACTCCCTTAGGCCTAGATTTGGAGTTTGGCGGTAGCCGTGAAAACCAGCGTTAGAGGCTCCTAACGCTGGTTTTAGGCTACCGCCGGTATTTGGAGTCACTCAAAAAAGGGTCTAACACTCACTTTTCAGCCGCAACTTTTCCATACCGCAGATCCCCTTACGTAAATTGTGTATCCTATCTTTTCAATGGGATCTTTCTAACTCCGGTATTTAGAGTCGTGGCTGAAGTGAGCGTTAGAAATCTAACGACAAAACTCCAGCCGCAGAAAAAAAGTCAGTAGTTAAGAGCTTTCTGGGCTAACGCCGGTTCATAAAGCTCTTAACTACTGTGCTCTAAAGTACACTAACACCCATAAACCGAGGTCCCCCCACATCGCCGCCACTCTATTTAATTTTTTTAACCCCTAATCTGCCGACCGCCACCTACGTTATCCTTATGTACCCCTAATCTGCTGCCCCTAACACCGCCGACCCCTATATTATATTTATTAACCCCTAACCTGCCCCCCACAACGTCGCCGCCAGCTACCTACACTTATTAACCCCTAATCTGCCGTCCGCAAAGCGCCACCACCTACATTATAGCTATGTACCCCTAATCTGCTGCCCCTAACACCGCCGACCCCTATATTATATTTATTAACCCCTAATCTGCCGCCCTCAACGTCGCCTCCACCTGCCTACACTTATTAACCCCTAATCTGCCGACCGGACCGCACCGCTATTATAATAAAGTTATTAACCTCTAATCCGCCTCACTAACCCTATAATAAATAGTATTAACCCCTAATCTGCCCTCCCTAACATCGCCGACACCTAACTTCAAACATTAACCCCTAATCTACCGACCGAAGCTCACCGCTATTCTAATAAATGTATTAACCCCTAAAGCTAAATCTAACCCTAACCCTAACACCCCCCTAAGTTATATATATGTTTAATCTAACGAAATTAATTAACTCTTATTAAATAAATTATTCCTATTTAAAGCTAAATACTTACCTGTAAAATAAATCCTAATATAGCTACAATATAAATTATAATTATATTATAGCTATTTTAGGATTTATATTTATTTTACAGGTAACTTTGTATTTATTTTAACCAGGTACAATAGCTATTAAATAGTTAAGAACTATTTAATAGCTAAAATAGTTAAAATAATTACAAAATTACCTGTAAAATAAATCCTAACCTAAGTTACAATTAAACCTAACATTATACTATCATTAAATTAATTAAATAAAATACCTACAATTATCTACAATTAATCCTAACACTACACTATCATTAAATTAATTAAATAAAATACCTACAATTACCTACAATTAAACCTAACACTACACTATCAATAAATTAATTAAATACAATACCTACAAATAACTACAATGAAATAAACTAACTAAAGTACAAAAAATAAAAAAGGATAAGTTACAAAAAATAAAAAAATATTTACAAACATAAGAAAAATATTACAACAATTTTAAACTAATTACACCTACTCTAAGCCCCCTAATAAAATAACAAAGACCCCCAAAATAAAAAATGCCCTACCCTATTCTAAATTACTAAAGTTCAAAGCTCTTTTACCTTACCAGCCCTGAACAGGGCCCTTTGCGGGGCATGCCCCAAGAAGTTCAGCTCTTTTGCCTGTAAAAAAAAACATACAATACCCCCTCCCCAACATTACAACCCCCCACCCACATACCCCTAATCTAACCCAAACCCCCCTTAAATAAACCTAACACTAAGCCCCTGAAGATCATCCTACCTTGTCTTCACCATACCAGGTTCACCGATCCGTCCTGGCTCCAAAATCTTCATCCAACCCAAGCGGGGGCTGTCGATCCATCTTCCGGCGGCTGAAGAGGTCCAGAAGAGGCTCCAAAGTCTTCATCCTATCCGGGAAGAAGAGTAGATCCGGACCGGCAACAATCATCTTCCAAGCGGCATCTTCTATCTTCATCCGATGAGGACCGGCTCCATCCTGAAGACCTCCACCGCGGACCCATCTTCATCCGGCGACGTCCAACTGAAGAATGATGGTTCCTTTAAGGGACGTCATCCAAGATGGCGTCCCTCGAATTCCGATTGGCTGATAGGATTCTATCAGCCAATCGGAATTAAGGTAGGAATATTCTGATTGGCTGATGGAATCAGCCAATCAGAATCAAGATCAATCCGAATGGCTGATCCAATCAGCCAATCAGATTGAGCTTGCATTCTATTGGCTGATCGGAACAGAAGACTTTGGACCCTCTTCTGGACTTCTTCAGTGGATGTCTAGCCCCCGCTTGGGTTGGATGAAGATATCGGAGCCAGGACGGATCGGTGTGATACCCGGTGAGGTGAAGACAAGGTAGGATGATCTTCAGGGGCTTAGTGTTAGGTTTATTTAAGGGGGGTTTGGGTTAGATTAGGGGTATGTGGGTGGTGGGTTGTAATGTTGGGGGGGTATTGTATGTTTTTTTTTACAGGCAAAAGAGCTGAACTTCTTGGGGCATGCCCCGCAAAGGGCCCTGTTCAGGGCTGGTAAGGTAAAAGAGCTTTGAACTTTAGTAATTTAGAATAGGGTAGGGCATTTTTTATTTTGGGGGGCTTTGTTATTTTATTAGGGGGCTTAGAGTAGGTGTAATTAGTTTAAAATTGTTGTAAGATTTTCCTTATGTTTGTAAATATTTTTTTATTTTTTGTAACTTAGTTCTTTTTTATTTTTTGTACTTTAGTTAGTTTATTTCATTGTAGTTATTTGTAGATATTGTATTTAATTAATGTATTGATAGTGTAGTGTTAGGTTTAATTGTAGGTAATTGTAGATATTTTATTTAATTAATTTAATGATAGTGTAGTGTTTAATTGTAACTTAGGTTAGGATTTATTTTACAGGTAATTTTGTTATTATTTTAACTAGGTAACTATTAAATAGTTATTAACTATGTAATAGCTATTGTACCTGGTTAAAATAATTACAAAGTTACCTGTAAAATAAATATTAATCCTAAAATAGCTATAATATAATTATAATTTATAGTGTAGATATATTAGGATTTATTTTACAGGTAAGTATTTAGCTTTAAATAGGAATAATTTATTTAATAAGAGAATTAATTTCGTTAGATGTAAATTATATTTAACTTAGGGGGGTGTTAGTGTTAGGGTTAGACTTAGCTTTAGGGGTTAATACATTTATTAGAATAGCGGTGAGCTCCAGTCGGCAGGTTAGGGGTTAATAATTGAAGTTAGGTGTCGGCGATGTTAGGGAGGGCAGATTAGGGGTTAATACTATTTATTATAGGGTTAGTGAGGCGGATTAGAGGTTAATAACTTTATTATAGTAGCGCTCAGGTCCGCTTGGCAGATTAGGGGTTAATAAGTGTAGGCAGGTGGGGAAAAGTAATTAAAGGGATTACTCATGACTCATGAGAGAGCAGCAATTTTAAGCAACTTTCTAATTTACTCCTATTATCAATTTTTCTTCTTTCTCTTGGTATCTTTATTTGAAAAGCAGGAATGTAAGCTTAGGAGTTGGCCCATTTTTGGGTCAGCACCTGAGTAGTGCTTGATTATTGGTTGCTACATTTAGCGCTACCCAGGTGCTGAACCAAAAAATGGGCCGACTCCTAACCTTAAATTTCTGCTTTTTCAAATAAAGATAGCAAGAGGTCAAAGAAAAATTGATAACAGGAGAAAATTAGAAAGTTGCTTAGAGTTGAATGCTCTGGGGCCTATTTATGAAAGGCCTGTCGGACATGATCCGACATTGCGGATCATGTCCGACAGACCTCGCTGAATGCGGAGAGCAATACGCTCTCCGCATTCAGCATTGCACCAGCAGCTCTTGTGAACTGCTGGTGCAACGCCGCCCCCTGCAGATTCACTGCCAATCAGCCGCTAGCAGGGGGTGTCAATCAACCCGATCGTATTCAATCGGGTTGATTTCCGGCGATTCCTGTCTGCCTGCTCAGAGCAGGCGGACAGGTTATGGAGCAGCGATCTTTACACCGCTGCTCCATAACTTTTGTTTCTGGCGAGTCTGAAGGCTCGCCAGAAACTTGGGCCCTCAAGCTCCATACAGAGCTTGTTAGATAGGCCTCTCTGTCTGAATCATGGGAGAGAAAATATGGGTTTAGTATCCCTTTAAGGAACCACACACAGCTAGGAGCTTACAGCGAATTCTGTAACTGGTCCCTTACTGTCTGCAAGTCATACTCTGCTCTAGAAACAATATCCCCTCATTTGTTCCATATGATTAGGTTGGTTGTTCATTGGAGATATTAGTTCTGTTGATTTAATAAATATACTTAGCAATGACTTCATCAGATAAATGTTATTTTGAAAAAAATGACCAAATCGTATACACTATAGATGGCTTGTTAGAAATATTGTTGGGGAAAAAATAAACAGATATTTCTATTTCTATTTCTTTCTTAAGGCCTCATCATTGCAATTATTGACATCATAACCGTGGTAAACTGTTCGGTATATCATTAATGGCACTAGAGGTTTTGTCACCATGCCAGGATTACATCCTCTGCAATAGAAGAAGATTAAATCATTTTATATATGAATGTAGTGAAGCAAATTAGTATAAATGAAACCAGGTGCAGTCCTTAAACAGATAAACATCTTTAACGCACACACAACTTGTTAGCGAGTAATTGTACAACATCAATCACCGATGATTGGTGTTACAGTGTATTTATTTAATACCTTAATATTACTGCACAAAAATGGTTTCATCAAGTTTTAATAATGTATGGGGTTGCAAAACCTATAAAGTCATTGCTATGATCAGTCTGTTTTGCAAGGATTAATTAACCCTATATGTGCTTAAAGGGACAGCCTACAATATAATTTTTAATGTTTTAAAAGATAGATAATCCCTTTATTACCCATTCCCCAGTTTTGCATAACCAACGCAGTTATATTAATATACTTTTTACCTCTGTGATTACCTTGTATCTAAACATCTTCTGACAGCCCCCTGTTCACATGACTTTTTATTTAGTATCTTTTGACTTGCATTTAGTACTGTGTCGTGCTAAATCTTAAATAACTCCTCAAGCGTGAACACATTGTTATCTATATGGCCCACATGAACTAGCAGTCTCCTGTTGTGAAAAGCAAATAAAAAAGCATGTGATTAAGAGGCTGTCTATAGAGCCTTTGAAACAGGCAGAAATTTAGAGGTTTAAATGTTATAAAGAACAAACTTTACACCTAAGTGTCACATTGAGAAAGGCTCGCATATTAGAGCCGAAACGCGTTTGTGTGTGTTTAACACCTCCTGGAGGGAGTTTGATTCTTGTTCTTGATTGAACTCCTTTTTTTATTCTAGTAAGCTGTTTGTAGCTGCTCCTGACACCTGAAGCCGACGATTCCTGCTATCAGCCAGGAATACAGGGGACAGCTTACAGCAATTCTAGTTTTATTCACGGTGTGGGGGGTTTATAAATGGTGTAATACACATTATATAGGGGGTATTTGTGGGCTGATGTCGCCATTACTTTTTCTTTTAAATAATTATTATTTTGTTTTTAATGTTAGTGATACATATGTGGTACATATACAGCACACTTTACAATACACTTTTTGTGTTTATAGCTGGAGTTTCTCAGCATACATTACAATTATTATCACTAGTGAGATGTTATTTAACAGCACAGTTGTACTTACTATTAGGAATGAGTGCTTATTAACCCCTTCTTTCTCCAAATCCTTTTACCTTCCCCGTGTTTAATAAGATGTACACTGCAAAATTTTCTGAGTTGTGTTTTTAGTGTTAATTTATCAGAGTTAAAAAGTGTTGATTCTGGTGTTAATTTGAATGACATCAACACTTGCAGTGTAAATCAATGGTCAGAGTCAGTGTAATTACAGCAAGTTGACTAAAACAACACTTGTGAGGAGTAGATCTAATTTCCGGTCCTAGAACTATTTTAAGTTTTTTTTATATTAACCTCTTAAGGACATATGACGGAATTTTTACGTCATAAAACAATTGAGCAAACTGAAAGCTGTGTCCTTAAAGGGTTAAAATATATATTTGCCTCTTGGGGTGAGGGGGGCAAATTAAATATTTATTTTTAAATATATATATATATATAGATCCCACTGACACCAACAAATTATCATATACAGAGCTGAGTATGATTAACCCACTGTAAACCATATATATATAATTAGGTTGGGCGACTTGGGGGGCACAGGAAAGCCATTTTTTTTTGCAAATATATATTTTTAAATTTATTTAAAGAAAAAAAAAAGATATCTGCCACGCTGTGTGTAACGTGCGCGGGAATTCTGAGGCAGAAGGGTAGTGGTGGGCAGAGCAGGATGTCCCTGCAGAAAGGATCTTGCTCACATGAAGATACGGAGAGCTGAGGAGAATAGCGTAAGATTTTCGTGTTTTTTTAACTATAGTGCTGGGGGACAGGTTGTTATTAGCTACAGCCTACGAACAGTGGCATCACTGGGTAGGGGTGCAGATAACACCCAGGTGACACACTCCAGGGGGTGACACCACCAGGCAGGAGCTTACTCTACTCGAGTAATCCTCATGCAATGGTGTCGCCTCTCCCTTGGGCTCCCTTCATGTGCAGGCACCGCATCCAGGGCTGGATTAACGTTGGGGCTTTTGGAGCTGCAACTCCAGGCCCATGCCCATAAATAGGCCCCTGACAAAAACTAGAATATTACTGAGGACTTGAGGCAGCGGCAGTTTCATCTGTAATTTTACACTACTTTGCAGTATTATAATATGTGCATGATGCAGCGCTGATTCTGCCCTGTTACTCAGTATCCTAATATTTCTGTGATACAGGTCCCAGCCCCTCCCACTAGCGCGGGTTTCTCTACAGACAGGAGGAAGACCTGCCCAGTGAGGAGCTCTGTTAGGGAGGACTGTCTATAGGCAGGTGCCTAAACATTTATTTATCTGTGTGTTCTAAATTGTGAAAGGAAGTTATTACCTTAACCCAGGGGTTTACAGATATGGGGTTGATGTGGGGGAGCAATATTACTGGTTCTCTTCTCTGCTGCTATCTGGAAATGCAGAGATCATGTGAAACTAAGTTGTCTCCTCTCTTGCTCTGTACTCTGCTGAAATGAAATGAAGTAGGTGTGACGGATTCCTTGCTACCCCGACTGGGTAGCTACGCCAAAAGATCCTTCCTATACCTGAAACAGGCTGCTATGTAGCGGAGAACAAGTGATTTTAGTAATTCCCACCCAAACAACTAGACAGACTAGCATTCAGGTGAAAACAAGAAATAACTTTTATTAGGGAAAACACACAACATTTATACAGAAACTGATTTTGATAACAAGCCTTATCTGACCTTCATATCTCCCGCCATTCCTGCCCCTCCAGACAGGCTGGTGCCTGCCATAGAGACCCAGGACACGGGGGAGGTGATTTCAAGGAGATCCCGGGGGAGCGGGGGCACAGCCAAGGTGTCATTTGAAAGCTCATGGTCCCCAGATGCAGTTCAAATGATTTGTTACTGGGGACCGGTGTTACAGCCCGGTAAAGATTGGGGGGTACGGGTGTCCAAAACCCCCAGTTCCCAAAGTAGCTCCCCTCTGGCAATTCCACCACCTCTTGTCCTTCCTAGGGGCTACCAATCCCCAAAAGAGCAGAGCTCTGGGACAAAGGGCCACCAGAGCAACCAGGGTTAAAGGGGACCGGGGGTCCCAGCTGATGCTGCCGACCGGCAGTTCCAGGAGGTTGGCCGGCCAGAGCGAGATAGGTCGGTCAGAGGCCAGCTTCTTCCAAGATCCAGTTTACAGACAAAACAAGGGAAACCAAAGCTCTGGGAGATCATGGTTGCTCTGAGGAGCCCAAAACCGCTGAGAAACAAGAGGGGGTAGGTTGTAGGGGGGTAGAGGTTTAATCACTGCAACCCAGTATCCAAGACAACTTCCCCCTTCCAGTTCAGCAGACCTGGCTAGATCCACACACGGGTCTGCCTGGGGCTGTCCAAGGAGTTTATGCCACTTCAGTCCACCTGGAAAGTCCATCAGCGTTGCCATTGTTTTTTCCCGGCCGGTACTGAATGTCAAAGTTAAATGGCTGCAGCGCTAGACTCTGGGGTCAATTTATTATTGTGCGGATGGACATGATACGATGTATCATCATACGCTGTTGGCATTTATCATTTCACCAGCAGTTCTTGTGAACTGCTGGTGCAATACCACCCCCTGCAGATTCGCGGCCAATCAGCCTCTAGCAGGGGGTGTCAATCAGCCCGATCATATTCGATCGGGCTGATTGCTGTCTGCCACCTCAGAGGTCGTAGGACTTAGAACAGCTGCTTCTTAACTTCCGCTTCAGGCGGAACTGAAGAGGAGTGGGTCGGAAACAGCATCCGCTGCTTTATAAATTGACCCCTCCACCTCAACAGTCTTCCATTGTCTCCGGAAACTCTATTGAGCCATACAAGGGGGTTGTGGTCTGTGAGAACTGTGAAGGGTCTCAGGTGCCAGACCAAGGCCAAACACTCCTTCTCCAACGCCACATAGCCTACCTCTCTGGGCAACAGCTTTCTACTGATGTAGGCTATGGGGTGGTCTTGCCCCTCATCATCGGCCTGGCTTAATATGGCTCCCAACCCAAACATGGAGGCATCTGTGTGGACAGAAAAGCATTTGGTGGGGTTAGGAGCGGCCAGCACTGGAGCAGAGATTAAGGCAGATTTGAGACTCTGAAAGGCAGCTTCACACTTGGGGGACCACAGGACCTGTCAGGGGTTTGGCTAGGGTACTGTAATTGGGGACAAACCTCCAGTAGTAACCTGCGGTTCCTAAGAAAGCAAGAACTTGGGTTTTGGTTCAGGGAGTGGGCCAATTGGCCACTGGCTCAACCTTAGCTGGTTCGAGCCGCTGCTTTCTGCAGCCCACTCAGTGGCCCAGGAACTTGACCTCTGAGCGTCTGATGGTACACTTATCAGGTTTCAGGATCAGCCCGGCAGCTCTGAGGCAATCCAAAATGATGCCTAGGTGGACCAGATGGTCCTCCCAGGTGTCGCTATATATGGTGATGTCGTCCAGGTATGCACAGGCATAGTCTTGGAGGCCATCTAGAAGGCAATCCACCATCCTTTGAAATGTGGCTGGGGCATTCTTCATCCCAAACGGCATGACCTTAAATTGGTAGAGGCCTAAGGGGGTGATGAAGGCGGACTTGGGAACAGACTCGGGGTCTAGGGGGATTTGCCAGTAGCCCTTGCAGAGGTCAAAGGTGGTCAGGAATTGGCCATGGCAATTCTATCTAACAGGTCATCGACTCGGGGCATAGGGTAGGTGTCGGTGGTGGTTCTGTCATTAAACTTATGGTAGTCAATGCAGAACCGGGTTGTCCCATCCTTTTTGGGTACCAGCACTACCGGGGAGGCCCAGGGGCTGTTGAACGGTTCAACAACACCTAGGACCAACTTTACCCGGAGCTCCCGATGCATGCTGTCCTGGATTGCCTTTGGGACCCAGTAAGCTGCCTGTCGCAGGGTAGCCTGTCCCGGGGTCTCCACACAGTGTATGGCCATTGTGGTGTACCCAGGGACAGTAGAGAACATATCTTGTCTCTCTTCCAGAAGTCGTCGGGCCTGCTTTCTCTGTTCAGTCCCTAACCTCTCATCTAGGGGTATATCGGCCACTCCTTGGGGGGTGTCAGTGGGTCCGGGTAACTCCGGCATTGGGAGACTTTCCGAGTCCTCCACCGCTGGGGCACAGTTAGTGGCTACATCCTTGGCCCTTTCTACATATGCCTTCAACATGTTCACATGAAAGGTCCGGCGGATACGATCATCTGAACATTTGGCTACCAGGTAAGTGGTGTTGTTTAGTTGTTCCACTACCCAGTAGGGTCCTTGCCAAGAAGCCTGTAGCTTGTCTGTTTTGACAGGCCTTAAGGATGAGGACCTTTGTGTATGAGCATTTCGGTCACACCATTTCTTCTGCTTACGTTGGGCAACCTGAAGGTTATCTGGCACCTGGTCAGCGAGGTCCTTCAGCTGGTTCCTGAGTTGGAGAACATACTCCACAATGGCGTGTTCTTCCTCTCCTGTAGTTCCTTCCCAGTGAGCTCTTAATAAGTCGATGGGCCCACTTATCTTCCGGCCATACACTAACTCAAAGGGAGAGAAGCCTGTGGATTTCTGGGGCCCCTCTAGGTATGCAAAGAGGAGGTGTGGCAGGAAACTTTTCCAGTCCTTGTGAGTAGCTGAGAACATCCTAAGCAGCTTCTTTAGGGTCCCGTTGAACAGCTCACATAGCCAATTCGTCTGGGGATGGTAAGGGGCACTGTGCAGGGTTTGATCCCGCACAATTTCCATAGCTGTTGAGTGATTTCCACAGTGAACTGTGTTCCTTGGTTGGAAATCACTTCCGGGGGAAGCCTACCCTGGTTAATATCCGGAGCATTGCATTGGCCGTGGTCTCCGCCTGGATATTAGCCAAGGGAATTGCCTCCGGGTATCGAGTGGCAAAGTGCACTACTGTAAGGATGTACCTTTTCCCTGAGGGCCTGGGCTGAGTTAACAGTCCTACTATGTCTACGGCAACCCTGCTAAAGGGTTCATCAATGATAGGCAGAGGGTGTAGGAGGCTTTTGTATGGTCCCCTGTTTTCCCTACTTTCTGGCACACCTTGCATGATTTGCAGTAGTCTTTAATATCTTCCATAATCCCTGGCCAGAAAAAGGTTTGGGTCAATCAGTGGTGGGTCCTGGACTTTCCTAAGTGTCTGGCTAGGGGAATGTTGTGTCCTATTCTCAGTAGGTCGGACTGAAACTTTTTCGGCTTGACCAGCTGTCGTTTGGGCACTGGCCCTTTTCTCCTCTCAGAGATCCAGTACAGGGACCCTTGTTCCCATTGGAAATGCTCTTTCCCAGGGCCCTGGGGGTCAGTACCCACCCAGTCTCGATACTAGGATAGAGTCGGGTCATTCAGAGTCTCCTGGGTGAAGTCGGAGGGGGACGCCCAGGAGGTTCGGTAAGGGAGTAGGGGGTTAGTCGTGGCAGGAGGTCAGGGTAAGGTAGGATCTGGGTTAGAATGTCTCACCTGGCTCCCTGGAGTTGGTGTGATGGCTTGGAGTCTGGTTTGCTGATGGGTGGTCACTGGGCAGGTATCCGGGAAGTTATTACCCACAAAAGCTGAGGCAAGGTGGCCGAGATCATTTCCCAGCAAGGCCTCAGCAGGTATCCATTGCATGATGCCCACCTCTACAACATGGGAGCCGGCTCCCCAGTTCAGGTGGACTCGAGCTGTGTGGGTATGTAGTACAGCTCCCCCAGACACTCGAATCGCAAGGGTCCTCCCGATTTGACTAGAGGTGGGGGCTAGGAAGGGTTGAATCAGGGAGACGGTTGTGCCAGTGTCCCTTAATCCTTGGGCCATCTGCCCATTGATTCAGACGTCCTGGCAATGATGCTGTTTGTTATCCTGTCACCAGGCTAACATTGTGCAGAATGTCTGGCCACTCTGGATAATTGACAGGATCTGCTGCATACAGGCAGTGGGCAGCAGCCTGATAGGTCCTAGCTGAAGGGACTCCCCACTGGCCCTGTGCGGGGTTGCTCAGCTGCTGGGCTGGGGGGTTCCTTGGCTTTGTTGGGCAGAAGTATTGGATGTGGTCGAGTTGCCCACACCTGCAGCAGCCCCCTTGGTTGCTGGTCCCGGCCACACAACATTTATACAGAAACTGATCTTGATAACAAGTCTTATCTGAACTTCATATCTCCCGCCATTCCCATCCCTCCAGACAGGCTGGCACTTGGCATAGAAGCCACAGTCCCACAGAGACCCATGACACAGGGGTGGTGGTTTTAAGGTGATCCCGGGGGAGCGGCACTTCCAATGTGTAATTTGAAAGCTCTTGGTCCCCAGATGCCACAGTCCAAAAAGCAGCATGATTTGGCACTGGGGACCGGAGTTACAGCCCGGTAAAGATTGGGGGTAGGGGTGTCCAAACCCCCATTTCCCAAAGTAGCTCCCCTCCGGCAATTCCACCACCTCTTGTCCTTCCTAGGGGCTACCAATCCCCAAATGAGCGGAGCTCTGGGACAAAGGGTCGCCGGAGCAACCAGGTTCGAAGGGGACCGGGGATCCCAGCTGATGCGGCCCACCGGCAGTTCCAGGAGGTCAGTCGGCCAGAGGGAGATAGGTTGGCCCAAGTCCAGCTTCTTCTAAGATCCAGTTTACAGACAAAACAAGGGAAACCTGGGAGATCACAGTTGCTCTGAGGAGCCCAAAACCGCTGAGAACCAAGAGGGGGTAGGTGGTAGGGGGGTAGAGGTTTAACCCCTGCAGCCCAGTATCCGTGACAGTAGGCTAAATGCAGGTAGAGGAGCTAAAGGTAAACAGACAGGCATCCTGCTGTATGAGTGTAGGCTTGTTATGTACATTCAGAGTGGATAAATAAAAACTTTGTTTTGGTGTGCCAGGATAGGTCATGGGGGCCAATTTATGATGGCCCAATATCGCCCTGTTTCCGTGTGAGCCTTCAGGCTCACCAGAAACCGCAGTTAAGAAGCAGTGGTCTTAAGACCGCTGCTCCTTAACTGTATCCGCCGCCTCTGAGCGGCGTATAGCAATTTACCCGATCCTATACATGGGGCGGCATTGAACAAGCAGTTCACTAGAAGTGCTTGTGCAATGATAAATGCCGACAGCATATGCTGTCTGCATTCAGCGATGTCTGTCGGACATGATACGCTGCAGCGTATCATGTCGGACAGACATTAGTAAATCGGCCCCATGGTGTTTATTGAGATAAAAGAGCTTTCAGAAGATGTGGGGTCTGCACTGTTGTTATTGCACAGCTCGGTAAGTTTTGCACACATTTAGTGGTTATTTATAGCCCACTTCTAAAAAAGGCAACAGCAGGGCAGAACTTTTTTTTGTTTGTTTGTTTGTTTGTTTGTTTTTTAACAGTGGCAGCACCCCTGATGTTTATCTTTATATTATGTTTTTTTAAACAATTGTGAAGCGTTGTTGTGTGTTGGAGGGGGCTGTAACTGGGACCTGAACAACACTTTTACAATGTATTTGCTTTTGCAGAGCTGGCATTTGTTTAGGCTTTCAATGGCTCCACTTAATATGTAAATTACCTAGCCAGGATTCTTTAGCTTTGGCAGCCAATCCCCAGAGTTTTTTCAACCTTTCACTCCTCTACCATCTCCCCACGTGCAGTTCTGGTAGTTAGAGCAGCTGAGTTTGTGTTTGTCATTGTGTGCATGTATTTGTCTGTCACTGCATCTGTGTCTGTATCACCATCTGTGTGTGTGTGTGTGTGTGTTAGTGTGTCTGTCTCTCTGTATGTGTGTGAGTCTGTGTGTAGGTGCCTGTGTCTCTGTGTGTGTATCTGTATATGTATGTGCCTGTGTGTGTCACTGTTTCTGTGTGTGTATCAGTGTGTCTGTTTCTCTGTATGTGTGTGAGTCTGTGTGTAGGTGTCTGTGTTTCTGTGTGTGTATCAGTGTGTCTGTCTCTCTGTATGTGTGAGTCTGTGTGTAAATGTCTGTGTCTCTGTGTATGTATGTGCCTGTGTGTGTCACTGTTTCTGTGTGTGTATCAGTGTGTCTGTCTCTCTGTATGTGTGTGAGTCTGTGTATAGGTGTCTGTGTCACTGTGCGTGTGTTTGTCTGTGTATGCATGTGCCTGTGTGTTTCACTGTTTCTGAGTGTGTGTCAGTGTGTCTGTCTCTCTGTATGTGTGTGAGTCTGTGTGTAGGTGTCTGTGTCTCTGTGTGTGTATCTGTCTGTGTATGTATGTGCCTGTGTGTGTTACAGTCTCTGTGTGTGTGTGTCTGTCTCTCTATATGTGTGTGTCTGTATCTCTGTCTCTGTGTGTCTGTCTATATATGTATGTGTCTGTGTGTCAATGTGTGTCTTTCTGTGTGTGTGCTTAATTAAATTTCAAAAATAGGGTTACCAAAATCATCATCTCCAGGCTCATGAAGGACTTAATCTAAAACTGGTTGCATCACTACAGGGCACTGTGTTAGTCAATATCTAGATAGGAGAAGCCCAGCAGAGGAAGAAAACATAATCCGGCTACACACATGAAGTCACATTGGGGCCTATTTATCAAGCCGTCAACTTACTTGCATTCGACGGCACCAATACACTCGCCTAACATCGCTGCCGCAGACCTGAATACGCTCTCCAAAGTTGCCAAAAAAGCTGTTAAAAAGCCGTGCACCAAGTACGGGGCGATGAGCAGCAGACTGTTGTTAACTAACAGTAATCGATCTCGCTGCTCTTCGGCTTTTTCCCAGCTTTATTGGTATACTGTCACTAAACACCCACACTATAATAAACTGATTAACCCATATCCCGCCGCTCCACGACCCGGAGCCCACCGCCACTCTAATAAATTTATTAGCCCCTATCCTGCCGTTCTCAGAGCCCACCGCTACCTACATTATGTTATCAACCCCTAATCTGCCCCCCCTGACACCGTCGCCACCTACATTATACTTATTAACCCCTAATCTGCCGTCCCCAACGTCGCCACCACTATATTACATTTATTAACCCCTAAACCTAAGTCTAACCCCTAACTTAAATCTAATTTAAATAAATCTAAATAAAATTACTATCATTACCTAAATTATTCCAATTTAAAACTAAATACTTACCTATAAAATAAACCCTAAGATAGCTACAATATAACTAATAGTTACATTGTAGCTATCTTAGGGTTTATTTTTATTTTACAGGCAAGTTTGTATTTATTTTAACTAGGTACAATAGTTACTAAATAGTTATTAACTATTTAATAACTACCTAGCTAAAATAAATACAAAAGTACCTCTGAAATAAAACCTAACCTAAGTTACAATAAAACCTAACACTACACTATAATTAAATAAATTAACTAAATTAAATACAATTACCTAAATTAAATTATCTAAAGTACAAAAAACAAAGACTAAATTACAGAAAATAAAAAACAAATTACAGATATGTAAACTAATTACACCTAATCTAATAGCCCTATCAAAATAAAAAAGCCCCCCCAAAATAAAAAAAAACCTAACCTAAACTAAACTACCAATAGCCCTTAAAGGGGCCTTTTGCGGGGCATTGCCCCAAAGTAATCAGCTCTTTTACCTGGAACAAAAATACAAACAACCCCCCAACAGTAAAACCCACCACCCACACAACCAACCCCCCAAAAAAAAACTAACTAAAAAAACCTAAGCTCCCCATTGCCCTGAAAAGGGCATTTGGATGGGCATTGCCCTTAAAAGGGCAGTTAGCTCTTGTGCGGCCCAAAGCCCTAGCCTAAAAATAAAACCCACCCAACACACCCTTAAAAAAGGTAATTGTATTTAATTTAGTTAATTTATTTAATTACAGTGTAGTGTTAGATTTTATTGTAATTTAGGTTAGGTTTTATTTTACAGGTACTTTTGTATTTATTTTAGCTAGGTAGTTATTAAATAGTTAATAACTATTTAATAACTATTCTACCTAGTTAAAATAAATACAAAGTTGCCTGTAAAATAAAAATAAAGCCTAAGATAGATACAATGTAACTATTAGTTATATTGTTGCTAGCTTAGGGTTTATTTTATAGGTAAGTATTTAGTTTTAAATAGGAATAATTTAGGTAATGATAGGAATTTTATTTAGATTTATTTAAATTAGATTTAAGTTAGGGGTGTTAGGGTTAGACTTAGGTTTAGGGGTTAATAAATTTAATATAGTGGCAGCGACGTTGGGGACAGCAGATTAGGGGTTAATAAGTATAATGTAGGTTGCGGCGGTGTCAGGGGCGGCAGATTAGGGGTGTTTAGACTCTGGGTTATGTTTGGGTGTTAGGTGTAAGCGTAGGAAAACCTGTAAAGACAGATGAGAGAGGCACCTCATGGGACAAGTATCGTCTAAACAACCCAGTTGGAGATACAACAGACAGGTCCCACAACTTCAGGGTACTCACAAAGATGGCGGTACAAATGTGTACCAAAGCAGGCAGGACGGAACCTAAAGTCGCCCGTCAGACAAGCGTGGATTCGGACAACCAACCAGACGGCACTCCAAGGACAGCATCAGAGCGGAAACCAGCAGAGGAGCCAATCGGCAATGCGGAATCACGGCAATAGAATCACCAAGGGAACCGTCCAGACAGCAGACTGGATAAATCGCCAGCGGCAAACAGAAAAGCAGTCAGGCAGGTGTGAGATACTCAAAGAGATTTATTGAGTATAAAACAGATAAAAACATGCATACAGCAACGCGTTTCTCGACAGTAAAGTCGTTTCATCAGGCTGATACTAATACAAGAAAAACCTGCTCTATTTAACACACACCTGGGCCAATCACAATGCTCCTGCCCTTCACACACCTCCACCAATAGTGACCATTGTACAATTAGCGTAATATGTGAAACACCTTATTGGGGAGTGTCTCAGGGGCTGGAGCAGTGGATGGACATTAGACTTCATATCAATAAAAACTAAAATTACTATCATAAATATGACAGTGTAAAACAAATGTACATGTCTGAATAATTATAAAAGTGACAATATCCGCTAATATGAGATGAGTAAAAAATAAAAACATATATGCACTCCTTAAAACTATTCATAAAAATATTCTTGGATACATAAAATAATCAATTGGTAATTTAATATATATAAATACAAAGAGGTCAGAATAATGGATGCAAAAAATGTAATTTAAATGCATATAGCAGAAACAAGTTACCCTAGCAAATGTATTATAATAAATCATATTGAACAATATATAGGAGTAAAATACATAAAAATACATAAAAAGGGAGATTGAGGGCCCTAAACCTATCAAGGATGCCAATAATGTACTACAATAAATCAAATTGGACCTAATAGTATATAGGGATGAGTGTCATATAAAGGAAACTCGTGGGCCCTCAACATATCGAAGATGCCAGTAAAAATAGGGGATAATCTCTTAATGCTGGCAAAAATAAAGCTGCAATTAAAAACAAATATCACACTTAAAATTTTGATTCCCTGAGATTCTGTGCATATTCAAAGGTTACTTAATCAAATAGTGAGGTTAGTTAATAGTCAGGAGTACTACTACTAATACTAACACTATTATGGGTAACCACATAAATATAATCATTGCTAAAAAATAGTGAATTGTATCTAACATAAAAACTCTCAGGGTGAGACACGAGAAGTAAGACTAATAAAAAGCTGCTAGATCAACACACAGGTTGAGTCCATCTGGATGCATACATTTTAAAACATGGATCCAATAAGTTTCTCTCTGTCTTAATCTAAAGTATCGATTGTATAAATGTGATTTAGGTATATGCTCTATAGGGGTCACAGAAAAACAATTTGTGTCACCGTTATGCACGTTGTTACAGTGCCTGGAGACACTATGGTTCTTATAATTGTTCTTCATATTGCGCTTGTGTTCAGACCACCTAGTGCTAAAATGCCTACAGGTACGCCCCACATATTGAACACCACACAAACATGTAAGTAGATATACAACATAGTCTGAAGCACAAGAAACATAACCAATGATAGAATAAGATCTATTAGTAATATTGGATCGAAAGGTTTTTTGTTTATTGTCAATAAAATGACACATCTTACATCTGCTGGATCTACATCTATATGAACCAGAAGGTATTACATTCAACATAGATTTAGTAGGAATAGGTGGCCTCTTATGCTTAACTATCTTACTAGGTGCTTACTAGGTGAACTTAGGTTTGTTGCCTATCAGCTTACCCAAAATAGGATACTTGGTCAGAATATCCCAATGTTTATCCAGAACATTTCTAATTAATTCATGATTGGAATTATATTGTGTTATGAATAGAGGGAATTCATTTATATTATTATTAGTTTTTTGTCCCGAATGTTTGGTTGAACTGATAAAATACCTATTCCTGTCATCAGATCTAGCCCTTCTATAGCCTTTTTCAATGATACTAAGTGGGTAATTTTTCTCCAAAAAACGTTCTCTCAAAGTCAAACTTTGAGAGTCAAAATCAGAGAGAGTACTACAGTTGCAGCGGATACGCTTAAACTGACCATACGGTACGTTTTGTTTCCAAGCATGATAGTGACAGCTTTTAAAATCCAGATAACTATTACAATCAACTGTCTTGAAATAGGTGGTGCTAGTCACCTTACCTTCAGTGAAACATAGATTGAGATCCAGATAGACAATTTCTTATTGATAGAGCTTGTGAAGACCAGACCCCTATCGTTGGAGTTCAAATATTCTACAAAAGAAATGGCCGAAGACTGTTCCCCTCTCCAAATGAAGATATGGTCATCAATATATCTGCCATAGAATACCAGGCTCGCCCCAAAGCGTGAGTCATATATATAATTTTGTTCAAAATGGCCCATGTATAGATTAGCATAGCTAGGGGCGAACCTGGTACCCATGGCAGTTCCCTTAGTTTGGAGAAAAAAATCATCCTGAAACACAAAGTAATTATGCTTCAGGATAAAAGAAATAAGCTGTAACAAAAATTCTCTTTGATTGCCAAATAGATAGAAATCCTGCTCAAGATATTCAGACACTGCCTCCAAACCCAGATCATGGGGAATATTGGAGTAGAGTGCCTGAACATCACAAGTAATCCATAGCATGTCTGATGTAATGCTATATGGTTCTAGTTTGTTCAAAAGATCGGTGGAATCTCGAATGTAAGATTCGAGACCCAGTACATATTTCTGCAAAAAATGGTCTACATATGAGGATACATTATCGGTCAGGCTTCCTATCCCCGCTATAATGGGTCAGCCTGGTGGGCATGTAGAATTCTTATGTATCTTTGGCAGTTGGTAGTAGAATGCCTGATTAGGTTCATTTGGGACCAAAAAATCTTTTTCTTTTTTCAAGAGTATGCCTTCTTTGTAAGCAGATTCAACAATATCTTTTAGAATTGCTTTAAAACTCACAGTAGGGTCAGAGTCAAGTTTCATATAATAATTGACATCAAACACAATTTTTCTAGCCTCCACTAAATAATCATCTAAATCTTGGAGAACAACCCCTCCGCCTTTATCGGCCTGCCTTATAACAATAGATTTATTGCTTTTAAGACTTGCCAAAGCTCTTTTCTCATTAGGGAAAAGATTGTTTAGTCCATTGATTTTTTTAGAGATTTTGTCAAAATCATCACTAACAAGTTGCCTGAAAATTTCAATGTGGGCATTGTTTTTCAGTTGAGTCACAAAATTGGATTTGTTTGTAAAATTGGTATGTATATACCCCTCACATAATTGGTCAATCAAGGTATCAGGCTCAAAGATAGGAACCATTTCCTGATTGAGTCTGGCCCCCATAGAGTCTGTCAAAATGGGCATCAGTGTACTATTCCTAAGTGTCTTTTCAGCAAAGTATTTTTGCATCGACAATTTTTGAGTAAAATCGTTCAAATCTACAAAAAGTGAGAACACATTATGCTTATTGGTAGGACTAAAAGAGAGGCCTTTCCCTAACACCCGTATTTCATCGTCTGATAAAATATGTGACGACAGATTAAATATGCCATTACTCAGGGTCTGTAATCTTGCCTCTTTGAGGGCTGTGCTACGTCCTCTGCACCCTCGTTTCCATGAGGTCTTTTCCCTTTTGGGGGGGCAGTGAGGGAGATCACAGGCTCTAGGTAACTGGCGATCGTTTTTTGTTTCCACAACGATTGTCTGGGGCCTGACCCTAAAAAATGATTGGGAGAGTCGGTGTTGGGGGTGTTAGCTTGGTTCTCATTATGATGGTAAGGACTCGAATTGGTACTAGGGCCAAAATTATGACCAGCAGGGTGTGGACTTATGTCAGTATTCGTTGTAGGTCTATTGGATGTAGTCTCATGACTACTCGCAGGGGCCCCTCTATTTCGCGAGGGACCATGGTCTCTATAAAAATTACCCCTAGGGTATCCATGGCCATGGTTATATGATGAAGGATTTGATGTATAATGATAAACAGAGTTACCTTGTGCTTGGTGATGATTTCTAGGGGCACGATTAGATACAGGTGTTTCTGTGTCATATCTAGATTCTAGGATAATGAGAACCATTGTAGTGCTGTTCAAAGTTCCCACTTCTACCTTCCTTGAGGTCCCTATGACCAAATCTAGGCCTATAATTCGGACTATTATAACTGAATTGGTGCCCTCTGTTATATTCCCCTTGGTGTCTATAAGAACTCTGATCAGGGCCATTTGGCAAATTATCATTACCTCTATGCCAATAGTTATTGCTATTGTGAGAATAATGATTCTGACCATTGCCTCTCATCCACTGGTCATTTTTGTTAAAAAAATGATTATTGTTCAGGTTACTAGTATTATGTTTATTTTTATTTTTATTTTTGTTTTTATTTTTGGAATAGTGTACCGTAGTCCACTCATTAGGTGTAAACGTAACTTTCTTCTCCCATAGGAATCAATGGGATATCGGGCAGCAGCAAACTTAAGCTTTGCTGCTTTCAGACTCCCATTGATTCCTATGGCATCCGCCGCCTCCAGGGCGGCGGATTGAAAACCAGGTACGTTGGGCCAGAATAGTGCCGCGCGTACCTGGTAGAAATTTGATAAATAGCAAAAGTAGTCAGATAGTGCCGAATTTGCATTCGGAACATCTGTAGTGACGTAAGCATCGATCTGTGTCGGACTGAGACCGGCGGATCGTATGTTACGTCACAAAATTCTACTTTTGCCGGTTTGTAGCCTTTGATAAATAAGGCGAATCAGGCTCGCCACAATTACGCTGCGGATTTCTAGCGTATTTGTGGTTGATGGCTTGATAAATAGAGGCCATTTTATACACAATGTGCATAGCCAGGTTCTGTTTTCTTCTTCCTCACGGTGCTGAGCTGTATCCTGCCCTGTTCTCTGGGAGGGTTGGCGACACCATGAGTTACCGCACCGGGTGACACCAACTCTATTGACGCCACTGGTTTATCGCAAACATGTTCATTTGTGCACAAGTCACTAATATATGATTCTCTACAACCTTATGCCATTGAATACTCTTAGACAAGCAGCTATGATAAAAGCACATAAGCAATGTAGCGACAGTAACAAGTTAATTTGATTTATCTTACCTCATCTGATGGCAGTTTTATTTTTAGTTTTTCAGGTAAGATGCAAATACAGCTCTGCTGAGTAATTATGAAGTACATTTTATGCATACAATTTCTTCATATTCTTATTTTATTTTGTGATAACGTTATTGTGGCCTTTATAAAAATATTCTCAGAGGGAAAATGAAACTTTTTTGTAGTATGTTAAGAAACTATAATATGGAGTCAATGTGAGGATTACATCCCGTTAAAAAAAAACGCTTTAAATGTGATAATGTGTAGATTACAAATGCATTTGAGGTATTGGTCACTACAGAGAAGACCCTCTGTCAAGTAATCCTCAAGCGCTTGCCAATGGATTTCTTTAACTACTATTGAGGTTAATTTACCAACAAGATCACACTGCTTATATGCTGACAGGAGCATTTCCTCGTTATTTATTTTAGATTAATTTGGCACTACTGTCTCATTATTTTTGGTTTCTGGGTTTTCAGATGGGGTTGATGCATAGCAGCTTTTTTAACCCCTTAAGGATTGGGCTTTTAAGACAAAAACTTTCCCAAAAGACCAGAGCATTTTTAGCATTTTTGCCATCACTTCATTTAAACAGAAATAGAGCCTTTTTTATATTTACCAATCAAAACTATATATTTTTTTAATAGACAACCCAAAGTATTGATCTAGGCCCATTTTGGTATATTTCATGCCACCATTTCACCGCCAAATACAATCAAATAAATAAAAATGGTACTTTTTTCACAAAATTTGGGGTTCTCACAGAAATTATTGACATACTGCTTGTGCAATCATGGCACAAATGTTTCTAAAAGTTTCTCTGGGATCCCCTTTGTTCAGACACAGAAGACATATATGGCTTTGTTATTGCTTTTTGGTAATTAGAAGGCCGCTAATTGCAGCTGAGCACCACACTTCTATTATTCTCAGCAGTGAAGGGGTAAATTAGGTATCTTAAAAAGTTAATTTTAGTGTAGATCAGCCTCCCACCTGACAATTCCCACCACCCCTACCTGATCTCTCCCAAACAGCTCTCTTCCCTCCTCCCACTGGTAAGCACTATCTTAGGTACTGGCATACAGTCTGCCAATATGAAAATAAGGCTTTTTTAAAATAAAATATATATTTTTATATTATTAGATATTTTGAATTGTAGGATCCCCCCTATCCCCAACTGCTATGATCCCCACAAACAGCTCTCTAAATCTCCCCTTCTATTACCCGCCATCTTTTGTACTGCCAGCTGTTTACCAATACCTATAAACTGTTTTTTTTATGTTTTATTTACATATTTTCTGCAGCGTAGTGTCCCCCCCACGATCTTTAGTTAAGGGGGACCCCCCACACCCCCAGATCCCCTTTTCTGTAGTGTAGCTGCCCCATCCCTCCCTGTCCCTGTCCCTTTTTCTTTTTTCCCACTTCCTCCCTCTCCCTGCTGGGCCACCTAACCACCTCCCATCCTCACAACTCCAACCCGCACCAACAGAAGATCGTTACAGATGGTGACACACATAGTGTCACCATCTGTAAAGATCAGGCATCTTCCCTCATATGGAGGCGGAGCACTGATCGAGCTCTGGCGCCATATTTAGAAGATGCCTGGAGCTTCAGGAGCTCCAGCTCTAGGCTGCAACTTAACAGCTGAGAGTGCTGGAGCTTCCTGAAGCGAAGACGTATATATATGTCTTGCGGTACAATGGGCAAAGTACTACAAGATGCATATATACATCTTTTTGGGTGAAGGGGTTAAATTAGAACTGATGTCAGATTTAAAAAAAATATCTAATGTCTTTCTAACAGGAACATTTCTACGATCCGGAGAAGGGAACAGGGTTCATCTCCTGGCGCCTTAAATCCTTGTCAAGGAAGAACCCAAAACGTGCTTGCTCTGGGATTTCTGAATTGGGAGGACCAAGTCACAAAAGAAGAGTAGACGATGGACAACAGCTTGAAGAAGATGCATGTAGGGAGGCAATTTCTTTCCCTGTCCACACAGCTGATGAAGCTGAAGTTATGCAAAAGATGAAGGAAACTTTAAAGCATAGACAAGAACTTGTACACAACCCTGGAAGATCAGATGATGTCCTTAAAATCTTTCCAAGATATTTGGATGTGAAAGGATTGGTAAATATAACACTCCTCTTTACAAAGATTAAGGTTTTAAGTTTGTGTTTTATATATGCTGGCTTTTTGTAATTCTTAAATATTTCTTAAAGGCCGCTCTAATGATAGTTACTTGGCCTCACTCTTCATATCTTGAAATATGCTTCATCATTAGGAAAATCAGGACTTTGCTCTTATGTTCAACATCCAACACGTTGCTTGAGAAGTGGGATACAGCATTCAAGCATAAGATCATCAATGAAGCTAGAACTCTTACTTTCACAACAGAAATTCAGTGTTTTCTCAATGCAGCAGTGGGACAAGGATCTGAAAACGGTTGGTATAATTTGTGAGGATGTTATAGTTTCAGAATTTGCTCATGTTTCTTGTATTTTTGTAAGTTCTAATAAAAAATATTTTTTCCTAAAACTCCCTTCCCCTTCAACCACTTATTCAGATTGGGACAGTGATATGTAATTTATCCTCCTACTGTAGCATCTCCCGCCGCCTTCTCCCGGGAGGAAGAGGATTAAGATCAGTCCAACAGAGGCTGTTGATAGACTTGTGCGTTTTCATAAGGTAAAACTCACAATATAACTGCAGAGTCTTTATGAAAGTTTATGTTATTACTACGGTTGTATATACCGTAATGTGACATTCTATTTGTCTTCTATTGATCTGCAGAGCTTCAATTTCCTACGCTGTCGGCATTTATCACTGCACAAGCAGTTCTTGTAAACTGCTGGTGCAATGCTACCCCCTGCAGATGCACGGCCAATCGGCCGCTAGCAGGGGGTGTCAATCAACCCGATCATATAGGATCGGGTTGATTTCTGTCCGCTGCCTCAGAGTAGACGGACAAGGTATGGAGCAGCGGTAATGAAGGCTCACGTGGAAACAAGTGCATCAAGCATCATATGGAGCTTGATAATCCGGCCCCTTAGTGTTTTTATAAAACTATTTAAGTGTTGAATTAACACTGCTTACAGTGTAAAATTAGTATTGAAATCAACTCCTTTAGTGTTAAACTTTGAACACATCTAGGGGTCGATTTATGAAGCAGCAGATGCTACTTCCAAGCCACTCCGCTTCAGTTCCGCCTGAAGTGGAAGTTAAGAAGCAACTGTCCTAAAACAACTGTTCCTTAACTCAGCTGCCATCTCTGAGGTGTCGGACAGCAATCAGCCTGATTGATTACGATCGATGTGCGGTGGACATGGTCCGCTACATTGTATCATGTCCGTCCGCACAATAATAAATTTACCCCCTAGTGTTATTTCAACAACTATTTAGTGTAAAAGCAGTTTTTCAAGAATAAAAATCACACTACCGGTGTTAAATGTAAACTTTCTGAGTGTTTTTATAACAATATTCAAGTGTTAAATTAACTTTATTTAGTGTGGACCTACAGTATATAAACCCCAGAAAAGTCTTGATTTTGACACTGTTAGTGTAAAATTAAGACTTTGAAATCTGCTGTGTATATTTCTTTGTATATGTATATAAGTTCTAATAATAATTTAAAAACTGTATTATTGTATTATAGACGTCTCCCTGACTTTAGTACCTGACTTGACCTTCAGCTTGTACCTGTTAAAGAGTTAGCCTATCCCCGGCTATCTTTCCAGGCATCTGACTTCCTGGCTCTGACCTTCGGCCTGTTAAGGTTTATGAGACTGTCTTCACCCTTCCCTACATCAGCACCTGTGCATCATCTGGTCCCGTTTTCTCAGGTACTGTTTTTATTTGTCCTACTTCATTACCTGTTGTTTTGTTTAAGTCCGGCTAACAAGGACTGTCTCAGCTGCTCTTGGTCCAGTGACTGTTCTCCTACCTTGGCCCCTGTGTCTTTCCTGGATAGACACTACTCCATGTGTGACAACAAGTCTAATGTTAAAATGTCCTTACTGTAATAGAGCAAGGCAAAGTCATCAAATACTTGATGGAAAAAAAGCTCCAACAAAAATGTATAATGATATGTCTGATGCAGTAGGAGACTCTGATCCATCTTACCCCACAGTTTGGTGTTGGAAAGTCATGTGAAGATCCAATCATTGTATACTTGTAAAGCACGGCTAATCACCCGTTAGGATCTCAAGGAGCTGCTCATTTTATCAACCTCGGAAGGATGAAAGGCTGAATGGACCTTGCCAGGAATCGAACCTGCAACCCTTGGGTTACTACAGAGCTCAGCCACAGTGCTGAGCTATCTGTCCAGCTGTGGATGCTTTGAGCAAGAGGAAATGACTAGCACAATGGGTACCCTGAAAGCTGTCTTGACCAGATCAGACAACAAATGGTAAATTCACAATATCTTCTTAACCAATTTCTATAGGTAATTATAACTGATGAGCGGATACACAGCTTTGAGGAATATTTAAAGGGACACAACCCAAATTTTTCTTTCATGATTCAGATAGAGCATGCAATTTTAAACAACTTTCTAATTTACTCCATTTTCACCTCGCGACAAATTGCAGCCGTAGTAAGCCTTACGCTGTCTATTGGAGCCCCGTAACTCCCTAAACTAGCTGCAAAATAAAACCTAACACCTAACGCATGCGCAATATCTTTCTACCTGTCAACCGCAATCCCCCGCTGCAATCTCTAATAAAGTATTTAACCCCTAAATCGCCGCTCCCGGACCCCGCCGCCACCTACATTAAAAGTATAACCCCCTAATGTGATCCCCCTACACCGTCGCCAGCTACATTACATACCCCCTAATGTGAGCTCCTAGAGCATGCAATTTTAAACAACTTTGTAATGGTTCAGCCAATCGGATTGAACTTGAATATGATTGGCTGATTCAATCAGCCAATCAGATTTTTCTACCTTAATTCTGATTGGCTGATAGAATACTATCAGCCAATCGGAATTCGACGGACACCATCTTGGATGACGTCATTTAAAGGAACCTCATTCATCGGGAAGTCGTCGTGCCGGATGGATGTTCCGCGTCGGAGGAGCAAAGAAAGAAGATTGAAGATGCCGCTTGGAAGAAAACTTTGCCCCCGATGGAGTACCTCTTCTTTGCCGATTGATTGAAGACATCGCCCGGATGGAAGACTTCTTCTCTGCTGCTTGATTGAAGACATCGCCCGGATGGAAGACTTCTTCTCTGCCGCTTGATTGAAGACATCGCCCGAAATGGATGAAGAGTTCTGCCCGGCTTGATGAAGACAAGGTAGGGAGATCTTCAGGGGGGTAGTGTTAGGTTTTTTTGAGGGGGGTTTGGGTGGGTTTAGAATAGGGGTATGTGGGTGGTGGGTTGTAATGTTGGGGGGTGGTATTGTGTTTTTATTTACAGGCAAAAGAGCTGATTTCTTTGGGGCATGCCCCGCAAAAGGCCCTTTTAAGGGCTGGTAAGGTAATAGAGCTGTTAACTTTTTTATTTTAGAATAGGGTAGGGAATTTTTTTTATTTTGGGGGCTTTATTATTTTATTAGTAGGCTTAGAATAGGTGTAATTAGCTTAAAAATCTTGTAATCTTTTTTTATTTTTTGTAATTTAGTGTTTGTTTTTTTTTGTAATTTAGTTTAGTTTATTTAATTGTATTTTAGTTTAGATATTTGTAGTTTATTTAATTTATTGATAGTGTAGGTGTATTTGTAACTTAGGTTAGGATTTATTTTACAGGTAAATTGGTAATTATTTTAACTAGGTAGCTATTAAATAGGTATTAACTATTTAATAGCTATTGTACCTAGTTAAAATAAATACCAAGTTACCTGTAAAATAAATATAAACCCTAAAATAGCTACAATGTAATTATTAATTACATTGCAGTTATTTTAGGGTTTATTTTATAGGTAAGTATTTAGATTTAAATAGGAATATTTTAATTAATAATATTAATATTAATTAGATTTATTTTAATAAGAATTTAGTTAGGGATGTTAGAGTTAGATAGGGTTATTATACTTAATATACAGTATATATAATAACGATATTAACTATATTAACCCTAATATAATTAGGGTTAATATAGTTAATATAGCTGGCGGCAGTGTAGGGGTATTAGATTAGGGGTTAATCTATTTAATATAGGTGGCGGCGGTGTAGGGGGATTAGATTAAGGGTTAATACATTTATTATAGGTGGCGGCGGTGTAGGGGGATTAGATTAGGGATTAATACATTTATTATAGGTGGCGGCAGTGTAGGGGGATGCAAAAGAGCTGATTTCTTTGTGACAATGCCCCGCAAAAAGCCCTTTTAAGGGCTGGTAAAAGAGCTGATTTCTTTGGGAAAATGCCCTGCAAAAAGCCCTTTTAAGGGCTGACAATAGAGCTGTTACTTTGGGGCAATGTCACGCAAAAGGCCCTTTTAAGGGCTGGTAATAGAGGTAATTACTTTAGGGGGATTAGATTAGGGGTTAATGTATTTAATATAGATGGCGGAGGTGTAGGGGGATTAGATTAGGGGTTAATGTATTTAATATAGCTGGCGGTAGTATAGGGGGATTAAATTAGGGGTTAATAATTTTAATATAGCTGGCGGCGGGGTAGGGGGATTAGATTAGGGGTTAATAATTTTAATATAGCTGGCGGCGGTGTAAGGGGCTCACATTAGGGGGTAGTTAATGTAGCTGGCGGCGGTGTAAGGGGCTCACATTAGGGGGTAGTTAATGTAGCTGGCGGCGGTGTAAGGGGCTCACATTAGGGGGTAGTTAATGTAGCTGGCGGCGGTGTAAGGGGCTCACATTAGGGGGTAGTTAATGTAGCTGGCGGCGGTGTAAGGGGCTCACATTAGGGGGTAGGTAATGTAGCTGGCGGCAGTGTAAGGGCCTCACATTAGGGGGTAGGTAATGTAGCTGGAGGCGGTGTAAGGGGCTCACATTAGGGGGTAGTTAATGTAGCTGGCGGCGGGGTAGGAGCTCACATTAGGGGGTAGTTAATGTAGGTGGTAACTGGGTCCGGGAGCGGCGGTTTAGGGGTTAATAACTTTATTAGGTGGCGGCGGGGTCCGGGAGTGGCGGTTTAGGGGTTAATAACTTTATTAGGTGTGGTGGGGTCCGGGAGCGGCAGTTTAGGGGTTAATACATGTTTTATTGTTAGGATAGTGAGGGGGGATAGCGGATAGAGGGTTAGACGTGTCGGGCTATGTTTGGGAGGCGTGTTAGACAGTACGGGTGATTTTATAACTTAGTCAGGTTTTGTAGGCGCCGGCAGTTTCTAAAGTGACGTAAGTCACTGGCGACTCCAGAAATTTGTACTTACGCAGATTTCTGGACATCGCTGGTTTATCCGACTTACGGCACTTTAGCATCTGACGGCGCCGTATATGGGATAGCTCGAGTTGCGAGCTGAAACTACGGGCGGCGGGGGTTCCCTCGCTTGCGCCTCAAACTACGATCTATATCGGATCGCGCCCCTAATATTTTTTGGTTCAGAACTCTGGACAGCACTTTTTAATTGGTGGATGAATTTATCCACCAATCAGCAAGAACAACCCAGTTTGTTCACCAAAAATGGTCTGGCATCTAAGCTAACATTCTTGCATTTCAAATAAAGATAGCAAGAGAATGAAGACAATTTGAAAATAGTAGAAAATTAGAAAGTTGCTTAAAACTTTATGCTCTATCTGAATCATGAAAGAAAAATTTGGGTTCAGTGTCCCTTTAAGGTACAAATCTTTTTATTAACGATGGGGACTTTAATATTCCATCTTAACCACTTGATTGTCAGATCGGGGGTTTAAGAAATCATTTGTTATACAAATGGTTAAAGTTCAAATAACAGATTAAAAATTAGGAAATTGCTGTTTAATTCAAAGCAATTTAAAGGTGGATTAATAAAAAAATAAAAAATAAAAACTTGCAGATCATCATTTAGGAGATTAAACATAAAACTCATCAATTTTCCTTCATGATTCAGATAGTTTATAATATTTTTCTATTTGATTTTGTTATCATAGTTGCTTTGTTCTACTGGTAGCCTTTGTTGAAGAGTATACCCAGGTAGGCACATGCACGTTTTCGGATAACTATATGACAGCAGTTTTACAAGCATTTAACAATGTAATACAATTGTGAGAACTAAATGGCAGCATTACTTGCACAATGTATAATATTGTTAAAGGGCCGTTATAGTAAAAAAATGACATGTTCTAATATGTTACAGGGTGTAATTTTAATTTTATCGACCCAGACTACTGCAAAGGGGTTAAACACACCAGAGAAATATTGCTTGGTCCTGATGTACCCGAGCAGAAAATACCGCTGATCCAAACGGTAGCGTTAGGCACATGACTCAGATGTGGCACTAGCACTGCTGATTGGACCAGTGGTGTTTTCTGCTTATGACTAGCAGTGCTCTGCGAGATCCGAGCAGTATTTCTACTGTGTGTTTATCCCCTTTTGCGGGGGGGGGGTTGAACACAAAGTGATCTAGGGTCTTTAGTCTTAAAATGACATGTTCTAACAGATAAGCGCATGTCATTTTTCCACTATAATTGCCCTTTAAAAGCATTCATACAAAACTGCTGTCATATAGTGCTCCTGATGCGAACATGCACCTGAGCCTACCTAGGTATGCCTTTTAGCAAAGGACACCAAGAGAACAAAGCAAATTTGATAATAGCAGATAACTGGGAAGCTTATTAAAATTGTATGCTCTATATGAATTATTATTTTTTTTGCAAGGTGCTCAGGATATATTTAGAATACAATGATACCTGAACAAAGCTCCTTTGTGCGTCAAGCATAATGTTACCTAATATTATTTTTTTTTTAAATGCATAGCTCATAATGTTCTGTTTTATTTTCTGTCATTACAATCATGGGAACAAAAATTATTTGTACTTTTCTAATTATATTTTTAAGACAGCTTCAATCCTAATAAGTAAAATAAAAATATCCAAAAACCACAATAAAGAACTGTTTATTCCATGTACAGTCATTGGATTTGTTTCTCTGTTTGGTATTGTATGAAAATTGGCATACGTTGTATTTTATGACTTTGTTACCGTAGAAATAGATTTACCTAACACTTTTTAAATAGGAAATTGTATTTTTTTATAGCTTTCAGTCATGCACAGTTATGCAGCTTTCTCTTCCACCAATCTGCCGTTTACATTACACAGTATAATAGACAGAGAACATTTTTTTTATTGGTTCTCTTATTTTTAGGAAATCCTAAACATTTTCCTGCCGTAGCTACCAGTTTTATGATTATATTCTTAGTAACCTTAGCTCATAGTTTGCCACATTATGCTTTGTTTAAGATAGTGGAATTGAAGCAGAATAATATGCATCCCAATCAGGGTGTAACTTGACCTTGTTGGGCTCTCATGGTGCCCCCCATTTATACAGTGCCTGAATCAGCAGCCATATAAAGAGGAGCTGCTTATCTATGAATTAGAGCCATCCTTCCTCTTGGTTAATGTGTGCCAGAGAATATGCACAGCCCTCCTGTACAAATATTATCGTAGGTTTTTCCATACATCAACACCGTAGCTATCTTGAAATCCCTGCCACCATATTGTAAAGGCAAATCTATGCATTCTCCTTAAACTGTGAGTCTGGTTCGCAGGGGGGCACACAGAAGGGCAGACATGACGCAGGTGGAGGGATGTAACTACTGATTGCAAAGCCCCAATTGGCCCCCTAAAGCTGTTGGCTCAGTCTCAGTTGAGACCTATGAGTAAGGTTGCCAACTTTTATTAAAGAAAATAAGGGAGATTAAAGGGACACTCAGGTCAAATTAAACTTTTACGATACAGATAGAGCAGGCAATTTACTTCCATTAAAGAAATGTGCACAGTCTTTTTATATTTACACTTTTTGAGTCAACAGCTCCTACTGAGAATGTGCAAGAATTCACAGAATATATGTATTATATGCATTTGTGATTGGCTGATCGCTGTCACATGATACAGGGGGAGTGGAAATAGACATAACTTTGAAATTTCTTAAAAAACAAATCTACTTCTCATTTGAAGTTCAGACTATGGGGCATATTTATCAAGCTCAGTATGGTGCTTGATGCCCCGTGTTTCTGGCGAATCTTCAGGCTCGCCGGAAACAGAAGTTATGAAGCACCGGTCTAAAGACCCCTGCTCCATAACCTGTCCACGTGCTCTGAGTCAGCAGACAGAAATCAACCCGATCGAATACGATCGGGTTAATTGACACCCCCTGCTACTCAAACAACTCTTGAGTAGTTTTTCAGGTGTTCTCTGAACTGCTCTTTGAAAACACTAAAACAAAATGCTGATGTGGTGCTGCACAGGATATACATATAGTTGGCACGTATCATTGGTGTCAATATGTACACTTACCTTGATATACTGTATATGTCCCATGTTGTCTGCTACTAACTGTGCTCTGCACTCTGCTCAGTTCCAAGCACATTTGATCAGTTGCTTAGGCCGCAGCATTCTGGAATTTATAGTTTCCTGGTTGCAGTCTAAGAAGATGTAGGCAGTGCCCTAGTTGATCGTAACCAAATTAAACCTGGTGGAAGCAGAGATAAGTATGGTAGCAGTTCGGGGTTGGTGTGCCAACTAAACATTTTGACCAATGTCAAAAGTTAGTAATCTATAACCTTTCTCCACATACACATGCACACACAGCAATTTCTGCATGCACAAGAGAGAAAAACTTATCTTTAAGTGTAGATGAGACCTGCGGCTTGATAAGGCCACATTTGGCTACCAAATGTCTCCACTAAGAATGCCTCTTGGTCTGACACTTTGCAATCACATTTGATGTAACAAAAGTTAACTAAGGTGAATATGAAGGCTAGGACAATTTAGCTTGCCTCTACCCTACCCAAAAGAGACTAAAGCTTTAGGTAATAATGTCTGAAACAGTAAACATTTGATTTGTAAATATTGAACTATACTGAGATATCAAACTATTATGGTACAGTATTTATATTTGTACTTCTTTAAATAAGCAAGCTTTATTAAAAGCATTGCAAGAAAAAAACAGTGTATTGAGTATTAAAATAGTATAAGACAAACTTTTAAAAATAAAATATTACAAAATTATAGAACTTCTTTATAAAGGATCTAAAGCTTCTTTAATCATTAACAATGCAAGGACATCACTGTTTTCATTATTAATATGCAATAGACAAGGACGCCCTCTCCCTCCATAATATTAAAAATAGCTTTAGAACAATTTGCTATTCTATTAAGAAAACAGGCATCAAATAGGTAAAGAAGAAATTAAAATCTCACTTTATACACTTTATACCCAGGCAAGACAATATAATGATGATAAAACCATTACAATGATAGATATGATTGTTTTCTCAGGTTATAGAATCAATACAAATAAATCAGAAATGCTATGGTAATACAAAAACACTGATTTGGAAATAATTTAAAAACACCTTTGTCTATTTAGGGGTTAAAATGTCTCTGAACCCAGTTAAACCTATTCCTGGGGTTAAAAATGTTTGTGAATCTGTAAGATGATGGGAGAAATCTCACCTTTCTTTGAGAATTAATATATTGAAAATTAAAATATTTCCTCTATTTGATTCAAAATGTTCCACTTTTAGTAAGAAAAAAAAAATATGTACAATTAATACTAGCATTAAAAAATGTATTTGGCGTTCTAAGAAACATACAATCAGTTATAAGTTTACTTTATTTAACTTTGACTCTCCCTTATATTGAAATTTACAATTTAGTTGCTTTTGGGAAAATTGCTCTTGATTTAGTGAAAAGTATATAGAATGTATGCTATTTTCCTTCTTTGTACCCAGTATATGGGGATATATACTATGTTTTGTTATTTAAAAGTGTTTATATACTGAAATAATGTAATAATAAAATGTATCCGATATATATGTAATTAGATTAATATTGAATACTTTATGTGTTAGTAATGTTTATTTAAAACTATTAATATCTATCTATATGCATTGAAATATCCAATAAATACATTTTAAAAAATAGATATTTAGCTGCTGCAGAGGTAAACAAAAAAGAACTGTTTTGTTTTTTCATCTTTATAACTCAAATTAACCTTTTACCGCCGTTATGGCGTTATATTCCGTCCAAACGGCGCTGGGCTTTAGCACTGTTAGGACGAAATACAACGTCATAGTCGTTTGGCTGTCTTGAAGCCAACGGCGCTTCCTGGATGTGATCGCGGTCAGAGGGCTTGCCTAGCATCATAGGGACGCCCCCCTGTCCCGATCCCATAATTGAAATCTCGCGATCGCATGCATGATCGCAGGATTTCAATTTGTCTACATCTGAATGTTGTTCCGATGTAGACATTATGAACGTCTCATGAAAGGGTTAAAGATGTGACACTCCCGGCATGCAAAAGGGAGAGATACAAAACATGTTGGACTGCCATTTTATACATATTTTGGCAGGCGATTACTATCTTTTGAGCAATAATTATAAGCATCTTATTGGCAGTAGATAAGTTCTTGATGAGATAACATTCTTAGTTCATTGGCGAGCGCACTTTTTATAATTATCAGTTTTGCAAATAATAATCTTATATTTAACAGTTCTGTTTGTTCTGTTCACAATTCAAAATCTCCATACTTAATGAGACAGTCAATTCAAAAAATGTTATTGTTTAAAAAGATAGATAATCTCTTTATTACCCATTCCCCAGTTTTGGATAATCAACACAGTTATATTAATATACTTTCTACTTCTGATTAACTTGTATCTAAGCCCCTGATCACATGACTTTTTATTTATTATCTATTGACTTGCATTTTAGCTGTATTGTGCAGAACCCACAGGCGTGAGCACAATGTTATCTATATGTCCCACATGAACTAGCCGTGTCCTGTTGTGAAAAGCAAATAAAAAGCATGTGATTAAGAGGCTGTCTGTAGTGGCTTAGAAACAAGCAGACATTTAGAGGTTAGAATGTTATTAAGTATATGAATCTAACAATTTTGGTTGTGCAAAGCTGGGGAATGGGTAGCAAAGGCGTTATCTATCTTTTTAAACAATGACAATTTTAGTGTTGACTGTCCCTTTAAGGACACATTTACAGGACCATTTTTACTTCCATCTCCAGATAAAAAAAATTCCTCTTATCCCCGGGAACCCCAAAAAGTTTTTGAATTTGGAAAACACTGACATTACTATTAAACTTGCATGATTCAGATAGAGCAGGCCATTTTAAGACACTTTTAATTTCACTTCTATTTTCAAATGTGCTTTGTTCTCTTGGTATCCCTTGTTGAAAAAGGATAAGCACATATCCTACACTAGTGGGAGCTAGCTGCTCATTGATGCCCGCACTCATTTGTCTCTTGTGATTGGCTAACTAGATGTGTTCAGCTAGCTGCCAGTAGTGCAATGCCGTTCCTTTAGCAATGGATAACAAGAGAATGAAGCAAATTTGATTATAGAAGTAAATTGGAAAGTTGTTTGAAATTGTCTGTTCTATCCAAATCATGAAAAATGTTTTTGGGGTTTCCTGTCCCTTTAACATAATAGACATACCCCAAAAAAATATCTCATTATTCCGACAGAACATACCATTTTAAATGACTTTCCAATTTACTTCTATTATCAATTACATTTTTCCGCTTGTATCTTTTGTTGAAAAGCAGGTAGGAAGGTGTAGGGGCGTTCATGTGACTGGAGCAATATGTGGCAACAATTTTATAGCTATGTTATACATTTGCAAGAACACAAGGTGGCAGCAGTGTTTCCTGTTATGTACTGCTACAACAATTTGCACACTCCTTACCTAGGTATCTCTTCAACAAAGAATACCATGAGAACAAAGTAAATTTAATAACAGGAGTAAAAAAATAATATTTTCAGTTTTATGTCCCTTTAAGTAGCATGACAAAAACAGGATAAGCCTTTAACAATCTAGTACTCTTCAGTAGCTTTCTGAATCTCCTCCTAATAGGTAATTATTTAAGGGCAATCCCACCCAATATATGTCATTGTCCCACCCCCATCGCAGTCCCTCTAGAACTTTCCAGTGACCCACAAGTATCTATTCTTTAACCTACGTGGAGTAACTTAACATCTCTCAATAGATTTTAGATTTGTTTCTGTTGCTGTGGCATAAGCAGTTCTATTGATATTAACTTGCCAGTCCTTGCTAAGTAACTTTATGCTCAGCTATTGTTTTACTAAGAGACAATGAGTCTGGGTCAGATACTGCCAGCACCTTATACAACACAAGAATTGCTTGTTTAAAACCATTTGGCATCAAACATACTAAAGTGGTTAAAAAGCAGAGAGGGTGAGTTTTGTGTTTATGTCTATCCAGGTAGAACAGAAGTTGAAAATAGGTAAATAAAGAAAAGAAGATTATATTATCTTATTCTCACAGGGTTTGTTGACAAAGAAGTTTGTCCTGTGAGATAATAGAAGCGAATATAGGAACAAATATATATTTAGTTCTGTTGAGTATTGCTTAATAGATATTTATGAGTTGCCTAAATAAAGGGAATTGGAATGAAAATATTAAGCAGAAGTGTATAGACAAAGCTATCAACTTATTCCAGGTAATAAACTAAGGACTTAAAGGGACAGTTTACCCCAAAAATGTCTCCCCTTTAATTTGTTCCCCATTATCCATTTTACCTCTTTGAGTGTATTAAATTGTTTACAGGTAGCTCCTTTACCCTTATTTCGTCATTTGAAATAGCTGGTTCAGCCTGAGGTATCCCCACCTATATTGAAAGTTTCTATAATGGAATCTAAACTATTGACAAGCTATGTAAACACATTTAACAGAAGAAATTACACTCCCAGTGGGGTGCAGGATAGTTGAGTAATAAAATATTAATTTTCCATTGTTCTCTTGAAGTATAAAGCTTTGGTTTTCCAGACAAATATAAGATAAGGAAACAAGGGTGTATACACAAGGTGAAAACATAATGAGATATGATATTACCTGAAGCTCAACCCATTGCAATAGGCTGTGGTTTCAAAGCACAAAACCATTTTCTCATACATTTTATACTCTGCAGCTGGTATAACAAGTCATTGATAATACTATAAGGGAAAAACTATTTTACAGTGTACTGTCCCTTTAATGTTGAAGTAAGTCACACTAACTTTTCTGTGTTTTGATTACACCATTATTAAACCTTGTAGAGATATAGCTACTCTATATTTACTCTATAGCAGGGTTTCAAACTGTGTCAAGCTTCCCTAACAGGCCAGATTTTCAGGATACATTAACCGGAACACAGGTTAAATAATCAGCTGATTGTTTAAAATGCTTATTAACCTGCTCTCAACCAAGGTAATCCTTAAAATCTGGCTTGTTAGGGAGGCCTGGGGTCAGGTTTGAGAATCCCTGCCGTATAGTTCTGCTCTATAGTTATGTAAATTGGAAACCCTCCGCCCCAAAATATTCCACTTAATATGTACCCATCCAGGATCAATTTGCAAGACAGAGAGACATGGCAATGGTATAGATAGAGTCTGTACTAAATATAAAATGTATGGTAATACATCCATTATTATTGCATTGATTCACTCCAGCTATAATAGTATATTATATTAGAGCTTATACTTCTTGAGGTTGGGCCCATAAAAGGTTAATGTGAGTACAATGGTCCATGGTTTCTATGAGTTTATGTTGGGACACGGTTTAAAACATCTTATTTTGAGATATTTAGATGAATGTCGGACATTTTACGCTAATTCTTTGAAAGCCATTGGAAGGATTGTGGGAAAATTTGACAGTCAAACTCATACACCATCAGCATACATAAGAGGCTTTGAATAGGTTAAACCTATTTGAATGTCAGTTATGTTTAGATTATGTTAGGATTTTTTTTGAGCCATTCATATGTTGCTACTTCTGTATCAGGTTCAAGTATCCTATCTACCAGGGTCTGCAAATACTAGTAGACAAAACTTAACACAATGAAACTGTATAATATGGATCTGGCAAATGTAGAACATATGGCTTTTCACTAAGATGAGGACAATTTAATCATGTAGTGCAAATGAATTGCGTAATTGAATAAATGCAGAAAATTGATTCTGTTTTGAGATCGAGCACACTATTGCACTCAACCAAGTTTCCATTCTTCAAGTGTCAAGTGCCAAAGTCATCTTTTCAAACTCTTCCATTCAAGTGTAAGATCAAGTTACCACTGCCATACTGTCATACAGTCTGTAGACACAAAAAAGTATCAAGGTTTTCTCAGTGTTCCTTTACCACTGACCCTGTAAACGTTTATCATCCTGAAGTCAAGGAAGCTTTTTATTTGTTTTACCTATTTTAGGAGAGTGAACACTTCATTGTTTCATTTACTGACATTTTTGATGGTCCATGGAGACAGCTGGTTAAAGCCTAACAGACATTCTCCAAAGAATAAAAATGTATTCCACACACTGGCTCATGAGACATCATGGAATCAAGAAACTGCTGACCAATTGTCACAAGTAACTGTCTGAACATGGAAAGTATTAATTTGGATGCCAAGGAAGCCCTTGTATATCTCTATTATCATTTCTCTGAAAAGCAAGGTATGTCAAACATCTCCATGTATTTATACATCTAATACAACATGAATTAAAGTAAGCTGGTCTAAGGTTGTGGTTTGTTGCATGGAACTCAGATGCAGGAACTGAAACCAGAGAGATGAGAATAAAATAAAATTAAATTTTATTTCCAAGAATTTAACAACCAAAAAGAGAACAGAACAAAAGCAAAGTCTAGCGGTGAGGCCTAGTGGAAAGGTACCAAGGGTTAGAGCACTAGCATGAGTGGATACACTGCAAATACAGCAGGATACAGGCAGGATATCAATATACACGATACAAGCCAGGATACCATGACACACTAGATACCAGTATACACTAGACACAGCAGGATATCAGGATACCAGTATACACTAGATACAGCAGGATACCAGTATACACTAGATACAGCAGGATACCAGTATACACTAGATACAGCAGGATACCAGTATACACTAGATACAGCAGGATACCAGTATACACTAGACACAGCAGGATATCCGGATACCAGTATACACTAGATACAGCAGGATACCAGTATACACTAGATACAGCAGGATACCAGTATACACTAGATACAGCAGGATACCAGTATACACTAGATACAGCAGGATACCAGTATACACTAGATACAGCAGGATACCAGTATACACTAGACACAGCAGGATATCCGGATACCAGTATACACTAGATACAGCAGGATATCAGGATAACCAGTATACACTAGATACAGCAGGATACCAGTATACACTAGACACAGTAGGATATCTGGATACCAGTATACACTAGATACAGCAGGATACCAGTATACACTAGACACAGCAGGATATCAGGATACCAGTATACACTAGATACAGCAGGATACCAGTATACACTAGATACAGCAGGATACCAGTATACACTAGACACAGCAGGATATCCGGATACCAGTATACACTAGATACAGCAGGATATCAGGATAACCAGTATACACTAGATACAGCAGGATACCAGTATACACTAGACACAGTAGGATATCTGGATACCAGTATACACTAGATACAGCAGGATACCAGTATACACTAGACACAGCAGGATATCCGGATACCAGTATACACTAGATACAGCAGGATATCAGGATACCAGTATACACTAGATACAGCAGGATAACCAGTATACACTAGATACAGCAGGATACCAGTATACACTAGACACAGTAGGATATCTGGATACCAGTATACACTAGATACAGCAGGATACCAGTATACACTAGACACAGCAGGATATCCGGATACCAGTATACACTAGATACAGCAGGATATCAGGATACCAGTATACACTAGATACAGCAGGATACCAGTATACACTAGATACAGTAGGATACCAGTATACACTAGACACAGCAGGATATCCGGATACCAGTATACACTAGATACAGCAGGATACTAGTATACACTAGATACAGTAGGATACCAGTATACACTAGACACAGCAGGATATCCGGATACCAGTATACACTAGATACAGCAGGATACCAGTATACACTAGACACAGCAGGATATCCGGATACCAGTATACACTAGATACAGCAGGATATCAGGATACCAGTATACACTAGATACAGCAGGATACCAGTATACACTAGATACAGCAGGATAACCAGTATACACTAGATACCGCAGAGTATACACTAGACACAGCAGGATATCCGGATACCAGTATATACTAGATACAGCAGGATACCAGTATACACTAGATACCGCAGGATACCAGTATACACTAGATACAGCAGGATATCAGGATACCAGTATATACTAGATACAGCAGGATACCAGTATACACTAGATACAGCAGGATACCAGTATACACTAGACACAGTAGGATATCTGGATACCAGTATACACTAGATACAGCAGGATACCAGTATACACTAGACACAGCAGGATATCCGGATACCAGTATACACTAGATACAGCAGGATATCAGGATACCAGTATACACTAGATACAGCAGGATACCAGTATACACTAGACACAGTAGGATATCTGGATACCAGTATACACTAGATACAGCAGGATACCAGTATACACTAGACACAGCAGGATATCCGGATACCAGTATACACTAGATACAGCAGGATATCAGGATACCAGTATACACTAGATACAGCAGGATAACCAGTATACACTAGATACAGCAGGATACCAGTATACACTAGACACAGTAGGATATCTGGATACCAGTATACACTAGATACAGCAGGATACCAGTATACACTAGACACAGCAGGATATCCGGATACCAGTATACACTAGATACAGCAGGATATCAGGATACCAGTATACACTAGATACAGCAGGATACCAGTATACACTAGACACAGTAGGATATCCGGATACCAGTATACACTAGATACAGCAGGATACCAGTATACACTAGACACAGCAGGATATCCGGATACCAGTATACACTAGATACAGCAGGATATCAGGATACCAGTATACACTAGATACAGCAGGATAACCAGTATACACTAGATACAGCAGGATACCAGTATACACTAGACACAGCAGGATATCCGGATACCAGTATACACTAGATACAGCAGGATATCAGGATACCAGTATATACTAGATACAGCAGGATACCAGTATACACTAGATACATCAGGATATCAGGATACCAGTATATACTAGATACAGCAGGATATCAGTATACACTAGATACAGCAGGATATCAGGATACCAGTATACACTAGATACAGCAGGATAACCAGTATACACTAGATACCGAAGGATACCAGTATACACTAGATACAGCAGGATACCAGTATACACTAGATACATCAGGATATCAGGATACCAGTATATACTAGATACAGCAGGATATCAGTATACACTAGATACAGCAGGATACCAGTATACACTAGATACAGCAGGATACCAGTATACACTAGATACAGCAGGATACCAGTATACACTAGATACAGCAGGATACCAGTATACACTAGATACAGCAGGATACCAGTATACACTAGATACAGCAGGATATCGCTGAAGTTGGACAGACATGGGTTGGATCTGACCCATCTGTCTTACTTAATTTATCAGATATTTTTTTGAGAAGGTATTAGATTGTCTATCCCATAAGATCTATCACCATGCCAAATTTCATACAGACAGATAGAATGGTCTACAAATTCTCATGTGACCATATTGACAAATGTCCATTTTTCACGTCTTAATTACTCAAGAAGTAGGATGTTCATGGTTTATAGTAACCCTGAAAGTGCAAAACTTCAGCAATATGAGTGTATGTAAAAGCTAATTTTTTATTTATCAGAAGAGAAACATACTATATCAAACAGAGCAAAGTGACATGTTGTTTCAAGGAAGTACAGGATATATTATAACGTAAAATTGGTAACGTAAAAATAAACCGTAATATTAGAGCAAAAGGACAATCCCTTTTGTGCCAATAAGTAGTGTCTCTTTAAATTTCATATAAATATTTTCTGCTACTGAGACAATTTGAGTTTAACTTTACATTGTATTTAAGTCTACACTGTGTCTGAAAATATAACCTTATATCTACTATGTATTCTATCTGAGCATTTTTATCACCCGCACTAGAGAATGTAACTCAGTACCTTTAAGTAACATTAATAATAAAACTGTAAAATTAAAATATGACCTTTTTATTCAGAGTGTGCCGCATTTTATTAAATTTAAAAGAACATTTTTGCTTGTAATACGCTGAAACCTGGACTGTGATGCATCTCCTGTGATGTGTCCTAACAAGAACAGACACTTAGGTGTGTTATTACAATCATGGCTCATGCTAGTGGGTAACTATTATTTCTTGTGGTTTTAAGTTGACAAAAGTGATTACCTTTAGCTCTGGGAATATGAAGTGAAAAAAACATGAAAAAATACTTTTTAATCCTCGATTATTATCACATATTTGTGGTGTATCCCATAACAGAAATTAGGTAGTGAAAATTGGTGCTTCAGGTGATAGAATAGCACTCTCTGCTCTTTATAGGTTGATTAGAGACCTATTTTCAAGTGATTCACACATGGAAATACTCAAACGGCTGGAAACCGATTGGATATTTTTCCTTTGCTTTCTCCCTAATAACAGTTGATAAATACTGACTTTACTAAAAGAACTTTAAGTTCAGAGCTCCTACAATTAGTTATTCCCAGGGCAAATATTTAAAAATTTGCAAGACCTCTACTTTATGGTTATGGTTTTGTGATTTTAATCCCCTGAGGCTGGGGCTGGATTGGTTTAAAAATCTGTTTTTTTTTAACAGCCTAATTTCATCTTGTCAGGGGAACACTGAGTCTCATCTGCCCCATGGCAAAAAACCATTAGCCCGTCACCTTAATGTACTAAATAAAATTCTGTCTCTATTAGAGGTTTCAGTTTACAAACCAAAAACAATGTGCTGTACAGTTAAAATTCTTGTAGGATTTGATATATAATCCTAATTTAAAACATTAATACACTTACAGTATATTTACTTCTATTCTTGATCATGTTTCCTTTCCTTATACAGCTTAATAATTATGTCAGAATTCAGCAAGAACTAAATAGTCTTTTCCAGGCAGAAAGAACACACAGTACAATGTGACATCACCCAGTTTTTTAGGATATTTAGTTATTTCTAAGGAAATGAGCACTGGCCATTAATTTAGCAATCAGTTGCTGATACTAGAGTCACACATTTAAAATGAATCAGCAATAGTTTTAAAGGAACATTAAACACTAACTACATTGTATGCACCTCCCTCTAAATTTGGATTCCACCATTTTGGAACTGGTTACACTGCAGGTATCTGAAGGAGAGTTGCTGCACATGCGCCAATGGGTCAGCACTGGAATGCAGTGAATGTCAGATTTCAATAGAGATGAGCAGCGCCAAAACATTTGGTTCGACTGAATCTTTCAGAATGAATACTCATGGAAATTAGTTTTCTTGAATGTTAACCTACTGCACTATTCAGTATTCACTTTGTTTTAAATGAAACGAACACTGAATATTCCTGAAACATTTACATTAGTTTTTATTAAATGAATGTAAATGTTCCTTTGCTTGTAGCCTTTTTACTTACCTCTAGGCTGCTGGAGAGCGGCACTAATCACCCTTCTTCTTAAGGCCCGAGCCACAATAATAGGAGGCTGGGTGCGGCGGATCCCAGAGCCTGCACTAAAGGACCTTCTCCTTTAACACAGGCCCTGGGATCCGCTGCGCTAAGCCTCCTATTTATGTGGTCCAGGGCTTTAAGAAGAAGGGTTGGGATAAGTGCAACTCTCCAGCGTGCTAAAGGGAATTATTGTTAACCGCTAAAGGTAATTGAAAGAAAACAAATGAATACCAATGCAGTAACTTAACACATTTTCTAGAGCAAAATTTGTTCCAATCTAGGTCCTATGAAGATTTCCGGCTCATATTGGAGAGTAGGAGGCCTCCAAAACAACTTCCATACAAAAAAAATTAAATTTTCCCAAATTCCTCTGAATTTTGGAGGTCAAAGGTCCTCTGTCTGTCAGGGAAGGTAAACATAAGGACCCTGTCTTTATGGTTAAACCAAAAAAGGGGAGAGCGTAGGTGGAATGAACGGGGGGGTAACGTACAGAGAAGAAGGAAGGGGGGGTACAGGTAGTCCCTCTTTAGACGTATTCCAGCAAATAATTTTACTTGTATCAAGATTTGTAGCACAGCGCTGCTATTTGCTGTACATATTGTGTTGGATGTATCATGTGATAACTTTTTCTTCCAAAGCCATAAGCTAATTAATGATTTGAGATGCATCGTGGAACTTTGACCCTGATTCCAATATTTCAATTAATATATTTTGACATTTTACCAATAATTTAATTATTCCAGTTCCTCTGATAGAGTACTACTGCCTCATGGACCCAAATGCAAATTATTTCATAAATAGTGTATTTTGCTGCCCTGATACCAATAAAATCCCCCCCACACCCCTAACATTTGAATAGCAAAGTTGCAGAGCATTTTGCTTTAACAGTTAATGCCCAGTCAATATTATAAAACACCAGAGGGTCAAAATGATCTCTGTTGATCCCACTAGTTGTCAGGCACTTACCTTGAGGAGCAACGCTGTTTGTTTCCCTGGTCTTCAAGTGGGACACTAGGGTCCAGCTCCAGCAGCAGCTGCTGTTTCTCTCCAGGCACAGCCACACACTGCCTAGATTTAAAGGGGCCATGTCCTAATTACCAGAACTCCCACCTGGAGGCTATAGGTGTGGGAGTTCCTATTAGAGGTCTCCCAGCCCATCACTCTGAGCTGAGTTATTGTGAGCCATCCTTGTTCCTGAAGCTGAAGCATACTTACCTTGTACCTGCGTATGCTCACCTTGTTCCTGGAGCAGAAAGTTACTCCCCAAGTTTCTTCATATGCTTATCCTGTTCCAGAAGCTGAAATATACTTGCCTTATACCTATGTATGCTTGCCTTGTTCCATTCTGCTGTATCTACCAGGTATCCTGTGAAAGCCATACTCGCTGGGTATCCTGTGCCTGCTGATTCTTCTTTGTCTGCTATACCAGTGACAGCTTTCCTCAAACCAGATGAAACTGTTGTACCTATCTGGTATCCAATGACAGCCTCACCAACAGTACCCGCTGGATATCCTGTGCCTGCTGAATCTCCTGTGTCTGCTATGGCAGTGACAGCTTTCCTCAGACCTTCTGTACCTGCTGTAACCACTTGGTATCTTGTGAGAGCCTCACCAACAGTACCCGCTGGGTATACTGTGCCTGTTGAGCCGCCTGTGTCTATTATACCAGTGATAGCTTTCCTTGTTCCTGTTGTGCCTACTGCACCTATTTGGTATCCTGTGAAAGCTTATCCTACAGTACTTGCTGGGTACCCTGTGCCTGCTGGGTATCCTGTGCCTGCTGAATCTCCTGTGTCTGCTTTATCAGAGACAGATATCTCACTCCTGTTGTGTCTCCTGTATCTACCTGTATTCCAGACTCACCAATAGTACCCTCTGGGTAATCTGCTCTAGCTAGTGTATTCAGATCCACTGAACTTTGTTACTGCAACCCTCCTGGGTTCCCTGAAATTTATGAGGAATATGGGTGGTGTGAGGATTACTACAGAAGCAGTTCTTTAGTTACTGTGTAACCTGTGCTAGGTTAGTGTCAAGGAGGACTACCTCTAGTTCCCCTTGCAGATTGTACCTTTCAAAGGCAAATATGTACCTTTGGTGACTAGATTGGACCTCAGTGCTATAGTACTATAATGTACCCTTAAAAATTGGTGCAAATTTGGCCTCTTAAGGGTACTGCCCTAGTGACAAGCCCTTTGTACCTCATGATTTTTTTAAATTAAATTTAAATTACATTTTACATTTTTTAATTCCCCCCCCCCAATTAATTCTGCAGTGTTGGATCCCCTCTTAGCCCCCAACCTCCCTGATCCCCCCATTCAGCTCTCTAACTCTTCTCTCCCCCCTCTACCTATTTGCCACCATCTTGGGTACTGGCAGCTGTCAATTGTGTATTTTTTTCTTTATTATTACAAACTCATTTTCTGTAGTGTAGCTGCCCCCCCCCCTCAATATCCTACCTCCCTCCCCCTCCCAGATCCCTTTCCCAACATCCTAAAATTCACCACCATCGGACCCATCGGTGCAAAACAATAACGTGATTCGTGCCCCCACCCGTCCCCCCGGCTGCTTCCGCCGACTGAGCCAAAAGTGTCCTGCACCAGATCTGAAAGATTACACATCGATGGGCCGCCCACCCGCCTCCCAGCTGCTGCTCCCACCCACCAACGATCAGCGCCATCAATGCCTCATGCAGAGAGGGCGACACCTTGCAAGCGGTTGGAAGCAATCAGGATTGCTTCCACCGCTTGAAACCCCTGAGGATGTACAGGGTACGTCCTTGGTCACTAACTGACATTTTTTGTAGGACGTACCCTATACGTCCTTGGTCCTTAAGGGGTTAATAAAACCATTTTCATGAATTAAATGTATCTTTGTTTTTGTTTCTCTCTAGAGGGAATCACAAGGAGTGCAGACGTTAAACGTAAATTTTATAGTGTAAGGTCGATGGTCAGACGTTAACTTTCACCTACACAAAAAGAGCAACTGCACGCAATGCTCAAAATACTTAAATGGAAACCTGGTACTAAAATGCTACATATCGTGGCCCGATTTATTATGGCCCGAATGCAGCTGAATACTGCAGTTTCCGCACGAGCCTTCAGGCTCACTGGAAACAAGAATTAAGAAGCAGTGGTCTTAAGACTGCTGCTCCTTAACAGCTCTGAGGCGGCGGACAACAACCCGCCCGATCGTATACGATCGAGTTGATTGACACCCCCTGCTAGGGGCCGATTAGCTGCGAATCTGCAAGGGGCGGTATTGCACAAGCAGTTCACCAGAACTGCTTGTGCAATGTTAAAGGGATACTAAACCCAAATTTTCTCTAATGATTCAAATAGAGCATGCAATTTTAAGCGACTTTCTAATTTACCACTTTTATCAATTTTTCTTTGCTCTCTTGCTATCTTTATTTGAAAAAGCTAAGGATACATACATTTTTTTGGTCCAGTACCATGGACAGCACTTGTTTATTGGAGGGTGTGTTTAGCCACCAATCAGCAAGCACAACCCAGGTTGTGAACAAAAAATGGTCAGGCTTCTTAAATTACATTCTTGTTTTTCAAATAAAGATAAAAAGAGAATGAAGAAAAATTGATTAGAACGTTGCTTAAAAATGCATGCTCTATTTGAATCATGAAAGAAAAAGTTTAGGTTCAGTGTCCCTTTAAATGCCGACAGCGTATGCTGTCGGCATTTAGCGATGCACGGCAGACATGATTCGCTATAGCAAATCGTGCCCCCCCCCCCCGAGGTATAATAAATCTACCCCACTGTGTGATATTGCAACAAATTTCAAAGTGATATTTATGTGTCAATTTTGTACTCACATAACCTTGAGCTACCTTAAGCTAAAGTATTGCACGGTACTGAAAGCTGTCAGGCTCAGCTCTTGCCCATGTTTTAAGTGGATTATTTCTCCTGGGATGTATCAGCGCGTCTCAGGAGACAAAGAAATATAACATAGGGTGATACTGTGTATAATAAATTAAACAAAACTTTTTTGAACACATACACTTTTCAGGAGCTATTATTCAGCCCCCAATATAATAGCAGACCTGATATCAGCTACCAGGTAAAGCCACTTCTGTAATTGAATCTGGAACCGCTTCAATAAAAAAGGTATTTATTTTAAATATATAAAACATAATAAAAGAACAAAAATATATGCCCGGATCGGGAGTCACTTAGGGTTATGATGTGAAATTAGCACAAGAAAATCTGTATTTACAATCTGGGGATTGTGGGTTATTGTGCAAACAAAGTATCCGCTTGTTGCCAGTCCCTACGAGGAGAGCGCCCTCCACTGTGACGTCACTAAATCCAGCTATTCCTGACATATGTTTCGCCACACCCACGTGGCTTTTTCAAGGGAGTTGGTTAAGTTGTCTGATTCCTCTTGTTTTAACCAGGCTTCCACCAATTAGAAAAAGTATTATGTTCATAATCAAATTTAAAAAAAGTATTACGCATATTTGTAATTTTCTGCCTTCTTTTTTGGCATAAATTTTACTGATTCTTATCAAGGAAAATGAACTTATATGTGGCAAATATTTATATAACAAGTTAGATTACATAATATCGGCATTTATATATATTGCATATTAAGATGGAATTACCTATATTTACACAACTATATGTCACAATAAAACAGATATAATTACATATATCTCACAAGAGATAAAATAACATTCGGAATCCATACTTAAAGGGACAGTCAACACCAGAATTTTTGTGTTTAAAAAGAAAGATAATCCCTTTATTACCCATTCCCCAGCTTTGCATAACAAACACCCTTATAGAAATACACTTTTTGGGGCCTATTTATGAAAGGACTCTCGGACATGATCCGACATTGCGGATCATGTCCGACAGACCTCTCTGAATGCGGAGACCAATACGCTCTCCACATTCAGCATTGCACCAGCAGCTCTTGTGAACTGCTGGTGCAACGCCGCCCCCTGCAGATTCGCGGTCAATCGGCCGCTAGCAGGGGAGTGTCAATCAACCCGATCGTATTTGATGGGGTTTAAATGCAGCAATGTCTGTCCGCCTCCTCAGAGCAGGTGGACAGGTTATGGAGCAGCGGTCTTTAGACTGCTGCTTCATAACTAGTGTTTCTGGCGAGCTTGAAGGCTCACCAGAAACACGGGGCTTCAAGCGCCACACGGAGCTTGATAGATATGCCCCAATACCTCTACAATTACCTTGTATCTAAGCCTCTGCAGACTTCCCTCTTATTTCAGTTCTTTTGACAGACTTGCATTTTAGCCAATCAGTGCTCACTCCTAGGTAACTTCACGTGCAGGAGCTCAATGTTAACTATATGAAACACATGAACTAATTCCCTCTAGTGGTCAAAATGCATTCAGATTAGAGGCAGTCTTCAAGGTCTTAGAAATTAGCATATGAACGTCCTAGGTTAAGCTTTCAACTAAGAATACCAAGAGAACAAAGCAAAATTGGTGATAAAAGTAAATTGGAAAGTTGTTTAAAATTACATTTCCTTTTTAAGGGCTCCATGTACTAAGCAGTCAGCGAGCTACCCGCAACAAATCTTGCGTCAAAACTCGCAAACTGATATGTACAAAGCCGTCAATTATGTTAAAACTCGCATCTTTAAAATTGCGAGCGTACTTATCCGCCAAACCTCGCTACCTCTCCATTTTTTACTGTAATTAGACACATTTCACCACCAACTCGCCAAAAACTAATGTACTAAAAAATCTATTTGTCCGCTCGCGTCAATTTCCGCCCCCACCTCGTTATTTTTGCCTCGCCACCTTTTAGGTGGCGGGCAAGGTACAAAACAATAGGAAAGCCACTCTAGACGCCAGTCTATACATATATAAAAGGCAGTAATATCAGCATTGTACTTACATTGTTCATTTCAGCAGCTATGGAGAGAATTCTGTTTTTGTTTATTCTCCGTTTGATGCAAATCCGGGCTAGAAGACAGAATACTGGAAATGTAGCTAATCGTATCGTTAGAAGAAGGAGAGTTCGTGTCCCCCGTGTATTCCTTCCACGGGTTGGTTTGCACGGCCTTTCTGACCGAGAGATCATACAAAGATTCCGGCTTGATCGTGAATCGATATTACACCTGTATCGAGAGATTGAAGAGAGAGATCTATTCCCGCGACTACTATGACGTTCATGACACCTTACATGTCACGTGTTAACAATTGGCCAGACAATTCAACTGAAAGTTAAGTACATCAGCTTAGTCGCGGCGAGCGAGGCGTCAAATTTATCAATATTCCGCCACTGCTCGCGGTGGGCTAGACGTGTCTATTTATTGTGGGATTATTAGTACATAGCTACAGCGGACACCATTTCGCCCGCGGCGAGTAACGGCGAGTTTAGCCGCGTCTAAAATGACGGATGAATTGACGGTTTAGTACATGGAGCCCTTAATCATGAAAAGAAAATTGGACTTGACTGTCCCTTTAAGTTAAAAAGTGGCATAGTTTGAACCCAACATTCAGAACATATGATACTAGAGTGTTGAGCTCGAAAATAAATTTAATTTCCAACTTAGTTCATTGTCCCTATTCAACCCTTTCCATCAATGATCCAATTTTCTAATACCCATAAACATTAGCCCACATGGATCTTGTCCATGTTTATCCTTGAAGTGTGCAGAGGCAGGATGTTTATACGAACCTTTTTTAATGTTGTATATATTGTATGCTCATATATCCTAGTCTTAAGAGATCTGGTAGTTTGTCCTATATAGATCAAATTACAACTACACATTAGGAGATATATAACATACTTGCTATTACAAGTTATTAGTTGATCTATTTCGCATTTCTTCTTTCCACTCCTTGAACACAAATGTGTTCTATTTGTTCTATCTTGATTAGGAATATTTTTGCATCCTACACAATGATGTTATGTCCCTGATATAGCTTCTCGTCAAATGGCCCTTGAGGTTTAGGGCTTTTTTTAAATGTAATTTGGTCTATCTGTCAAAATTGGGTTCAGTACAGAGTCCCTTTTTAATATGCCCCTATGTCTATCTAATATTTCTTTAAGTTCTTTATTTTGATTGTTATAATTGAAAACCAGATTTAGCTTGTTATTATCTTTCCAATTCTTCTTCCCTTTGTATTGCAACATTTCCTGTCTATTTAGCGAACCGATTTCTGTAAATGCAACATTTAACTTTTCTTCTTTAAAATCCTTTTCTAAAAAATGGTCTTTCAGAAGTCGGGCATGTTCATAGCAAACATTAATATCTTTACAATTCCGCCTAATTCTGTGAAATTGTCCTTTCGGTACATTTTCTATCCATCTTCTATGATGGCAACTATCTAGAGACCAATGTAGTTGTTAACATCAATTTTTTTTTTAATTCTTAGATTTAAGTTCACTATTTTCTACATAGATCTCAAGATCTAGAAAGTTAACTCTTTCCTGACTATATTCCCACGAAAAGTTAATGTTCCAATTATTCTTTTGAAAGTGATCCAAAAAGGATCCAAGGTCATCTTTTGATCGCTTCCATATGAAAAAAACATCATCTATATAACGATGATAGGATACAATGTTTTGCCCCCAGCCATGCCCTCCATATACCCATAACTCCTCCCATGCTGCCATAAAAAGGTTGGCATAGCTGGGGGCAAAATGAGTGCCCATCACCATTCCGCCTATCTGTAGATAATATTCATAGTTGAACCAGAAAATGTTGGTGTCTAGGATAATTTGAAAACCGTCTAAAATATATTGTATTTGTGTTTCAGCAAATCACTTAATTCATTCAACATTTGGTTAACTGCTTCTATGTCCTGTGTTTTAGTTATAATAGTGTATAGAGAAGTTACATCTCCTGTGACAAGCCAATAACTTTCATTCCATTTAGTGTTCTCTAGTACATTTATTACACTAACTGTGATTTCGTTTTTTATCACAGCTGGTTGCAAAAGGATATCTATGTATTTGGACAGATCACTTGTCAGGGAATTAATTCCCGACACTATCGGTCTTCCTGGGGGATTGATTTTGTCCTTATGCAATTGTGGTAAGATATAAAAAGTTGCAATTTTCGGAAATTTTATGTTAATTGATTTAAATTCATGTCTATTTATAATTCCTTTCTCTTTTTCTTTTACAAGATAGACCTCCATTCTTTTTTCAACATATTTAAAGGATTCATATTTAATTTTTTATAAGTTGTATCATCATTTAGGAGTCGTTCACATTCTCTTATGTATTTAGACCTATCCATTACAGTGGGCTAATGTTTATGGGAATTGGAAAATTGGATCATCATTGAAGAGGAATGAATAGGGACAATGAACTATCTAAGTAGAAAACAAAATATATTTTCAAGCTCAACACTCTACTAGCCAAATAGTCTGAATGTTGGGTTCGAACTATGAAACTTTTTAACTTAAAGGGACACTGAACCCAATTCTTTTATGATTCAGATAGAGCAGTTCTCTTGCTATCTTTATTTTAAAAGCAGGAATGTAAATCTTAGCAGCTAGTTAATTTTGGGTTCATCACCATGGATAGTGCTTGCTTATTGGAGGCTTACATTTACCCACCAATAAGTAAGCATAACCCAGGTTCTCAACCAAAAATAGGTTGGCTCCTATGCATCACATTCCTGCTTTTTAAATAAAGATAGCAAGAGAATGAAGAAAAATTGACAATAGGAGTAAATTAGAAAGTTTATTAAAATTGCATGCTCTATCTGAATCATGAAAGCATTTTTTGGGTTTAGTGTCCCTTTAAGTATGGATTCAGAATGTTATTTTATCTCTTGCGAGATGTATGTAATTATATCTGTTTTATTGTGTAGGAGGATTACAAATATTGGTGTTAGCTAACGAACATTTGTGAACTGCTCCTATATCACAGAAAAAGTTACAAAGTTGATATCTGGTGTCCAGTATATACTGAGACATTGTAACAATTGCGAACATGAATACAATTTTGGGGATTTATGCAATTGCACATCAATTTTATGTTTTTAAGATATCTAACATTTTTCAGTTTTTTATGACCAATTCTATATATTTTTTTAAACAATATTAAATTGTTATTATTGATCAAATTTAGAACTGTGTTCATTCTTTGTACTGAGGAACTGTATAGTTTACTGCATACAAGTGTAAACCGCGCTGAACCACTGAGGTAACAGAATTTCTAGATTTTAACACTCAGTGCTTTTAGCGCCTTTCTATATATTTTCACTCTGTTTCTATTTATCCTATCCAGGAAGAGGATATAATAAGGCCAGGCTTAGGTGGTATTAAGTCCAGCACTCCTCTCAGACTGCTTCAGCAACTCCCTTGAAAAATCCACGTGGGCATGGCGAAATGTACGTCAGGAATAGCTGGATCTAGTGACATCACAGTGTAGGGCGCTCTCCCCGTAGAGACTGGCAACAAGCGGATACTTTGTTTGCACAATAATCCACTGCCATCCGTTTTGGAGATTGTAAATACAGATTTTCTTGTGCCAATTTCAAATCATAACCCTAAGTGACTCACGATCCGGACAAATATTTTTGTGCTTTTATTATGTTTTATATATTTTAAATAAATACCCATTTTTTATTGAAGTGGTTCCAGATTCAATTACAGAAGTGGCTTTACCTGGTAGCTGATATCAGGTCTGCTATTATATTGGGGGCTGAATAATAGCTCCTGAAAAGTGTATGTGTTCACAACATTTTTGTTTAATTTATTATACACAGTATCACACTATGTTATATTTCTTTATCTCCTGAGACACGCTGATACATCCCAGGAGAAATAATCCACTTAAAAAACAGGCAAGAGTTGAGCCTGACAGCTTTGTGTTTCAGGATTGTGCAATACTTGAGCTTAAAGTAAAGGTAAAGTTACCTGGTTGTCGATGTAGAATAACATTCTTTGTCCCAAAATAATATGAGTTTAATTCATAATTTTTATCCAATTGATTCGCAGATAAAATTATCACCGTAATTAATCTATTTTTCATGCTCCGCAAATTGAAACCGTTATTTTTTTTTTCTATCCTGATCTCGGTGTCAGAAGACCTAATTGAAAATCTGGCCGTTAGGCGGCCTTCCCTCTACGTCATCCGCCTCCTTGTTATTCTGCACATGCGCTATTTTTATTTTCCATATTGGAAACGGTAGGAAAATATATATACGTAAAAAAACCTAGCAAGTTAAAAAAAATAGATAAAATAAAGTTAGAAATTATCTTATTTTGTTATGAAATAATGCATTGATATCTTCTAATTGACAAAAGTTTACATTCACTTTAAGGTAGCTCAAGGTTATGTGAGTACAAGATTGAGTCATAAATATTACTTTTAAATTTGTTGCAATATTAAACAGTGGGGCCCCTGTTTCCACGCAAGCTCCATAACTTGTCCGCCTGCTCTGAGGCCACAGACATCAATCCGCCCAATCCTATACAATCGGGCTGATTGGCCATGAATCTGCAGGGGGCGGCATTGCACAAGCAGTTCACCAGAACAGCTTGTGCAATGATAAATGCCGACAGCGTATGTGCGGCGGACATGATACGCTACATCATATCATGTCCTCTCGCACTTTGGTAAATATAAGTTTTTTCTTTATTCTTTGGGACATTGAGGATTGAATGATGCTTGAAAAGGAGAAGTAACCAGCGCCCAGGACTGATATCTGCTCACTATAAAGAAGACCCCCTAATAGGTCTAAAAACGGAACAATGGATCAGGATATATAGGAGCGCCAATGGCTTAGATATACCACAGGAAAATAAAAAGTCAAATGGTTTCCAATAGTTTCTATGTTCCAAATTCAACCAAATATTTAATATATAAATCCAATCCAATTCTGATCTCCAGAATTACAAAAACACAAATTACAATAAAAAACAATAAAACAGTAAAAACACAAAATACATATAACGAAGCTTAAAATACAATGCAGTAAATGCTTTAAAATACAACAGATAACAGATTTAATCCGGTTGGTTAAACTGGATAACCAATATCTAATGTCCCAGTTATCGTAAGTCCTCTTAAAAACCTTCTAATAGGTACATAATATGTTTATCAAATACACGTGCAATTAAACTTAGTGTTAAATAATGATGTAATAATAACTCAATATTTCTTATCAAAGTGATAAGAGTGATATGATCACTAAAAAGTGATACGAGACCCACTAATAGGTCAACAGTGCATATAAATTTTACAACATTTAAAACGTGTAAAAAATGTAAAAAAAACAAAGAAAAAGAATACAATGTGTTAAGTTCCTTAAATTGTCAAATACACCATTTAGTGGATTTGTGGATTATGACACACAATAAAAATAAGTAGTAAGTGGTGAGTCTGCTCTTCAAAAATAATAATATCAAAAAATGAAATGGAATAATGAGAAAAATAATAATGTATGTGATAAAAAAATTGGTGTGAGATCTTACCAATGCGATATCTAACTAAACTGGTACCAGCTGTTACCTCAATTTCCTGATTAAATCTGGGTGAAGGACTCAATGGTCCGATATTTGGTTAATATCTTAAAACAGAAAACAAATACCATAAGCTATATCTTAAAAACAGTAACGAATACCATAAGCTATATTAACTATAAGCTATATTAACTACCACAAGCTTAATAATTTAGGACAAACTGTAAAATTAATAAACAACAAATGAACAGAGAGTGTGTATAGTTTGGCCAGAACTAGTCCACAAACTCCTAAAGGTGTGTTTCCACAACTTTGAATAACAAAAATATATAAAACATTAGTGTCCTTTAAAAGTCTTTGGTAAATCCTTAAAAGCTGGAAAAAGTCCGGTGAGAGGAATCCTCAATATAGTGGAGTCCAAAGTCCTAATTCTATGTATAGAAAAATACCTGAAAGAAATAGAAAAAAAGCGCACTAAACAAACAGCGCTAATGGGTATGGACTATTGAAAATAGTCTTACCATTTGAATCCTGGTCCTGGATATAATGAGCCTCTCCAACTCTGGTATGTAGTTTCGTCTACGCGTTTCGGCCCTCGTATCGGGCCTTTTTCAAGACATATGGAGGCTACATTATTACTGACCTTATGTACTCTTAAGTGTGGGCGTTTGTTTGAAAAAATTGCGCCAAATTTGGCGGATGTTGACAGATTGAATCCCGCCGAAAATCACGCTCTTCCCTTAGTGGACCGGATGTTAGGGCTTGTAATACTTCCGGTTTACTCTACTTCCGGTTTCCCGGAGCCATTTTGGAAATGGGCAAAGTCGTGATGGGCTTACTATATTTAGGAAAACTAATTTACCATATAATTAGACAAACTCGGCCATCAGATGACCTACTATAACATCTAAGTATGGATTTTAGTATCTGACTATTTCAATTGGTGTTACGGCTAGACGTGAAATCTAAATTTCCATCATCTAGTTGGGGCTAATATATCCAGGACCTTACATAAGGATTGATTAAACAATTTATACAAATCTTAATATATAACCTGTACATAAAGCAATATTTTAAACAATATTTTTTAAAACATGTTCTCACATATAATCTAGTGACCACTAATTTGATAAGAATTATTGAGTTATTATTACATCATTATTTAACACTAAGTTTAATTGAACGTGTATTTGATAAACATATTATGTACCTATTAGAAGGTTTTTAAGAGGACTTACGATAACTGGGACATTAGATATTGGTTATCCAGTTTAACCAACCGGATTAAATCTGTTATCTGTTGTATTTTAAAGCATTTACTGCATTGTATTTTAAGCTTCGTTATATGTATTTTGTGTTTTTACTGTTTTATTGTTTTTTATTGTAATTTGTGTTTTTGTAATTCTGGAGATCAGAATTGGATTGGATTTATATATTAAATATTTGGTTGAATTTGGAACATAGAAACTATTGGAAACCATTTGACTTTTTATTTTCCTGTGGTATATCTAAGCCATTGGCGCTCCTATATATCCTGATCCATTGTTCCGTTTTTAGACCTATTAGGGGGTCTTCTTTATAGTGAGCAGATATCAGTCCTGGGCGCTGGTTACTTCTCCTTTTCAAGTTTTATTTCTTTACCTAAAAAGTAACAGCAGCCGGACACAGGGATAATAAACAGCAAGATGGAAACGTCTTTATCAATTAGAAATCTAAGAGCCGATGTAAGCTCTGATATTAACATAGCCCTGAATAGGGATAATGTCACTGGGAACAATACAGTTACAGATATCAACACCATTTTTAAAAACTTGGAAAAATTGTTAGTATCTGAGACCAAATATAAAATTGAGATCTCTTTCCTAAAGAAATGTTTGGAATTAAACATTGTACCTAAGGGTCTGATGATAATTAAAGATTGTTCGTTCAACACGAACTCGAAGGAGTTCACTGATAACTGGAATAAAGTTATCACTGAGGCCTCTCAAGATTTAATGAGGCTTATTATTAAATACAGGGAGCTATTATTAACACAATTAGACTCCGAAATAACAGTTGAAGAAAAGAATATGGAATTATTTAAAGACTCCCAGACCTTTAAGGAGAAACAAGAGCATCTATATTCGAGAATTAACAAACTTAAAGATGACACCATTGCAAAAAAGACCAAGAAAATCAATAGGGATCTTAATGCTATCCAGGACAGCTCGGACAATCCTGTTAATATCGGAAATGACCAAATGATAACTGAATCAGGAACAAAGCCAGTGAATACACAGGTATTAAATAGAGAAGAAAGGTTGGAGACCTACCCTAGAGAATATCCTACCGACAGATTCATCGATACCACACGAGGACCCAGAGTCCACAGGAACATTATCAATTATCCATCTAACAGACCACAACCAAGAGGACAATATGAAGATAACCATCAAAATTACAATCAAAGAAGAAATTCTTACCACAACACGGGCTATCAAAGAAGATCTTGCGATGAGGATCATCAAGGCCACTATCGAAGAAGGAATCAACATAACCACATGGGATACCAAAGACATTACAGCAATAACGGCAGTCAAAGAAGGAATAACACATATGGAGATAATTGGCATAATAATGCTTATAATTCCCATAGATCCAATGGAAATTTTGATGCTTATAATTCCCATGGATCTAATGGAAATTTCGATTCCAACAAGACATTCCAATATGAACCAAGACGAGGACATTATGGCGGCAACAATGGCCATTATAACAGACCTCATCAACCCTTTATAGAGAGAAACAACTATGGAGAATTTCAAGAAAGAAACGACAATTCAGGGTCTAATCAACAATATATAAGAAGAGATCAACATGAAGATTGGCAATATAGAGACCAGATAACAAGTAATGAACAAAGAAATCTAAGGGGACAATATCAAGACAGGAGAAACAACCTTGTTGAGACAACAAATAGGTTTTCGCCCCTAGCAACCCCCACTGTAAGGAGAACAATGGACACACCCAGAGATGATGCGACTCCAGCTCCCACTTCAACTTCTTTTTTAGGGGTGAGTCTACACAACCCCCCGATGTTGGAACAAAGGGGAAAAAGAAAACAGGTCACATTGGAAGATGTGGACACACCAGTGAAAAGAAGACACACCGGGGACGAAGGTCGGGAGCAAGATATAAGAACAGACCCCATTTGGTCCAAACAACATTAGAAAAAACATCCAACCGAGAAGTCATAGAGGAAGAGACAAGCCAGAAAGAGGTGAAAGGAGTTTTCAATTTAAGTAACATCAACTTGGAAGCCGAAGAGAAGGAAATATTGAAATTAGGGCTATCATATGCACCATCTAGAGGGTTGGATAAGTTCCAAACATATTTAAACACGAAGGAGTTTGTAAGAAAGCTCACATTAAAGAGATACTTCCTAAAGTCACCAATGGAGAGAAGTGTATCTCTTCCACCAAGCTCTCTTTTGGAAAACCAATTCCAACACTCCGATCTCAAACCAAAGTCTCATTTTTACCCCACTCATTGTAAAGGACCAGCTATAGAGACATTTGAAACAATGGTGTGTAATGATATAAAGAAATTGAAATCTAATAAAGCATATAATAGAAATCTTAATGCCAAGCAACTTAACACCATATCAAATTTGGAGAAAAATAACGACATTGTCATTAAATCAGCCGACAAAGGCGGGGGTATTGTGATTATGAACAGAACAGACTACCAGAAAGAATCAAGAAGAATATTAGATGATAAAGATACCTATGAAACTCTGGAAACTGATCCTACAAGTGACTATAAAAGAACGCTTGATGACTTACTTTCTGAGGCTAATAGATTGGGTGTTCTCAATGACAAAGAACATCGATATCTAAGTGTGAAACATCCAAAAATCCCAGTCCTTTACCACTTGTCCAAAATTCACAAAAGCTTGGTCAACCCTCCGGGAAGGCCCATAGTATCGGGCATAGGATCGATGTCGAGTAATCTATCAGAATACATAGACAAGAAGCTACAACCATATGTCAGAAATTTAACATCATATCTGAGAGACTCCACTGAGGTACTAAATCTATTAAGAAACTTAGAATGGGATGACAGCTATATTATGATTACTAGTGATGTCACATCATTATATACTTCGATTCCACATGAAAAAGGACTTGAAACTATTAGCTACTTCTTAAATAAAGATGAAAATATGCCAGAATTACAGAGGAGGTTCATACTGGATGGGATAGACTACATCCTTCAACACAATTATTTCCATTGTGATAATAAATTCTATCGTCAAGTTTGTGGTACGGCCATGGGGACCAGGTTCGCGCCCAGCTATGCCAATCTGTATATGGGCAGATGGGAATCCATCTTCTGGGAATCATGCCCAGCGGGCGCGGACCTGGTCTTATACAAAAGATATATAGATGACCTGCTAATTATCTGGAAGGGGAGTGAGGAGGATTTGAGACACACATTGGACGTAATGAATCTGAATCAGTCCAATCTTAGATTTACTAGCTCCATCAGTAAAGATCACATTGTCTATCTAGATCTAGACATTAGAGTCATCAATGGGAAGATTGAAACATCCACACACTTTAAGGAAGTAGACTCCAACAATTATGTCCACCATACAAGTTGCCACCATAAGAAATGGATATCGAACATCCCAAAAGGGCAACTATTAAGAATTAGGAAGAATTGTTCAAGTGAAGAAATGTGGGGTAAACAATCGAAAATATTGAAAACTAGATTTTTGGAAAGGGGATACAGCGAATCCCTCATAGACAGGACCATCACAGAAGTAAGTAACACAAAAAGAGACTCCCTCCTAACGTACAAAATGAAAACAGATAAAGAAAAACCTGAAGGTCTCAAAATCCCTTTCATCACCCAATATGGAGAAAGGAAAAAAACAATCGAGGATATAATCAAGAGACACTGGCACCTACTCAAAAATGATGACATTTTGGGTGAACATTTAACAGAACGACCCAATTTCATCTATAGGAAGGCCAACAATTTAAAATCAATTCTGGCTCCAAGTATACCCAAACAGAAGAAAGAAAAGAACCCTTCAGATATCTTGGGTAAGAAACTATATGGTTTTTATCCATGCTACTTCTGTAAAGCATGTAAACATGGAAAGAAAACGAATATAATAAAATCTAAAGTTTCCAATGAAATATTCCATATCAAACAAACAATAAGATGTACTGATCAGAACATAGTTTACTTGGTCGAATGTGGGTGTGGCCTGCAATATGTAGGCCAGACCTCTAGGAAACTAAAAGACCGAATTCGAGAACATTTGTTACAGATCAAATGGAAGAAGGTTGATTTACCAATTTATAAACACTTCAAAGAAGTACATGGTGGAAGCGACAAAAGCTTCAAATATATGCAAAACAAATAAAGATTGGAGAGGAGGAGACATGGAATCAAAATTACTGAAAATAGAATCCAAATGGATTTTTAATTTAGACTGTATTCATCCAAAAGGTCTAAATGCCAATTTTGAGATTGTTCATCTGTTTTAAAAAGCTCCAGTATTCTAATTTTATTTTTATTTTTTTCCCTGAAGTATCTAATATCAACATCATTATAGCCTATCTAAGAAGTCTCATACACTTTGAAGTTAGTGTGCTCAATCCCTTAGAAACATTGTTTTAAATATCTGGTTTAGTCGATCTGACCCAAAATTTGATCGTCATAAGCCCTTTGAGAGACCACACTTCTATATAATTGATTTTAAGGTTTTAAGATTATATATATATATTTAGTTGATTGGTAGAGTAGACCCTAGATTTTTAAAGCATATTAATATACATTATTCCCTGACAAGTCCATGTGATTTTAGAATTTTAATCTTATAATTTTATAATTGTATTTTTAATTTTATATATAAAATTTTTTATATTTTTTATATCTAATATAATAATTTCATTAGTGGTCACTAGATTATATGTGAGAACATGTTTTAAAAAATATTGTTTAAAATATTGCTTTATGTACAGGTTATATATTAAGATTTGTATAAATTGTTTAATCAATCCTTATGTAAGGTCCTGGATATATTAGCCCCAACTAGATGATGGAAATTTAGATTTCACGTCTAGACGTAACACCAATTGAAATAGTCAGATACTAAAATCCATACTTAGATGTTATAGTAGGTCATCTGATGGCCGAGTTTGTCTAATTATATGGTAAATTAGTTTTCCTAAATATAGTAAGCCCATCACGACTTTGCCCATTTCCAAAATGGCTCCGGGAAACCGGAAGTAGAGTAAACCGGAAGTATTACAAGCCCTAACATCCGGTCCACTAAGGGAAGAGCGTGATTTTCGGCGGGATTCAATCTGTCAACATCCGCCCAATTTGGCGCAATTTTTTCAAACAAACGCCCACACTTAAGAGTACATAAGGTCAGTAATAATGTAGCCTCCATATGTCTTGAAAAAGGCCCGATACGAGGGCCGAAACGCGTAGACGAAACTACATACCAGAGTTGGAGAGGCTCATTATATCCAGGACCAGGATTCAAATGGTAAGACTATTTTCAATAGTCCATACCCATTAGCGCTGTTTGTTTAGTGCGCTTTTTTTCTATTTCTTTCAGGTATTTTTCTATACATAGAATTAGGACTTTGGACTCCACTATATTGAGGATTCCTCTCACCGGACTTTTTCCAGCTTTTAAGGATTTACCAAAGACTTTTAAAGGACACTAATGTTTTATATATTTTTGTTATTCAAAGTTGTGGAAACACACCTTTAGGAGTTTTTGGACTAGTTCTGGCCAAACTATACACACTCTCTGTTCATTTGTTGTTTATTAATTTTACAGTTTGTCCTAAATTATTAAGCTTGTGGTAGTTAATATAGCTTATAGTTAATATAGCTTATGGTATTCGTTACTGTTTTTAAGATATAGCTTATGGTATTTGTTTTCTGTTTTAAGATATTAACCAAATATCGGACCATTGAGTCCTTCACCCAGATTTAATCAGGAAATTGAGGTAACAGCTGGTACCAGTTTAGTTAGATATCCCATTGGTAAGATCTCACACCAATTTTTTTATCACATACATTATTATTTTTCTCATTATTCCATTTCATTTTTTGATATTATTATTTTTGAAGAGCAGACTCACCACTTACTACTTATTTTTATTGTGTGTCATAATCCACAAATCCACTAAATGGTGTATTTGACAATTTAAGGAACTTAACACATTGTATTCTTTTTCTTTGTTTTTTTACATTTTTTACACGTTTTAAATGTTGTAAAATTTATATGCACTGTTGACCTATTAGTGGGTCTCGTATCACTTTTTAGTGATCATATCACTCTTATCACTTTGATAAGAATTATTGAGTTATTATTACATCATTATTTAACACTAAGTTTAATTGCACGTGTATTTGATAAACATATTATGTACCTATTAGAAGGTTTTTAAGAGGACTTACGATAACTGGGACATTAGATATTGGTTATCCAGTTTAACCAACCGGATTAAATCTGTTATCTGTTGTATTTTAAAGCATTTACTGCATTGTATTATAAGCTTCGATATATGTATTTTGTGTTTTTACTGTTTTATTGTTTTTTATTGTAATTTGTGTTTTTGTAATTCTGGAGATCAGAATTGGATTGGATTTATATATTAAATATTTGGTTGAATTTGGAACATAGAAACTATTGGAAACCATTTGAGAATTGAATGATGGCACACTTCTTGATTTACTATATCCTTTTTTGATATCACATTTATTACTTGTTTATATTTGTATTGTGATTTTTAAGTTATTTATTACTATCAATAGAAATGAGCCCTATGTTGGCTAGTGATTAGTTTTTCTTGACACAAATTAGAAACAAAGAAATTGATATTAACAGCAGATAAGAGCCATAGGTCCAGCAAGTCTGCATGATATTTCCTAAAAGTATAAACATATCTAGTTCATAGGATAGCCTTATGCTGCTTGTCCCAGGCATTCTTAGGACAAGCATAAGGCTATCCTAAGAAATAGAAATTAAAGATCCTATTAGCCCCTTTTTAAACCATGGGATGATGGGTCTGTAATGCTCTTCTGTGCAAGACTTAAAGGGACATTACACACTTTGAGATAGTAATATAAAATGATAAATCACATATATAATAATAAGTCTGCAATATACTTTCATTATTTATTTTTTCCTCTTTGCCTGCAATTCCATTCTGAAATTGTGAGCTTTTCAGTTCCTGTTAGAAAAGGAAGTGCAGAACACTGTTATATTCCACACGGCCATTGGCTGCACACTCTAGTGAGCTATTTATAACTGTCCCTAATTGGCCACAGCAGAGAAGGTAACACAAGTTACAACATGGCAGCTCCCAGTGTTTTATAGACACTAAAACTTTACACTTATTTTGTCACTTTTTAAACAACTAATGAAACTTTAAAAAATACATCTACATGTTAGTCATGGACTAATCTTTTGTTTGAATACATCATTCTATCTAGCATTTATTTAGTGTTTAATGTCCCTTTAAGGGAGTATTATACAAATATACAATGTAACTGAGAACACTTTAGAATGTTCTGTATCTTATCCAGTGTAGCTATTGATTAACAATCCTATTACACATGTTAAGCAGTTACACGCCTGGGAAATGAAGATAGCACCTCTCTATCTGCTCTGCAAATGCTCAGGTTCATGGTTCAAATACCGACAAGGAACAATTATCATCTTGTTTTGAAACTCAAGCAGCCATTATAATTTGCTGATAACATAAATATGTGAAGTCCTAAGGATAAGTGCGCTATGCATTCACAGTTGTATTACCAAGCTCGAACAGCCCATGTGGCAACAAAGTTATGAGGACATTTCAACAACAATGGAAAGTGTATTTAAGAATATAATTGTTGGAGATAACACATGTTGGGTTTACAAGCCTAGAGAAGGGTGTCCTGGTATATATTAATACCATTACTTTGGGCTTAAGTATTATAATAATAATAATAATAATATTAATAATAATAATAATAATAATAATAAATACTGTCCAGGTATCTGGCACTCTAGGATGTCTTCTGCAACACATATAAGACAGAGAAACCAGTACATTTGTATATCTGAAGTAAAGAGACTCACAAGTAAAGCACTACCTAAACAGCTGTCATTCATGATCTGTCTGCCAGGAAACAATACAAAAATAGACCGAGGACATAGGGAATTTGCTGAACAAGATGTGGCCATGCGATAACTTTTTTTTTTTTGCTTTTTTTTCAATCTCCCTTTCTCCCACCCCACTGGGAGGGATGTAAATTTTTGCCGCCTCTTGTTAATTCTCTGCAGTATTCATATTTTCAGTTGGGGGGGGGGGGTTAACAGGCACACGCTTTTATTTCAAATAACAAAATAAATTTAAAGGAGCTATTTATAAAACATTTAATACACTCCAGCAGCTAAATGGATCATTGGGAAAACACTAAAAGCAAGACACAGTACAGTACAGCATTTCTAATATTCACACACCTATACAAATAGTATTGTGCTCTTAAAAAGGCCATTTCTCTATGTTAATCCTCCTTGATCTGTCTGCAACCTTTGATACTTTGACCTCCAATTGTTTGTCATTCGTGACACAGACTACTCGTGGTTCTCCACCTTCCTGTCTAACAGTGCCTTTAGTGTATCCGTCTCTGGTGCATCATCTGCCCCTTTACCACATTCTGTTGGGGTATCACAGGGCTCTGTTCTTGGTCCCCTTCCTATGGAATTTAATATGATTTATGTGCTTTTAAACCCCAAATCTAGCTCTCTGTACCAGACCTATCCCCTAATGTCCCTAACGGTCATTCTAATATTTCATCCTGATGTCCCGTTAAATCTCTCTAAAACTGATCTCCTTCCCCCTTCTTAGAAAAAATCCCAACCCCAAAACTCTAAAACTGTCATTTATAACATCATTACCCCTACCCCTCATGCATGATGAATTGGGTTCAGATCTTTTATTCACTCCTCACATCCAGTCTTTGGCGAATTACTGCCATTTGTACCTTAAAAAACATCTTCAAAGTTCACCACTTCCTCACACAAGACACCACTTTTAATCATCACTTCCCACCTTGACTATTGCGACTCCACCCTCACTGGTCTCCCTAGCTGATGTCTATTTCTTTACAATCTATAATGAATGTCTCTGCTAGGCTGATCTTCCTTAAATGTGGCACCTCTCTGCCAATCCCTTCAATGGCTTCCTCCAGCCTCCAAAATAAAACACAAAATCCTGAAAATATTAATATTTCACATTCCAATGTTTTTCACATAGCAGAATATTTTCTTTTTATTCATAAATACATATTTCTATAGATATCTGATTGTATTTTGGTACAATATATATCTATACCTATATGTAGAGATTTCGTAGATATGGACACTCACAGGATTTAACATATATTTCAGGTTTTATTGTAGGTAATACTTAAAGGGTCAATGTTTCGGCCTTACATAAGGCCTTTTTCAAGACAGCATGTCCTGCAAACATACAAAGAACAACATTGACACAGTGCTTATTAAAACATCTAATGCAAAAGACAAGAAAAAACAAACCATGTGACACATATATTGACAGACATACTATGTATATCCGTTAATACTAATATGTATGTGCAAATTAAAATCATACCTGACATATAACAAATGTCAGATAGAGGAACACCACCATCAAATTCATAGAACCTTAAACAATGCATACCCTGTCTATTACATATGAATTCATCAGGTGTATAGAGGATAAAACCTAATCACACTACTTAAAGGCACAGCAATACCTGGAGACTACATTTAACAGTCTATAAATCACATCAAGTCAATCTGGCTATATGCAACAAGTTAAATAACGTAACAGAATATGCATAGTCATGTTTAGCACTATATAATAAGAAATGACAAAAAGATCTATTCAGATCTAAATCAGAGAGAAACCAACAAGCATCCTATAAACTGGCCACTGTTCACAGGCACTGTGTGGGTTGTTGCCGCTGTACTTATAGCAACTAAATATGATAGCAAATGTGTGTGTGGAATAATTAAGTCCCAACTTCTGAGAGTGATTCGAAATAACTCTCATACGTCCAGAAGAGAAGCACAACTTCTGGATATGAGAACCAAATTCCTTCAGCGAGGATAGTCAAAGTCTATCATTGATGAAATACTTGAACAGGTTTCAAACCATGACCAACAGTCATCCCCAACTTGAATTCGGAAACACCAGCAAAAGAAGATAATAAGTTGAATTATCTAACCACGTACACCCCTTCCACGCAACGGATTAAAAATTCTTTAGTTAAAAATTGGTCATTAATCAATGAGGACCCCAGTCTTCCATTCGTGAGTACACCGCCACCCAGAATGGTTTATAAACGAGGTTGTAGCCTCAAATCTGTGCCCCCATGTCTGTCAACATAGGGGTCACATGGTTTCTTTTTTGTTTTTTGTTGTCTTTTGCATTAGATGTTTTAATTAGCACTGTTTCAATGTTCTTCTTTGTATGTTTGCAGGACATGTTGTCTTGAAAAAGGATAAAGATGGAGCCGCCTGGATGAAGATGGAGCCGCTGGGATGAAGATCGTTCAAGTCGGTCTTCAGCAACTGTACCTAAAGATGGGTTAGTGTTAGGGTTTTTTTTACATTAGGGCTATTGGCCAATCTTAAAAGAGCTAAATGCCCATACAAATGCCCTTTTCAGGGCAATGGGTAAATTATAATTTTTTTTAGTTAGTTTTTTTATTTTGTGGGTTTGGGGGGGTGGGGGTTTGTAATGTTAAGGGGGATTGTGTTTATTTTGTAGCAAAAGAGCTGATTTATTTAGGGCAATGCCCTACAAAAGGCCCTTTTAAGGGCTATTGGTGGTTTATTATAGATTAGGGTTCTTTTATTTTGGGATGGGTTTTTTTAAAATGGGGTATTAGAATAGGAATAATTTTTATTATTTTGTATAATTTATTTGTTATTTTGTGTAATGTCATTTTTTTCTTTTTGGGCTGAATGCCCTTTAAAGGCAATGTCCATACAAATGCCCTTTTCAGGGCAATGGGTAGATTAGGTTTAACTTTATTATTATTTTGTGGGATTGGGGGGTGGGGATTTATATACTGGTAGGGGGTGTTTGTTTTTCTTTTTTAGCAAAATAGCTGATTTCTTTAGGGCAATGCCCTACAAAATGCCCTTTTAAGGGCCCTTGGTAGTTTATTATAGATTTTTGGGGTGTTTTTTTTAAATGGGGTATTAGATTAGGAATAATTTGTATTGTTTTGGATAATTTCGTTTGTTATTTTTTGTAATGGTAGTTTTTTTATATTTGTAATTTTAGTGTTTTTTATTTTTTGTAATGGTAGTTTTTTTATTTTTGTAATGTAAATTTTTTGTTTTTTGTAATGTTAGGTTTTAGTGTAAGGCAGCTTAGGTTTTACTTTTATTTTACAGGTAAGTTTGTATTTATTTTAACTAGGTAGTAAGTAAAAAAAAATAGTTAATAGCTATTTACTAACTAGTCTACCTAGTTAAAATTAATACAAACTTACCTGTGAAATAAAAACCTAAGCTAGCTACAATATAACTATTAGTTATATTGTAGCTAGCTTAGGTTTTTCTTTTTATTTCACAGGTAAGTTTGTATTTAGTTTTAAATAGGTATTATTTAGTTAATAATTGTAACTTTAATTTAGGTCTATTTTAAATATGTTATAAGTTAGGGGGTGTTAGGGTTAGGGTTACAGTTAGGGTTAGGTTTAGGGCTAGGTTTAGGGGTTATTATAGTTTAATTTAGGTTGTTGCGATGTGGGAGGTGGCGGTTTAGGGGTTAATAGTTTTAGGTAGTGTTGGCGATGGGGGGTGCAGTTTAGGGGTTAATAGGTTTCGTTAGTGTGGGCGATGTCGGGGAACGGTGGTTTAGGGGTTAATACTTTATTTAGTGATTTAGTTAGTGTTGGCGATATCGGGGAACTGCGGTTTAGGGGTTAATAGGTTTAGTTAGTGTTGACGATGTGGGGGGGTGAGGTTTAGGGGTTAATAGGTTTAGGTAGTGTTGGCGATGTGGGGGGAGCGGTTTATTGGTTAATAGGTTTAGTTTGTTTCGGCTATGTTTCAGAACGGCATTTTAAGGGTTAATAGGTTTAGTGTCGGCGATGTCAGAGAATGGCGGTTTAGGGGTTAATAGCTTTATTTTGTGATATAGTTAGTGTCGGCGATGTCGGGGAACTGCGATTTAGGGGCTAATAGGTTTAGTTAGTGTTGACGATGTGGGGGGGTGCGGTTTAGGGGTTAATAGGATTAGGTAGTGTTGGCAATGGGGGGGTGCGGTTTAGGGGTCAATAGGTTTAGTTTGTTTCGGCGATATTTTGGAACGGCGGTTTTGGGGTTAATAGGTTTAGTTAGTGTCGGCGATGTCAGGGAATGGCGGTTTAGGTGTTAATAGCTTTATTTAATGATTTAGACTTAGAATTAGTGTTGGTGATGTGCGGTTTACAAACGAACAATTCCAAATATGAATAATGGATCAGAAAATTTGGAAACTAATTTATTCATTTTCGGAAATTTTCGGGATGTGCCAATTCAGAAATTCGGATGCAACCGAATCTCTGAATGTTCCAAAATTCGTCCAAAAATTAATTCTGCCTAAACAAAACGCACATGTATATTACCTACAATAAAACCTGAAATATATGTTAAATCCTGTGAGTGCCCATATCTATGAAATCTATATATAAACTGTAAACTTTGGATTGCACCCAGGTTATTTGTGGATCACATAAGGTGGAGTGCTTGGTATACAATTATGTACTATATATCTTTTGAGCTCCAGAGCACCCCCAAAACTTGGAAACTACTGACCATGTTTCATCCGTATTGAGATGCCTCCTATTGTCATTTGTTTTTAACTACACGACTGGTGTTTCACCTTCTATGTTTCACCTTGAACATCTACATCTCCAACGCATCTGACTGATATCATCATTTTAACATCAATGGTTTAGGTCCAACATGGAGGACCTACAATTAGATGAGGCACACTCACAGCCGCTGAGGGCCAACTTTGAGGTTGCCATTGAAGATGTCACTATTGCATTCACAGATGAATCATACAACTATGAATCATACAACTATGCAACTCAGAGGGAGTTGAAGAAGCCCCCATAAAGATCTATTACAAGATACTCAATTTAAAGAGAAAGGAAACCGACCTTAAATTACATGCTAACTACCTTACTGATTATTTTAAAAGGAAAATGATTCCAAGGTGATTCAGGATCAGAAATCTACCTACCATCGGTAGAAATAATTCCGAATTCTGCAAAAAGTGGTGTTATATAGCGAACAAATGCTCCTCTCATTGGATCCTTTTAGTCATTAAGGAAGTCACCAGATTGAAAAAGCTGGTAATAGATGTAGTCAACAACATTGAAATACTGAAAATACATATCCTCACTGAGGATCCCAAAGAAAACTGGCTTGACAAACTCAAGATGCAAGTTGATAAATACAGACGAGATCTGATTAATTTCAAGAATAAGAAACTTAACACTGTTGAGATTGACAACCGAGAGAAAAAAAATGTACCCATGGCTCAAAGGCAGAACCCATAACTACAGATGTAGGAGACCTGATGTGAGAACAACATCTCTGGCAAACACTATTAACTCCAGTGGTGGTGAATCCAGGGGATCCAAACTGCCTACAGTCAGTAGTACTGACACCAGAAATCCCCCTCTACAAGTACAAACTTGGTCACAAAGTAGACCACCAATACCTTCAAAAAACGACAACCCAAAAAACACGATTCCACAAAAAAAGACACAGGTCAGTCACCAGAAGGGGCGGCTGGGGCAAAAAGAACAGGAAAGTCCCAATGAATGAGGCTGTGGTTATCAACATCAGCCATAGAGAATTGACAGCAGATGAAAGTAGTCTACTGAGCAAAGGTTTGAATTTTATTCCTACCCCCAAAACTAACAACTTTGATGATCTAGTGGATTTACATAGGTTTCAATGACAGTAGAAACTAATGGATTTCTTTAAATCTAAACCACAGAATAGGCCTAAACATCAGCTTAAAAGGAAATCTGACTTTGAACCTAAGAATCCCCATCCCACCATCAGGACTTTCATCAATATATGTACTAGAGAAGCCATTCCACCTATTGATATTCTTAGCAAACGTAAGACCAACCTAAACGCCCGAGAATGGAGAGCACTTAAGCAACTACAGAGGAATGAGAGCATTATCATAAGACCAGTCGATAAAGGTGGGGCCACTAACTATTGTCATGGACTATGACTTTTATAGAGATGAGCTATTCTCCCAACTACAATATACCACTACCTATCAGAAACTTACATATTACCCCACTAACAGGTATAAAACAGACCTTGATAATAGTCTCCAATTTGCCCTCAATAACGGTCATATTGATCAACAGATTTTTGATTTCCTTGTGAATGGCCATCCAGTGTATCCTATTATATACATGATTCTGAAAATCAACAAAGATCAGATTAAACCCTCAGGGAAACCGATCGTGTCAGCTGAGGGTTCATTGTACCAAAATATAGCTAAATGCATAGATTATTTTCTGCAGGATATAGTGAAAAAGACAGAGGCGATTTTACAGGACTCCATACAACTCATCAAGTTGTTAAAATCTCGAACATTCCCCTCAAATTGTATCTTAGTCACTCTTGATGTCAACAGCCTCTACACCATCATTCCCCATGAGGCAGGGGTAGAGGCTGTCCGACAGGCATTAATTGAGAATGACAACTATGTTGGTCCTCCTATTGCAGTGATACTGGATTGGCTACACAAATGTTTAACCCATAACTACTTCCGTTTCGAAGATAGATTCTACCTACAACTGATAGGCATGGTGATGGGATCAAGCATGGCCCCATCGTATGCCAATTAATAAATGGCCTGGTTTGAACATAAATACATCTTTTCTAATAGAAATCCTGACATACTAATCTATAAGAGATATATAGACAATTTGTTCGTGATATGGGGTGGAAATGAAATTGACCTTTTAACATGGATCAACTATTTGGGCACATGCAAGGAGCCAATCAAATTCAAGTATGAGATTGGCCATGAACGTATCCACTTTTTGGACCTTTGCATTTTCAAAAAAAGTACTGATGAAGGGTGCTCCCTTAAAACCACGCTGTTCACAAAACCTACTGACAGGAACACGTTACTATAGTCCGCAAGTTTTCATCCATTACAGCTTAAAAAAGGAATAATTAAGTCCCAACTTCTGAGGGTGATTCGAAATAACTCTGATACGTCCAGAAGAGAAGCACAACTTATTGCTATGAGAACTAAATTCCTTCAGTGAGGATATTCAGAGTCTATTATTGATTAAATACCTGAACAGGTTTCAAACCATGACCAACTCGGAAACACCGGCAATATAAGATAATAAGTTGAATTATATAACCACGTACACCCCTTCCACACAACGGATTAAAAATTCTTTCGTTAAAAATTGGCCATTGATCAATGAGGACCCCAGTCTTCCATTTGTGGGTGCACTGCCACCCAGAATGGTTTATAAATGAGGTCGTAGCCTCAAATCATTTTTGATGAAAACGGACCCAAGAGGCAGGACACTTGGTTACAATCCAATAAAATGGGTTGTTTTAAGTGTGGGAGTTGCATCACATCATCATCACAGTAACAGTAAGATGTTCCAGATTAGACACCGACTCACCTGCACATCAGACTTTGTGGTTTATGTACTTATCTACCCATGTGGCAGGTTCTATGTGGGTAAGACCACAACCACCTTCAGGGAGAGGCTCGGGAACCACAACAGTGCAATCAGAGCAGACATCTAAGATAGAAAGTCTGATCAACTGGTGGCCAGACACTTTTTTACCCATAACCACTCAATTTCTGTCCTGAGAGCGATACTGATTGACAGGGTCCCTCCACTTAAGAGAAGTGGTGATTGAGAAAAAGAGCTATTAAGATGTGAAGCAAAATATATCCACAGACTCAATACTCTAGCTCCAGAGGGACTTAATGTACAACTAGATTTTGCTTTGTTCTATTGAGGTTATGTACTCATAGCCCTATGTAACTATCTCTTGTGTCTTTCTCCCTCTGAACATCTTTTTTCTTGAACTTTCACCTCTGAATCTGGAACGGCCCTCTTGTCTTGTTGACCAGCTGATACGCCCCGGCAACATTGGGGTGGTTGCTGCGGTCTATGCATAACCCTTCCATATTTCATCCACTGCTGTCTATATATATATCCCTACCATAGTGTCATAATCTTTGGTTTAGTGTCATGTTCTATTTGGCATCTCATCAGGTATTTGTAAATTAATATATGTCAGGGTATCCGCTGATGTTAACATATATCCCTACCACAGTTCCATACTATTGTATTTATGGCCAAATTTTATGTTGCAGTTTATGATTCCATGTGATGACTTATATTGTAATACTGTAATACCATCATGGTGGAATTTGTAAGGGGCTTTGGGTTGACCCTGGAATTATGTATTTTCATGAGGTGGTGGGACTGGCATTGAGTCATTACTCTTTGTTGCGACTTATTTGCTGCCTTATTTACATGTAAACTGACTTGAGAACTTGGTCATATATTACCTAATACGGTTTTGTTATTTTGCCTCTCTGATTGGGCTTTTAGCCATCAGCATAGTGACGCTGTCTATAATAGTTGTTTAGCTGTTTTCAATTGGTTCCCCCCCCCCCCCCCCTTAACACATTAACCATGTATCTAATTAATTTATACAACACCTGCGTCCTCAGATAATTCTAACGCTATGAGGATTTAAAGGTCTTGCGGTGTTTGCTCTGGTATACTTTTTCTTCCGTCTGGCATAGAGAGTCCGGCTGGCGGCCGCTGCTGTGCCTGTATCCAGCTTTGTTTATATGTAAGTATAACTTGAATTTCCTCATACTGTGCATGTTGTATAGGTCTCATTACGATTTGACATATTTCCCTGGGATCTACATGGTCCGATGCATTACTTAAAAGTTCCTAGTGTTTTTATGATAATTATGTTTGTGCAGTATCGGATATAGGGGGATATTTATCAAAGCCTCAACTATGCTGAATTCGCCTGCACCAATTCGCTCGCTTAACATCGCCTAGCATCGCCTAACATCACGGCCGCAGACCTGAATACGATCTCCATATTTATAAAAAAAAGCCAGCAAAAAGACGCGCACCAAGTACGGGGCGATGAGCATCGGACTGTTGTTAACTAACAGTCATCGATGACGCTGCTATTCGGCTTTTTACCAACTTTATTTATACCCTGTCACTAAACGCTGCCACTATACTAAAATGTTTAACCCCTATCCCGCCGCTCCCGGACCCCGCCGCAACATAAATAAAGTTATTAACCCCTATCCCACTGCTCCCTGACCCCGCCGCCACTAAATAAACGTATTAACCCCTTAACCTCTGGCCTCCCACATCACTACCACTAACTAAACCTATTAACCCCCTTTCAAATTTCATGATTTAAATAGGGAATGTAATTTTAAACAACTTTCCAATTTACTTTTATCACCAATTTTGCTTTGTTCTCTTGGTATTCTTAGTTGAAAGCTAAACCTAGGAGGTTCATATGCTAATTTCTTAGACCTTGAAGGCAGCCTCTAATCTAAATGCATTATCTGTAAAAAAAAATACAAAAACCCCCCAACAGTAAAACCCACCACCCAACCAACCAATCACCCCCCCAAATAAAAACCCTATCTAAAATAACCTAAGCTCCCCATTGCCCTGAATAGGGCATTTGTATGGGCATTGCCCTTAAAAGGGCATTTAGCTCTTTTACCTGCCCAGACCCTACTCTAAAAATAAAACCCACCCAAAAACCCTTAAATAAACCTAACACTAACCCCCGATGATCCACTTACAGTTATTTAAATCCCGCTTGAAGGATCCATCCAGCCAGAAAGAAGTCTTCATCCGGGCGGCCTCTTCCATCTTCATCCAGCCAGCGAAGTCCTCATCCAGACGGCAAAAAGTTTTCCTCCAGACGGCATCTTCTATCTTTATCCATCCGGAGCAGAGCGGGTCCATCCTGAAGACATCTGGCGCGGAGCTGCTCTTCAATACGGTCGCCGCCATAAACTGGAACTTGAAAGCAAGTGACGTCATCCAAGATGGCGTCCCTTGCATTCCTATTGGCTGAAAGGTTCAAATCAGCCAATAGGATGAGAGCTGCTAAAATCCTATTGGCTGATTGGAACAGCCAATAGGATTTTAGCAGCTCTAATCCTATTGGCTGATTGGAACCTTTCAGCCAATAGGAATGTACTGAATCTATTTTTTTGTGTTAGGTCACTGATTTATGCACTGCCCATATTTATCCCTGGATTCGTTTTCACTTTGGTGTCACTATAGTTCTTTCTGGCTTATCCTTTATCCACATTTGTATCTAGACTAGTGCCCCAGGGCACACATTTGCTATCATATTTATTTGCTATAAGTACAGTGGTGACAACCCCCACAGTGCCTGTGAACAGTGGCCAGTTTATAGGATGCTTGTTGGTTTCTCTCTGATTCAGATCTGAATAGATCTTTTTGTCATTTCTTATTATATAGTGCTAAACATGACTATGCATATTCTGTTACGTTATTTAACTTGCTGCATATAGCCAGATTGACTTGATGTGATTTATAGACTGTTAAATGCAGTCTCCAGGTATTGCTGTGCCTTTAAGTAGTGTGATTAGGTTTTATCCTCTATACACCTGATAAATGCATATGTAATAGACAGGGTATGTATTGTTTAAGATTCTATGAATTTGATGGTGGTGTTCCTCTATCTGACATTTGTTATATGTCAGGTATGATTTTAATTTGCACATGTATATTAGTATTAACGGATATACATAGTATGACTGTCAACATATGTGTCACATAGTTTGTTTTATGTTGTCTTTTGCATTAGATGTTTTAATTAGCACTGTGTCAATGTTGTTCTTTGTATGTTTGCAGGATATGTTGTCTTGAAAAAGGCCTTATGTAAGGCCGAAACGTTGACCCTTTAAGTATTACCTACAATAAAACCTGAAATATATGTTAAATCCTGTGAGTGTCCATACAGTTGTGCTCATAAGTTTACATACCCTGGCAGAATTTATGATTTCTTGGCCTTTTTTCAGAGAATATGAATGATAACACAAAAACTTTTCTTTCACTCATGGTTAGTGTTTGGCTGAAGCCATTTATTATCAGTCAACTGTGTTTACTCTTTTTAAATCATAATGACAACGGAAACTACCCAAATGACGCTGATCAAAAGTTTACATACCCTGGTGATTTTAGCCTTATAACATGCACACAAGTTGACACAAAGGGGTTTGAATGGCTATTAAAGGTAACCATCCTCACCTGGGATCTGTTTTCCTGTAATTAGTGTGTGTGTATAAAAGGACAATGAGTTTCTGGACTCCTGACTGACCCTTGCATCTTTCATCCAGTGCTGTACTGACAATTCTGGATACTGAGTCATGGGGAAAGCAAAAGAATTGTCAAAGGATCTGCGGGAAAAGGTAGTTGAACTGTATAAAACAGGAAACAGGAAAGGGATATAAAAAGATATCCAAGGAATTGAGAATGCAAATCAGCAGTGTTCAAACTCTAATAAAGAAGTGGAAAATGAGGGGTTCTGTTGAAACCAAACCACGGTCAGGTAGACCAACTAAAATTTCAGCCACACCTGCCTGGAAAATTGTTCGGGATGCAAAGACAAACCCACAAATAACTTCAGGTGAAATACAGGACATGTGGTGTAGCTGTTTCAAGATGCACAATAAGGAGGCACTTGAAGAAAGATGGGCTGCATGGTCGAGTCGCCAGAAGAAAGCCATTACTACGCAAATGCTACAAAGTATCCTGCTTACAATACGCCAAACAGCACAGAGACAAGCCTCAAACCTTCTGGCACAAAGTCATTTGGAGTGATGAGACCAAAATTGAGCTTTTTGGCCACAACCTTAAAACTACATTTGGAGAGGAGTCAACAAGGCCTATGATGAAAGGTACACCATTCCTACTGTGAAACATGGAGGTGGATATCTGATGTTTTGGGGATGTGTGAGCTACAAAGGCACAGGAAATTTGGTCAGAATTGATGGCAAGATGAATGCAGTATGTTATCAAACAGAACGCCTCATTTTCCACTTCTTGATTAGAGATTTAACACTGCTGATTTGCATTCTCAATTCCTTGGATATCTTTTTATATCCCTTTCCTGATTTATACAGTTCAATTACCTTTTTCCCCACAGATCCTTTGACAATTCTTTTTCTTTCCCCATGACTCAGAATCCAGAAACGTCAGTGCAGCACTGGATAAAAGATGCAAGGGTCTGTCATGAGTGCAGAAACTCATCAACCTTTTATACACACACACTAATTACAAGCAAACAGATCACAGGTGGATGGTTACCTTTAATAGCCATTCAAACCCCTTTGTGTCAACTTGTGTGCATGTTATCAGGCCAAAATCACCAGGGTATGTAAACTTTTGATCAGGGTTATTTGGGCAGTTTCTGTTGTCATTATGATTTAAAAAGAGTAAACATAGTCGAATGATAATAAATGGCTTCAGACAAACACTAACCATGAGTGAAAGAAAAGTGTTTGTGTTATCATTCATATTCTCTGAAAAATGGCCAAGAAATCATAAATTCTGCCAGGGTATGTAAACTTATGAGCACAACTGTATCTATTAAATCTCTATATAAACTGTAAACCTTGGATTGCACCCAGGTCATTTGTGGATCACATAAGGTGGAGTGCTTGGTATACAATTCTGTACTATATACCTATATATATATATATATATATATATATATATATACATGATTACAAATAGGTATAGATATATACAGATATATATATAGGAATATCTATTTATAAATAAATAGAACATATTCTGCTATGTGCAGAACATTGGAATGCGGAATATTTACAGTAAATACACAGTGTTACATGTTCTCCTCTACTTGACTGCAAAGGGATCCAATGCACTTATATATTTATTATTTATGTGTTTATATACTGTATGTCTCGAGTCTACTTTCAATACAAGCGTTACATTTGACGTGTGGAAACATCCGCAATAAACCAAATATAATTAGTGCGTAACTGTTAGAGCGCCACTCATAATCTGGCCCTTAGTTGATAGGGGTCACAGTGTGTTTTGTTATTTCTCTTTTCTAATGTTCCCACGGATGTTTAATTGAGTTGAAGTCTGGTGATTGTGAAGGGAATGACATGCAATTAGCAGTCCGTGATGTGTGTTTTTAGCATTCTTGTCCTGCTGGAAATTGAATCCTCTTCGACACGACTTTAAGCCAGAGGGGATGTCACGCCTGGGCAGACTAGTACTACTCCTGTTTGGTCAAATCGTAGCCTCTTTTGTGTAAAACAAATTCATTGCAGCAGTGTTGGAGCAGCAGACAAGCAGATGGGAACATCATATGTCAGTATCTAATACTTGGACCTCTGTGGACACTGGATTATTTTTAATACCTAAAGTCTCTATTATCATGTAAGGTTTGTCTGAATGATTTATTGACAATATTACACTACTATGTCTCTCCTTTATGATCTGGAATAACTTTACACTATAAAACATATTAATATGGCAAATTATCTAAAAAGAAAAATGACTCCCCACTCACAAGCACAAATGTACCCCAAAAAGCAAGAAATGGGAGTGTCCATAATAATTTTAATAATAACATTACTTGTTAATCTGATCACATCTGGGGAGAGCACAGTAGGACTCCTGAATTCCATCCTCTTCTTTTTCCATAAGAACAAAGTCTGAATGACATAAAGAAGTGGGCAGCATAAAACAGAAAATGATGTCATCACCCTTAGCATACAGTGTGATCAAAAACATACTCAGTAAATAGGGGCTAAAGAATAAATTTGGCAGACCAACAAAATGCAGTCCCACGCAAAACAAATATTTGCTTACACATTTTTAGTCTTTAAAATAATGAAATATAATTGTACAATAAAATAGGCTAGAATCATAGATGATAGTTATGCTGCCAAGGGACTTTATTGTTAAAGGGACCTTATTGTAGGAATATAACATGCACTAATTTGATAGAGTGCGTAATATGAACACAAGCCATGTTGTAACTCTATGTGGCCGATTTATCAAGCCCTGTATGGTCCCCAATGCCTCTGTTTCTATGCGAGTCTTCAGGCTCGCTGGAAACAGGAGTTAAGAAGCAGCGGTCTTGAGGCGGCGGACAGCAATCCACCCGATTGCATACGATCGGGTTGATTGACACCCCCTGCTAGTGACCGATTGGCAGTGAATGTGCAGGGGGCTGCATTGCACAAGCATCTCTAGTGAAATGCTTGTGCAATGATAAATGCCGACAGTGTATGCTGTCAGCATTTATCGATGTGCAGTGAACATGATCGATACAGCGTATCATGTCCGTCTGCACTTTGATAAATCGACCCCATGTGTTAAATCCCTGCATAGGAGTTAAACACATAGTCAAAGTCCTGCTTGGGACTGCCGCTGACCTAATGAGCAGTGGCAATAGCACAGCTGAGTAGTGCGACTCCCACTGCTGATTGGGTCAGCGTCTGTTTCTGCTCAGGTCAAGCAGTGCTCTGCAGCTCCTGATCGCTAATTTAAGTATGTGTTTAATCCCTTAACATAGAGTTGCAGGACACTAGAGTAAAATTTAATGCTCTAATTAATTAGATGATGTAACTTTTTTTTTCTATAATGACCCTTTAAAGCAAAATAATGTTCTAAATTCCTTAAGGTTCACATTGCTTACCTTTTCTATTGTTTAGTTAGTGAGCGTTCCTAACATTAGAATATTGTGGTAAATGCCCCTATACAGGATATCTTGCACATCGAATAAGAATTTATGAAAATGCTGTTGTTGCTGTGCAGTATCCTGTCATGTTTTCTTTTTCTTGTATTTTTATGTACCTCTTTACAAGTTTTGTCTTAAAGGTTAGAGTGGATTATCTTATTTAGGGGGTTAACCCCTTAAGAGCAAATAATGACACATGGTTGTGCAGATGATGTCCACATGTCACCATCCGAGGGACTACTTTCATAGCTAATCCTGCACTTACCCTGCGTCCTTGGTTATCTAGTGATCCAGCATCGCTGGGGAATCTGCGTATGCCTGTGATATTACCACTTGCTGTGACGTCACCAAGCCCTGGAAACCTGGAAGTGTTGGGAAGGACTACAGCAGGATGGACGGTTGGTATTCAAACCCCTCAGCTTCTTCAATAAACCCCCAAGACCCACCGTTCAAAAGCTAATTGCGGTCTCTTTCAAACAATGTGTGACTTGGGGTTTAAAGTTTAAACACAATTTAAAATGTTTAAAATACACTAGTTTTAATGCAATTTTCACATATACTGTAGTGTATGCCCTTATAACAGAACATCAAAAAGGCCTAGAGACTCCCAAGGCCCCTTGTTTTAAAGCCGAGAAGCCCCTCTTCAAAATAAATCCCAATATAAATGTAAGTAGCCAGGTGATCACTGTGGGATTAGAGATCACCTGGTGCATTTATTTGCATGGAACACATTTTGGGCTAGATTACAAATGGAGATGTATTTTGCGCTTCCACTCCCGTGTGTTAACTCCGTTAGAAGTAAGCTTTTTGTGTGTGTTTAATACCATGCATATTGCAAGTTGAAAGTAACGCAAGCGCTCCTTCCGACCCAATATTGCTTGCACTAAACAGCGCCACTCGTATTCTGGCCCATTGTTGCAGGTTTCTTACATGTTATGATATACATATAAACAGTATAAAACTAAAACTAACCTAAGTGTATACAACAATAAATAAGTATATGTTAAATTGAATTTAACAGGCAATGTCCATATGGTTGATGCAATCTGTAATTAAATTCATAGCTGATTGATTGTAGCAGCTTCTATACACCTCACAAGAGAGAAACGATAGTGAAATCTATTTAAATAATAAGAGTAATCCAAGTGGATCTGTACCGCACTTTCCCGAGCTTTAACTAAGCTCTTAGTTAGCAGGCTGATAGGTATCAAGCCCCTCGGTTAACCAAGGAAGATCAGAAACACCATGGAAAAGATTAAAATACATTTATTAAAAAGCATAAAGGACAATTATACAGACTATAATCACAAGGTTAAATTCTCAGTATATATTAAGTGCTCTTGAGTCTAGCAACAACCTGATATGCAAGCAAGTCAGCTAAACAACAATTCCAATAGTATACCAGGCAAACCTAATTTATTAAAGTGTATACAGTATATCCCTTCGATCCGATCTATGGGAGCAGGCATGTCTTTATGTGTTTTAATATTTTAAACATGTCTTGTGATTGTTTTATTGATATAATAAAAGTTACTTTTTACTTCCTATGCCCCTCTCCATAGCATAGATTGCTAGTGACTACCTCCTCTATATTTATGGTAATGTGTCAAAGTAATGCTCCCTTTTCTTTCTCTTACTATGTTTAAACCTAATTTAAATATATGATATAATTGTTTGTTTAGTCCCACAGTACATCCGACTTACGTTGCGCTGGTTTTAAACCGTCTTTTTCAACATGATAATATTTATTGTTTCTAGCTTTTTTAAAGATTTTAAAGTCAGCCATTGATGTAATTGGAGTGATGTCACCATTTGACCGTTCCAACGGAAGTCCGGTATATATATCTGAATAATGCTAAGGAGTACCTTCTTAAATAGCATATACATCTATACTATAATCGCGTTTGTAGCGCGTCTGTTGGTGTCACCAGTTGAGCACGCATCCTCAAAGGAATGTGGGCTGCGCGAGGCAGCCAAAAGAATGTTGACTGCGTGCGCAACAAAAAGAATCCAGCTGGATGCAGTGAAGCTGCATCCCGGTGGATTCCAAAAATGTCAGGGTGGTGAAGGAATCCACCTGGATGCAGCGTAGGCAAACCCGAATCCTTAAAGAAAAAAAAACATGTAACCGCCGGCACAAAGTATAACAAAAAAAAAAAATAACCTCCCACACGAAGTATAACAAACACCTAAACTGTCAACCCCCACATAGCAAAACAATAAAGTAATTAACCCCTAATCCACATATAACATAATTAAAATATTAACCCCTTAACCGTCAACCACGCAATAAACCTAATTAACCTATTAACACCTAAACCGCAAAACCCCTACATCGCAATACAATCTATTAACGCTTAAACCGCCAACCCCCCACATCGCAATAAAACTAATTAACCCATTAATCCCTAAACCGCCAAACCCACCACAACGCAAATAACTAATTTAATTACTAAGCCCCCTAACCTAACATCCCCTAAACTAACCCCAATTACTACTAATCTACAATTAAAATGAAAAAAAAACTAACATTAAATTACAAAAAATAAAAAAGTCTAACATTACAGAAAAAAATAAACAAAATTATCACAAAAAAAAATGATACCTAATCCCTATGAAAATAAAAAAAGACTCCCCTAATCTGAACAACCAATAGCCCTTAAAAGGGCCTTTTGTAGGGCATTGTCCTAAGTTAAACAGCTCTTTTACCTTTAAAAAATACTAATTGCCCCCCCAACAGTAAAACACCCCCACCCACCAAACCCCCAAAATAAAAAAACTAACACTAAAAAAAACTAAACTATCCATTACCCCTAAAGGGACATTTGTATGGGCATTGCCCTTAAAATGGCATTCAGCTCATTTAAAATGGCAATCAGCCCTTTTTCAAGCCCAAAAAAAACCCTAATCTAAAAGAAAAAAAAACACACACAAAATTTAAAGAAAAAAGCATAAACCTAAGTCCCAAATAGTTACTCATTGTTCCTGAAGTCCGGCGGAGGTCTTCTTCCAGATAGCTCCATCATCTTCTATCTTCATCCGGAGAGAAGGCAGCTTTTTTAGTGTTATTTTTTTTTTGGGGGGGGGGGGGGTTTTACTGTTAGGGGGTAATTGGTAATTTGTTTAGGTAAAAGAGCTGTTTAACTTAGGGCAATAAAAAGTTAAAGTGCAGCCTGTATAAATAATTATGTATGGATATTAGAATCCTTGCCAGGATTTTCATGTGCACTCCCGCTCCCCCTTCTTCCTGTTACTTCCAATACAGTGCAAATATCAACACTTGATAAAAGTGTACAAAATGGAGTACCTGGAATATAGTCACAAGTAAGGCTGAGGTCTCTAGAGACTGTTCCGTGTGGGTAGGAGGCTAACACCATCACCAGGGGCCAATCCGCATACGAAACAGATCGAGAACTTACTCGGTGTGCTGCATCAGCTGACGGCCCGGCGTGGGCTCCTTCACATTCCAAACTGTATCCGGATGACGCGTGTCTGTGACGTCACATATGACACTAGGCGGGGGTAGTGGTTGGGCACTACCTGGGTATTTGCTTACCTTTAATCTCTGTTCTAGGTAATTTGCCTCCTGCAGTCTGAAACCCTACTGCAGTTCCTCTTCAATTGAGAGAACTGGCCTTTGGCCACATCATAGGAGATATTCTTTGGATGACAGCTGTCTGCATGAAGCAACGTGTTACCCAAAATTGGTTTGCGAAATACCTTTGTGTGTATTTTGCCATCATGACCTCCCAGTAAAGACAAGTCTAAAAAGCTTATATTCGTTGGATTATTTTCAAACGTGAAGCTTAGGCCTTTATCATTGATATTAAAGGGCCACTAAACCCAAAATCTTTCTTTCATGATTCAGATAGAGAATAGAAATTTAAACAACATTACAATTTACTTCCATAATTTATTTTGCTTAATTTTTTAAATATCCTTATTTGAAAAAAAAGCAATGCACATGGTGAGCCAATCACATGATGCTTCTATGTGCAGCAACCAATCAGCAGCTAGTGAGCATATCTAGATATGCTTTTCATCAAAGAATATCAAGAGAATAAAACAAATTAGATAATATAAGTAAATTAGAAAGATGTTTAAAATTGCATTCTCTTTCGAAATCATAAAAGAAAAAATGTGGCTGGAATGTCCCTTTAAGTCATTCAACAAATCCATTTACAAGTTCAGCAGGACCTGACCATATCAGCAGCAGGTCATCAATGAAACGTTTGAAAAAATGTATGTGAGGTCTGAACGGGTTATCATCTCCAAAGTTGTGGTAGAGCTCCCACCATCCGAGATACAGGTTGGCATAGGAGGGGGCAAATTTTGCCCCCATAGCAATACCACATCTTTGGAGATAATAGATACCTTCAAAACAAAAGAAATTGTGAGTAAGTAGAAACTCCAGTATCCTAATGATAAAGGCCTGAAACTCAGCTGTATACTCAGTAAAATTGATCAAGAAAAATCTTATGGCCTCAATGCCCATTTCTCATTTACATATATCTATCTATCTATCTATATACACATTTTGAGTTTAGTGTAGTCCTGACACAGGTATAATCACTTTATTTTACAGGTGGTGAAAATATTGGTACCAAATTTGACATTTCACTGCTGTATTTCCTTTGCGGGCCACATGCATTGGCTATATGTGGCTCTATATCAGGGGTCACCAACCTTTCAGACCTCAGGGACCACTAAACTCACAATTTTCAAACCCGCGGACCACTAACAAGATTTTTTTTAAAAAGGTACAAACCTGTATAATTTATACAGGGAGTGCAGAATTATTAGGCAAGTTGTATTTTTGAGGATTAATTTTATTATTGAACAACAACCATGTTCTCAATGAACCCAAAAAACTCATTAATATCAAAGCTGAATATTTTTGGAAGTAGTTTTTAGTTTGTTTTTAGTTTTAGCTATTTTAGGGGGATATCTGTGTGTGCAGGTGACTATTACTGTGCATAATTATTAGGCAACTTAACAAAAAACAAATATATACCCATTTCAATTATTTATTTTTACCAGTGAAACCAATATAACATCTCAACATTCACAAATATACATTTCTGACATTCAAAAACAAAACAAAAACAAATCAGTGACCAATATAGCCACCTTTCTTTGCAAGGACACTCAAAAGCCTGCCATCCATGGATTCTGTCAGTGTTTTGATCTGTTCACCATCAACATTGCGTGTAGCAGCAACCACAGCCTACCAGACACTGTTCAGAGAGGTGTACTGTTTTCCCTCCTTGTAAATCTCACATTTGATGATGGACCACAGGTTCTCAATGGGGTTCAGATCAGGTGAACAAGGAGGCCATGTCATTAGATTTTCTTATTTTATACTCTTTCTTGCCAGCCACGCTGTGGAGTACTTGGACGCATGTGATGGAGCATTGTCCTGCATGAAAATCATGTTTTTCTTGAAGGATGCAGACTTCTTCCTGTACCACTGCTTGAAGAAGGTGTCTTCCAGAAACTGGCAGTAGGACTGGGAGTTGAGCTTGACTCCATCCTCAACCCGAAAAGGCCCCACAAGCTCATCTTTGATGATACCAGCCCAAACCAGTACTCCACCTCCACCTTGCTGGCGTCTGAGTCGGACTGGAGCTCTCTGCCCTTTACCAATCCAGTCACGGGCCCATCCATCTGGCCCATCAAGACTCACTCTCATTTCATCAGTCCATAAAACCTTAGAAAAATCAGTCTTGAGATATTTCTTGGCCCAGTCTTGACGTTTCAGTTTGTGTGTCTTGTTCAGTGGTGGTCGTCTTTCAGCCTTTCTTTCCTTGGCCATGTCTCTGAGTATTGCACACCTTGTGCTTTTGGGCACTCTAGTGATGTTGCAGCTCTGAAATATGGCCAAACTGGTGGCAAGTGGCATCTTGGCAGCTGCACGCTTGACTTTTCTCAGTTCATGGGCAGTTATTTTGCGCCTTGGTTTTTCCACACGCTTCTTACGACCCTGTTGACTATTTTGAATGAAACGCTTGATTGTTCGATGATCACGCTTCAGAAGCTTTGCAATTTTAAGAGTGCTGCATCCCTCTGCAAGATATCTCACTATTTTTGACTTTTCTGAGCCTGTCAAGTCCTTCTTTTGACCCATTTTGCCAAAGGAAAGGAAGTTGCCTAATAATTATGCACACCTGATATAGGGTGTTGATGTCATTAGACCACACCCCTTCTCATTACAGAGATGCACATCACCTAATATGCTTAATTGGTAGTAGGCTTTCAAGC